>NC_082689.1:31162533-31464829 GCF_949987515.2 Delphinus delphis | reverse complement strand
GAAGTTTCCTAAAAATATTAAAAATAGAACTACCATATGATCTAACAATCCCAATTCTGGGTATTTATCCTAAGGAATTGAAATCAGAATCTAGAAGAGATAACCGCATCCCATGTTCATTGCAGCACTATTCAAAATAGCCAAGATATAGAAACAACCTAAATGTCCATCTACAGGTGAATGGATACAGAAAATGTAGTATATATGTCTATATGGAGAATTATCAAGAATGGTCCTCAATATGGCATCCTTTAGACCTTTACTCCCCAGATTAGCTGGTGATGTCTCTAGCCTGGCTTACTGCCAGGCAGTAAGCTCATCTGACATGAGCTCATCTGACATGGTTATCATAACTTTACAGTGAGTGGCCGTTCCCTCATTTTAAATGAATAAATGTGGGTATATACTGGAAGGAAATAAAATCTGGGTCTCAAAGAGATATTTGCACTCCCATGTTCATTGCAGCATTATTCATAACAGCCACCATACAGAAACTATCCAAGTGTCTGTTGACAAATGAACAGATAAAGAAATTATGGTATATATGTGCAATGGAATATTATTCGGCATTTATAAAGAAGGAAGTCCTGCCCTCTGCAACAGCATGGGTGGACCTGGAGGACGTCACGCTAAGTGAAGTAAGCTGGTCACAGAAGGACAGATACTAAGTGATCTCACTTATACGTGGCATCTAAAATAGTCAAACTCGTAGAAGCAGAGAGCGGGGCAGTGGGAAAATGGGTAGGTGTTGATCAAAGGGTATAAAGTTTCAGTTGTGCAAGATAAATAAGTTCTGGAGATCTACTACATAGCGTGGTACCTATAGCTAACAGTACTATAGTGTATACTTAATATTTGCTTAGAGGGTAGATCTTTCATTATGTTCTTACCACAAAAAAGAAAATAATAATAATAATGCTAAAGTGGGGAGCAAGAGAAAACTTTGAGAGGTAATGGGTGTGTCTATGGCCTTGATGGTGATAATGGTTTCATGGATGTATACTTAACCCAAACTCAGGAGTTGTATACATTAAATAGGGACAGCTTTTTACATATCAATCATACCCTATTTTTTTGTTTTTATTTTTGTTTTTAAAGAATAAATGAAAACCATTGTCTTAGTTTGTGTTTCTCCAAAAGCCAAACCTGAGACAAAGATCTGGGTGCAAGTGATTTATTTGGAATGGGACCCAGGAAGCATGGAGAAAGAATGAAGTGAGGCCAGGAAGGAGGAGAGCCAATAAAAGGGGTGATTTCAGTGGGCAACTGGGGCTCATCCCTACTAGGCACCCACTGAGGAACTGTGTGGAACACACCTCAGAACTTCCCCCTGCAATGCTAGAAGTGGGATTGGTGGATCACATGGTAGTTCTATTTGTAATATTTTTAGGACTCTGCACAGTAGCTGGATTTTTATCCACTGTGGCAGCCTGGAGACTGTGTCTGGCAGACCAGCTACTCAAGCAGCTAATTGGCTGAGGGTCCAGTGGCCGTGCTTTGAAATCCCCAGCCACATCTGTGCTGAGGCCACACTTCTCAGGGGCTGCCCACCAGTGGCCGGGTGTGTTGGGGATAAGGCAGACATATTTCTGAGATATGCGGGACTCCTTTCTTGGTGACTTTGGCTTGAGGACTTCCTGACAGCTTCTCTGAACCTTCCTTAGACTGCACTGACACGTAGGATGCATGCACCCAACTTTGTTGTCATCAGCTTCCCTTAGGGTCAAACAGTTCTCCCAGCCTTCCCTGGCCCCCTCCCTATTTCCTTTCACATAGCATTTTCCCTGTGTGCCTTTTACATCCCCTCTTAGCATCTGCTTCTCAGAAGACCCAACTAAACACATCGCCCAGTCCTCCTTGGTTGAGGATCGCTCCTCGGGGCATTAACTTCCCAGCCTTTCCAGTCTCCTCCATATACTGGCTCTGCCTGCGCCCAGGACCAGTAGACTCCCTCAGGCAGGGAGATACAGGAAACCTCCTAGGAGGGAACTGTCAGTTGGTGGCCTCCGGGCAAGCATCTGGACAAGGCATCCATAGTGACAGTGTTTGCTACAAGGATTATGGTTTGCTTATCTGCTCAAGTACACAAATAGATTGTTAAGCTGTATGAATATGACCAGGAGAAGAGGAGGGCTCTATGCAATGATATTCCCAGACTCTGCTAGGAAAAATTAAAATGATCTCCACAAATAGGGTAACTTTACTTCCTTTCCCAGAGGTTTATTTCATTTTCTTCCTGTTAACTTTTCTCATGACTTCCCAATTCGTTTGGTTATCATTGATTAAAATGGGAAACACTTCATGTTCGGAACATTTACACCTTCTGGTAACAAAAAGATGTAAAAAGACTCTAAGAGGAGCTCTTAGCAATGAGTCTTTTTTTTTTTAATACATCTTTATTTGAGTATGATTGCTCACAATACTGTTATTTTCTGTTGCACAACAAAGCGAATCAGCCATACGCATACACATGTCCCCATATCCCCTCCCTCTTGAGCCTCCCTCCCACCCTCCCTATCCCACCCCTCTAGGTCATGGCAGAGCACGGAGCTGATCTCCCTGTGCTATGCTGCTGCTTCCTACCAGCCAACCATTTTACATTCGGTAGTGTATATATGTCGATGCTACTCTCACTTCGCTCCAGCTTTGCCCTCCCACCCCATGTCATCAAGTCCATTTTCTATGTCTACCTCTTTATTCCTGCCCTACAACTAGGTTCATCAGTACCTTCTTTTTTTTTTTTTTTTTTTTAGATTCCCTATATATGCGTTAGCATACAGTATTTGCTTTTCTCTTTCTGACTTACTTGAGTCTTATAGTAGACGTTTAATAGTGTTAGTTTTCTTCCTTCTTAGCTGCCTGGGGATAAAGGACCATATGTACTACGTAGGGTGTTGCGAGTCATATTCTTTGTGTGGCCATAAACAAGATCAAAACGATATAATTATATGAAAGCGCTTCCATAAACTGTAAAGGGCAAAGAGGAGTTACTCTGAAGTCTTTGCAACTCATTATTACACTGCTTCAGATGGACCATGGTCAAGACAAATCCTCAGAAGCAGGACACCTGCAAAGAGGAAAAGTTTCCTAGAACATGGTTCGTATATAATATAATACGTCCTTCCAAACGTGCATTCCACTCTATTAGCTTCCTTTAAACACAACTTAAAGCTCTGTTATGGTATTCAGACAGTAAAAGCAATTTTTAGCTACTGAGAAAACATTCTGTCCCATATGTGAGACAATGTACCATTTGTTGTAATTCCATTTGTTGTAATGTCCCTGAATGTTCTACATTTATTTGTATTTTAATAGAATCAGTCTTCCGCCTTTGCGATATTATAGAGCAATTTCATGTGTACCATTAAAAATACAGTTGATACATTCTACAGCCTGATTTAGCTGCAAATGTAGAGAAATTTTTGACGCTCCGTGATAAAAATGAAGGAACACGAAACCTTAAGAAAAATGAAGAATCTAATTTAAAAGAATGGAAAAGGCAGAGATAAAATCAGGACAGTGACTGATCCAGCACCATGCACTAATATATCTTTTATACTTTCTCTTCTTAAACTGAATAATAGAAGTAGGGCAGAATTTGCATTGGTGTGAATCACTCAGATCAAGAGATAGGAAGAAGGGTATATACGTATATTATCTGGTCAATTTCACCAGCCATAGTTCAGTCGCTCAATGGTCTATCTGTATTTTCTGAGCTAGATTTGAACAAAGGTGACCCTCAGAACTCGTTACAAGATCTTGTTGTTTGAAAAACATTTCATTTTTGTATTTCCTTGAGATGGCCTCAAAGATTAATGTCTAAAATAAACTCAGCTGTTGAGATATTGTAAAGATACAATCAGAAAAGTAATTCAACACATCCCCAATGCTTTTAACTCCAGTGGTGAAATTCTAATCTGTAACAAACTTGGAAAAAAGCAAGAACAGCACTCTTGTGTCTTCATACCTCTTTATGTATGTCTCTCAGCTAACAATTTTAGCTTCAATTTCATCCAAAGCAAATTAAATTAAACTTCACTAGAATTCTGTAGGCATCTTCCTTCTCCCCTAATCATCCCAAGGAATAGAGTTGGCACAAATTAAAATACTAAAGATGTCTCAGATTTATCAGAACAATGCAATGCTATTTAAGCAGAAACAAAAGGCGGGTGGCGTGGGGAGTGCTTAACTAACAGTTCTATTCCTGGCTCTATTATTCATTCGATATTGACCCATTTAGCCTCAACTTACTCCGTTGTAAAATAAGAGGGTTCTTTACCCTTGAGTTCTAAAATACTATGTCCATGTACATTTCTCTTGTCTTGTAATTGCTTATTATCTGCCTCATCCCCAGTCTTTTTGTTCTTACATCCAGCCCAATACCTAGCACATAGTGGGAACACAGTAAATGTGTGTTCACATGGAAATAAATGTAAATTTCTCTCTCTACTCATGTGGATATGTTCACTAAGGATGTATGTTCACTGACTAACGGTGCTAATTTATCTAGCTGATGGTCACAGATACCCAACATCCCTGGTACCTCAGGAAACAGCATGACAACATGAAATAAAAAGCATGTCTGGTGTCTGGGTGTCTGGGTATCTGGGTATTAGATCCTTTCTTTATACAGGCAACAAATTTAAGGGACAAGTTGCGAAATAACATAAGAATTCCATACTTCTGTGTTTCTGGGGCAGAAGTTCTTCCTACTGAGTGTAAATCCACAACTGTTTAAAATTTGAAGGACTAACTCACTCCATTGAATTCAACAAATATTTAGAAATAGTACATTTCTCCCTAGGAAAAGACTGTTTAGGTGCTATGTCTTGAATGTTTAATTTGACATCTTGTTGTATTATCAGAATGTTGTTTTAAGCTACCATGTATTCTTTTGGGATAATAACTTGATAATAGGATTGAGCACCAAGATGAATTCCCAAGTTTTATAAATGTCTATGGAAAATGACAGTGAAGTGCACAAAACATGTATCCTGAACTAGGAAAGAAATGCTGGCCATATACTAAATTAAAATATTTGGCCATATTTTGGGGGCACTTGTGCCTTGTGCATCATATAACTTACGTCTTTGAACATGAATAAGATAACATCACACACAGTATTAAAAGGTGATAAAATACTATTGGAACTATCCTCCCTAAAGCCAGGGCTGTGAAACTATCCTTTTTGATACTGTAATGATAGGTGGATGACATTATGCATTTGGCAAAACCCACAGACTGTACAACACAAAGAATAAACCTTAATGTAAACTATGAACTTTAGTTAATAATAATCAAAAGTGGCTCATCAATTGTAATAAATTTACTACGCTAATACAATAAGTTAATAATGGGGAAAACTGTGAGTGAGAGAGAGGAAGTATATGGGAGCTCTGTCTGTACTATCTGCTCAACTTTTTGTAAGCCTAAAATGGTTTTAAAAATAAAATTTATTAATAAAATAAACCACTATTGGAGCTATGCCGTCTAAAGCTGTCAACTCAGCAAATTCCTACATCAACCATGAGCAAAATGGTTCATTTATATCATGAGAGGTGATTATACCCAAAGATGATGATGATTAAAGATGTAGTATTTTGATATGAAAAGCACTTTACTGGCTCCACAGCCTGGATATAGAACACAAAGAGTCTTTACAAAGACCTACATTAATTTTTAAGGTGAGGTCTTCTCACTTTGTACCTTATACTCTGCCAAATTCTACATAACTAAATAAAAGGATCAGAACACATATATATGGAATCTAAGAAAAAAAAAAAGGTCATGAAGAACCTAGGGATAAGACGGGAATAAAGACACAGACCTACTAGAGAATGGACTTGAGGATATGGGGAGGGGGAAGGGTAAGCTGGGACGAAGTGAGAGAGTGGCATGGACATATATACACTACCAAACGTAAAATAGATAGCTAGTTGGAAGTAGCCGCATAACACAGGGAGATCTGCTCGGTGCTTTGTGACCGCCTGGAGGGGTGGGATAGGGAGGGTGGGAGGGAGGGAGATGCAAGAGGGAAGAGATATGGGAACATATGTATACGTATAACTGATTCACTTTGTTATAAAGCAGAAACTAACACACCATTGTAAAGCAATTATACTCCAATAAAGATGTTAAAAAAAAAAGAATAATATGCCCAAAGTCCATGTCTTATCAGATGATATTTGGGAAGTTGCAAAACAAACAAAAACAGTATCGTAATAAAGCAAAATGTCAAAGCACAAAAGAGCTAGAAGGAACCAAGGAAATGGCTCAGGTCAACCGCCTCTTGTTACATAAGAAAAAATAAAGCACAAATGTATGTTCCTGTGACATGAAAATCCCTATGGGAAAAAAAAAATTAATCTCTGGTCTAATCATAGGGCTACTTGAGCTATTTCCTAAGCAAGAGATTGGTATTTAACTTGTGATCACTGTGAAGTTTACAGGCAATTGCTTTTCCATTTTCATTTGGCTATAAGAAAGTTCAGCACTTTTTTGTGGCCCATTTCCAGCAAGTTTATAGGGTAAACCTGACTCTTGCCTAATCTTGCTTTCTGACTCATCTATGCAGTTTTCGGACTTACTGCTATCTTGCCATATTGAATGTGAGACAGATGACCTTAAACAGTCCCTCACCCAGCTCACTCTCTAATTCCCTTTTACTCCAATCATGAAGAAATATGTGGATTAGAAGAAAACATTTTTTAAAATGGTGATCAGAGAGAAATTATTTTAGAATGGTGCTACTCATCTTGGACGACCCAGATGTTCCTTCACCAAGGGGTTACATCTTACAAGGAGTGTTATTATCTTGCAAGGAATAAGATCAGAAGGATGCTAGTTGTGAAATATTCCTTCCTCTTGAAATTAAGCAAGTGTGCACATACCCCAGGTGGTACCCAAGATGATCTATTGTGGTATAGGAGGAAAATACTATAATTTTTATTTTTACATAATTTTCATTTAAGATCTACTTATAATTTAATATAAAAATGACCATGGCCCCATCATTCTGTCCATATGTCAAGACTGCTCTTAGAGAAGGATTCATGAGGAATTATGAGTGAAAAGTGAGAGTTCCACAATGCATTCTTCATTCTGACTGTGGTTTATATAAGCCCTGCTTATTCACTCACTCTCACAAAAGGCACAACATCTAGAATGTGCAGAGTCTCCTTATATTATTGACAAGGAAAAGACCCAATAGCAAAAGAGCCAAAGCTATAAATAGGCAATTCACAGAATAGTAAAATTCAAACAGCAACAGACAGAAGAAAAGTTCAAAAGAAGTGAAGGGAATACAAACTGAAGTAACAATGAGAAAGCATACATTGGTTCCACCAAGAAAACAAGTACCATAACACCTTGGGCAAAAGATTCTTCTTGTGCATTGCAAGTGGAAATGAGAACTATTACAGGCAAGAGGCAGGAGATTATGTGTAATATGATTCCACATTCATAAACTAACACAAAAAGCACCCCTCTGTCTATATGGATATATTTAGTACATATGTATTTAGACGTATATGAGTGTGGAGAGACATATGGAAGGATATATATATTGGATGGTAACATAAGTATCATTTTGGGGTGAGGAGGTTTAGTGTGGATAGAGTAGAAAGGAGAGGGGGAAGGAGAATCAAAAAATGAGGAAAAAGGATTACACTAAAAATAGCATGTATGACATGAACATATTTGAATTTTTGCATAATTTTATATGAAGGAACTTAAAAATAAAGTAGAAAATAAAACATTTTTTTAACATCTTTATTGGGGTATAATTGCTTTACAATGGTGTGTTAGTTTCTGCTTTATAACAAAGTGAATCAGTTATACATATACATATATCCCCATATCTCCTCCCTCTTGCATCTCCCTCCCTCCCACCCTCCCTATTCCACCCCTCTAGGTGGTCACAAAGCACCGAGCTGATCTCCCTGTGCTATGCGGCTGCTTCCCACTAGCTATCTACCTTACGTTTGGTAGTGTATACATGTCCATGTCTCGCTCGCTTTGTCACAGCTCACCCTTCCCCCTCCCCATATCCTCAAGTCTGTTCTCCAGTAGGTCTGTGTCTTTATTCCTGTCTTACCCCTAGGTTCTTCATGACATTTTTTTCCCTTAAATTCCATATATATGTGTTAGCATACAGTATTTGTCTTTCTCTTTCTGACTTACTTCACTCTGTATGACAGACTCTAGGTCTACCCACCTCATTACAAATAGCTCAATTTCGTTTCTTTTTATGGCTGAGCTGAGTAAAACTTTCAACGAGCACAGTGTATATTTTCTCTAAGGAACTACAGTTGAGGTGGTATTCAGAAATACAGCAACTTATTTCTTTGTCAAGTCTCCCCAAGTAACAGGCATCTCCCAGAAGAGTGACCACACACCCAAGGCAAGGGTAGGAGGATAGACCCTCACCTGCATGACACGTGCATTTTATAAAAAGCGTTAAGCCCTTCTGGTATCACATTGAGGATATGAATGAAGAAATATGTGACTAGTTCAGGCAACAAGGTTGATTTCTACCAGCTACCACCAACATCAAAATTGGGTTCTAATGCACTCAATTATAGTTATAGAGAGTTCTTGGGTTTTGTAGTCTAACCTCTCATGCAGGGGTAATAGTCTCTTCGAAGGCTTTGCTGAATGTAAGGACAATCTTCTAGAACTGCCTCCCAGTGATTTTAGGTCTGTCCCATGGAACAACACAGAACAAATCCTCTAGCACTTCTGTGCTATAACTCTTCACAGAGTTAAAGACAGCAAGACTATCTGCATTGGTCTTTCTCTGGACCAAAGAGCCCCAGATTCTAAAAATGATGCTTTACTGGGTTTCTAGTTGTGGTTTGATGTATCCAGAAAACAGCAGGGAAAGAGTGACTTAATTTCCATGAATGCAGCCCAAGACCACCCAAACACTGATTTTTTTTTTTTTTAAAAATCACATTGTTTTAAAAATCACATTTGAAGTTGTGATCAATTCCAGTGATTTTAAAATTAACTGCTCCCATATGAGCAATTGAACTTGTGTAATTGATTTTAAATATCTAAAACAGAAACTGTTTTAAACTTTCCTTATGATTTTGGCTCTGGATTTTATACTGTTGTGATCCCTGGACATAGCAATTCTGCTAGCTGTTCTATTAGTCGGTGTATTGCTGCATTGCAAAATGCTACAAATCCTAGCAGCTTAAAAGAACAATTAACATCTAGAGTTTCACACAGTTTCTGTGGGTCAGGAATCTGAGAGGAGCTTCACTGGTGGTTCTGACTCAGGACCTTTCATGAGGTTGCAGTCAAGATGTCAGGCAGAGCTGCAGTCATCTGAAGACCTCGCTGGGCTGGAGGACCCACGTCCAAGGTGGCTTACTTACATGACAAGTAAGTGGTGCTAGTTGTTGGCAGGAGTCCTCAGGCCACATGGGCCTCTCCATAGGCCTAACAGAGAGTCTTCCCACTTGGTGGCTGGCTTCCCCCAGAGTGACTTAACCAAGAAAAAAAGCAAGAAGGAAGTTGCAATGCCTTTGATGTGTCTTGGAAGCCATGCAGACACTTCTGCCAAATCTTTTGGAGAGAATTATCTCCACCTTTTGAAGGGAGAGGTATCAAAGAATTGTGGGCATACTTCAAACTGCCATAGTGACTTACTTGCAAACTGAACAAAAGGAAAAGAGGAGTCAAAAGATCACTAAACAGGCTTGGGTTTGAATCCTGCTTCTGCCACTTACTAGCTCTGTAAGACCCTGGGAAAGTTATTAACCTCTCTGAATCTCTTTCTTCACCTGTGAAAGGGAAATATAGTACACACATCATTGGATTGTAGTGGCAGTTAAATAAGATAAAATATTTAAAATACTTAGTACACCATCTGGAATATAGTAGGTGTTCACTAAACTGTTCTTATTTCTTCATTCAATTAATTGATAGAAAGGCTGAAAGGACAGAACATTGTGGTTTGAACAAAAGACTACCTTGCCATGTGCCACAGAAAGTCATTGGTGTGAGAATGTGGGACCATATCTCTCTATGGCTGGGGTGCCAGGCATAATGAAATAAGACAGAAACCTGGTAATTAAGACGGGGACACAAGATAAAAGGCATCAGAGCCAGACACAAAGATACACATTGAATTTACATAGTGAGTAAATCTTGTGTGCACCAAGTCAATTTGTTTAATTCCTAAGTGTCCTTTACATGTTTTGCTGAAAAACAATTATCTTTGAAGGAGTAGAAAAGTCATCACTGTTCTTTAAACACATCAAAGAGTAGCATAAATAAAGTGATTTTTTGGGAAATCGCAAGTATTCCATTATCTTTAGCACTCATTAAGAGACATAAGAGCTGCTGTAATACCTAAGCTATATGAAACACTTGGTAGAGTAAGTTTAGGGCTCTTTCTCTTTTTTCTCTTTTCATATGAAAAAAAAAAATGGAAGCAAGGACATGGAATAAAATAAACTGATATTTGAACTTCACAGTATCAAAAAGAAAAATCAAAATGTAAACATCCTATAACTTGTTTTTCTCACTTCCACAGAATGATTTCCATTTTCAAAATTCCTTCTGAACATGAATTAATCTTTACAGCACCCCAGGACACAGAAACTATCATTATCTCCATTTTACAGATGGAGAAGCTGAGGTACCAAGACTAAACACATCTCAGTTCCTCAAGAAATTAGAATTTGGGACCCAGTAAGAAATCTGGCTTTTGTACTGCCCTGTTGGCTGGGAGGCCATTATAATGTCAAGCATTGTAAAATAATTTTGTGTATTCCCAGATCATCAGGCACTCATGACAATATTTGGCAGTTCACAGTCCACGGCGACAATGTGCTCTGAGTGATGGGGTTTACAATATCTACATGGTCATGATTATAAAGTTGCGCATGGGCCAGGGAAAGAAAATAACCCAGCGGAATATATTTCATTGCATCCATTAGAGGATCAGCGTGAGACGCCATCAGCAGTGGAGGAATTCATCAACTTCATAGGCACCCAAGCAGTGCTAAAAACTTTGACTTTACTAGAAATACAACAAGTAATAAAAACAGACAAGACCTGAAATGGCCTAATGGACCTAGGACAAATGTGGCAGAAGATTAACAGCACTGAATTCTCAGGAGTTGAAACTTTCCCCAATATTCAGTTAGCAGTTCTTGAAATTCAGGGCAAATCTTGGTGTCAGCATAAATAGGTTCCTAGATGGACAGTCTTTGCCCCACATAGTCACACTGAGTTCATATTCTTAAAAACTGTGCTCAAGTTCTTACCTTAATGCACTGCAGTAAATCCTTTTCAATCCATTTGTCAACATTTTATCTACTATTGATGAAAATACTTTCTTTCTTATAGATCACACTTAGATCTAGGGGCATCTACCAGGGCCTTCCAGGGCATTTATATTTTTATTTTATTATAACATAGTTGAGACACATAGAAAGCTATCAAAATAATATAATAAATTCCATCTCACTCACCATCCAACTAAAGAATTATATTGTCAATACCTTTGAACTCTTCCCAAATGCACTCGCCCTTTACTTACTCAGCAGCAACCCCTCCACTGAGTATGGAATTTATCATTCCTAATGCCCAGCTAATGTACAGGTAGATAGTGAACAACTAGTGTATAGACAATATATGTGTGTGTGTATATATTTGCAATATTTACTATTATTTTTCACATCATTGTTAAGCCTTATAGAAATGGAACATTTTAAGTGTACTATAGGTACACTTTTGTAACTTGCTTTTTCTTTAAACATTGTTTTTGTAAGACTCATCTGTATTGATACCTGTGTATCCAGTTTGTTCATTTTCATCATATGCAGCATTCTTCTGTATCATGAAAACCACCACTTATTTAACCATTCCCCTGTCTTCTATTAAGCAGCTTGTGAGTATCACATAAACTTCAAGCACATTTTTGTGATTTTTCAGTGTGCACTAAAGCAATTGAAGAAAACAAACACATGAATGTTAGTGGGATATGTTTTCTGGGGGCAGAAATTGAACATATGTACTGCCTGTTTTTGAGTGTTTGTGGCTATGCCAATTTTTTTTGTTTTTGGCCAAGCATATGATACCTGTAATGATCATATTTATTATTATTTGTTGTTATCATTATTATGTTCTGAAATAGGTAGCCTATATGTCTAAGGCCAGTGGCATTGCCTTATTCTTCTAGGTATTCTTAGCATCTAATCTAGTGCCGTATTACGTCCATAAACATTCATAAGTGGTCTTTGTTTGAGAATAACATTAATGCTTTGTGGACACATTTTTGTGGACCAAGGATAGCTATGGAGAGGGAAGCTTCCTCTATGCAGTATAAACCTTCACAGTAACGTGAAATATAAGAGTAGACCAAAGACTAAGGGGAAATGATGTAGGTGGGTCATGTATGTATTATGAATCTAGTTTTCTATTTTATCTAATATGTCAAACATTGGCAATTATATTATTTTTCAATACTTTTATATTACAAAAACTGATAACACTATTGCAATCTGCCGTCTCATAGGGATTTCAAAGTTAAAACATAGGCTTTTGCAAGTGGAGGGAGAATTGTATACATAAAAAATGTTTAGGCAGAGACAGAGAATACATATTTCTAATTCACAATAAATAACTTAAACACGGGCAGTACAATTGATGCATGGCTACATAGCCACAAATGATTCCTGTCCAACAAGTTACTCATTTGATATAAAATACATTTTCAATCAATAGGTGAAGTGCACACTATCTTACAATGCCTCTGGGAGAACAAAGAAAAAAATGGAAAGCAAGAATGAGCAACCCATGGCATACACGATGATTGCTGCTACCTTACTTCTTTCCCACACTTTTTAGAAAGATAATTTATTTTATTCTATTTTGTATAAAACAATTTTCTATTACAAAAGTAATACATGATCATTCTGAAAATTTAAAGTATTCACAAAATTACTAATAAGAAAATTAAAATTCATTACTAATCTTATTTTTCAGATACAACCACTGTTAATGTTTACTATATATGCGTTCTCTTATCTACGCATAGATATACATTTTTAACAAAACATGAATATGTTATAGAAACTATTTTATGACCTTTTTCACTAAGCAATATATCATGCATATTTTTTGTTAGCATGATTTTTCTTTACCCTCATTTTTAATAGCTCCATATTATTCCATAATGTGGATGGGCCGTAATTTATTTACCATGACTCCATTTTTGAACATTTGTTTCTACCCTAAGTTTTTTAGCCTTATCAACAATGTTGTAGTAAGCATCCTTAATGATAAATCTTTAGGTATATCCATGATGGATTCATCTGGGATAAATTCTTAGAAATGTGATAGCTGAGCCAAAGCTGCACACGCATAGAATGGTTTTCTTATGTGTTGCCAAATTGCTGTCCAAAGAAGTACCGATTTTTACTCTCACTGTCACAATTTAAGAATGCTCATTTCTTCACACAATAGTTTTAGTACATTGCCTTGACCACAAGGCTTCACTACTCCCTGGATCTATACTCTTTGCCCAATGACTTCGAAGTGACCTCTGCTGTGGCTGAGGCATAATTCCCTGCCCCTGACCTTGACCATGTGCACTTTCTCTGGCCAGTGTGATACTAGCAGTAACGATGAATGAGTATCCTCAAAAATGATTACGTCATTGGGTCTGCTCTTTGTGTCTCTGCCATCACTATGAGAAGACATTGCCTAGGCTAATCCACTAGTCTCAGGAAGAGGATGAGGAGCAAGAACAGCAAAATCACCCGCCAGTCAGCCACGAAGTGTGTGACTACTTGAGTCCAGGAGAGACCAGAAAATCCATTCACTTGAGCCCAGTCGTGATTAGCCAACACCCAGTGAACAGGAAAACTTGTGAAAAATAATAAATTATTTCTATATTTAGCCACTAGTTCTTGGGATCGTTGGTTATGTAGCAATAGCTAACTGATATAGTTACCAGTGTTACTTTCCCCACAACAGTTAACATTTGGATAAAATTTTACAGACTATGAAGTATTTTCAGTATATTTCCTTATTCATTATTAACATAATTTTATAGATCAGAAAACCAGAGTTCAGGAAAGATTCTGATTTGCCCAAATATTCTTAGTTATTAAGTGGCAGAGACAGGGTTCAAACAGAGATCTTATAACCATGCACTTTTCTCTATTCCAAACTTTTTCTGTTAAGAACCAGATAGTAAATTACTTTAGGTTTTGCAGATCATATGGTCTCTTGTAACTACTCAACTCTGCCAATGTAGCACAAAAGCAGCTATAGACAATACAAAAATGAATGGGTGTGGTTGTGTTCCAATAAAACTTTATTTACAAAAACCATCTTGGCCACTCCACAGGGAATGTCTGTGGCTGGCACTTCCACCCCTCGAGTCAATAGCTAGCAACTTCCTCATCAGTACTAATGAAGGTGCTGAAAGTTTGGTATCTCCTCTTCCAAAATGCAGACCACCTATCTAAATTACATACATATAGTCTAGATTACATATACATATAAATAAAATATATATACTTAAAACCTAAATGATAAAGATATATAATATGTGTGTAATCTAAGTTATGTATAAATTGTATATATGCCTAATACTGGTATATATCTAAATACTATATATTTATACACACACACATATATATACCAAGATTTCACAGATTCAAAAGTGACAAAGATTTATCTTGTTCAATTTCATTTCAATTTCATTTGAAAACTGAAGCTACCAGGGAACCACAGTCAAAAAAACAACTACTGGTAATATACCTCCTTGAAAGCAATCACAGGTCAAAGGCCCACTGCTGCAAAGGAGATGATGGAAAATGTAAAATTGGAAAAATGTATAAACGGCTGCTGGTCAATCATGAAAATAGAAAATAACCGAGCAGAATCCATCAAAATAGGTGATGTGTGAAAATGAGAATTTCCCAGCTTGGTTCACAAAGGAGCCATTTGGAATGAAAACACATGAATGCATGAATGAATGAATGAGTGATTGAAGAAGTGCTTAGGGAGCTAATGTCAACCAACTCGATCTCAGTAAAGGTTAATTGAGACAAGGCAGCTGTCTCATCTGCTGGGGGGTGCAGCCCATATTGAGAGGGTTGGCAGTGGCGATATTTTGCAGTTTTAAAGTGATCAGAACCATTTTCAGTGATCTCTGGTTTTAGAAGAGCTCAACTATGGGGCCACACAGCGTAGAAAGGAGCAAGGAGTCACAGTGAATTTCAGGATTGAATCCCAGCTCTGCCATTTACTAGCTGTGTGCCCTTAGGGGGGGTTGCTTAGCTCCCCTTGAGCCTCTATTAAAGAATATATAAAATGAACACAATAATAGATGCTGCCTCATAGGATTGTTCTGCAGATTAAATGAGGTAACACAATGTGCTTAGCATAGTCCCTGACCACATGGAAGAAATCGATAAATTACTAGCTTTTTGCTAAGGCCAGAGCTGGATGCTGAGGATAAAACAGAATCTCTGCTTTTGTGGAACTCAGAGTCTAGTGGGAGACATAGATCAACATAGGCAACTACAATGAAGTGTGAGAAATGCCATAACAAGAGCATTTATTGGGATTCTGAAGGGAAAAGAGAAGGGAATGAAAGACTCTTTTACTGAGAGTCTGAGGGGCTGTGTGTGTGCGTGAGAGAGACAGAGAGAGAGACAGAGACTGATTATTATTATTAATGTTGTTGAGTAACTACAATAATAAATTACAATCACTAAACTGTAATCTCCTTGAGGGTAGGGATTAAAGACTACCCTGTGCCCAGCACAGCCCTTGGAGCTCAATCATGGGTTTGATGACTATTTGTTGATTTATATATTATAATAAAGAAAATCTTTAGTAAAGAAAAAAGTTAATTTTATAATTCAGTATTTGAAGAGGGGAAGCGATCTAGCTGTCTTTATGGTCAAGTCCTATATTTTTGCGGCTCCATTGAGTTTATATAGTGTTATTGTTAAGAGTTTGGGAATAAGTCAAATATGAGTTTGCATTTCCGTTTCAGCCCTAATTTACTGACTGTTAGACCTGAGGTAAGTGATTTACCCCTTCTAGGGAAGTTTCTTTGTGCGTAAAATGGTGTTTGGTTTAGGGATTAAGAGCATCAGCTCTGAAGCTAGGCTGCCTGGGTCCAAATCCTGGCTTTGCCACCAGTTAGCTGTGTGATGGTGGACAACTTAGTTGGGTTCCCCACAAAGCAGACCCTGAAATAAGGACTTGGGTGCAGGTAGTTTATTTGGAAGGTAACCCCAAGAAGCACAAGTGAGGAGAGAGACAGGAAAGGAGAAAAAGCCCCCCCCCCCCCAACAAATGTGCAAGTGGACAGGTTACTGCTGGGGGAACTGGGGCTTAGCTTCCATAAGGTAGCATGAAGAATCAGCCTCAGAGTAGTCCCACCAAAGGAAGAGGAAGCTGGGTCATTCATGCACCAACTGGTGAACTTCATTAAAACACTTTAAAATTGAAATACATTTAACAGTGTGTCAATTTAAGGTTATAGCATGCTGATTTGATACATTTACATACATTTGCTACATTTATATATGGTAAATATGATTGCCATTCCAGCATGGTTAGCACTCTTATCACATAATTATCATTTCTTACTTGGGTGGGAATAAGATCCAGTTTCTTAGCAAGTTTGCTGATTATAATAAAATATTGTTGTCTCTGTTCAGTACACTGTGCATTAGTTCTCCAGGATGTATTCGTCTATTCATTGCAAGTCTGTGCCCCTAAACAACAGCTCTTCTATTCTCCCACCCCCAGCCTCCGGTGACCACCATTTTACTCTCTGTTTTTATGAGATTAGCTGTTTCAGATTCCTCATATAAGTGATATCATACAGTATTTCTCTCTCTCTGCTTGACTTATCTCACTCTGCATACAGTGCTGAAGGTCCATCCATATCGTCACAAATGGCAGGATTTCCTTCTTTCTCATGGCTCAGTAATATTCCATGGTATAAATGTGCAGCATCTTCTTTATCCATTCATTCATCTATGGACACTTAGGTTGTTTCTCTATCTTGGCTATTGTGAGTCATGCTGCAATAAACATGGGTGTGCATTCTTCAATATCCTGTTTTCATTTCCTCTGGGGATATACCCCAAAGTGGAATTGCTGGATCACATGGTGAACTTCATTAATAGAGAGTTGTCTCTGTGGGGAAGGATGAAGTACTCAGCTCTTCCAGGATGCCCTACTCACAGGCTGAGCAGGAGAAAGCCCCAAGGTAGAGAGCCTGAGACCATGGACATGTGAGGCAAGAAGCTGTCTTTGCACAGAAATTATCCACGGCTGCTGCAGTTGACATTGCAGCTTCAGGTGAGCCATGGGGACATGAGCAGGGCATCAACAGTGTCCAAAGCACAAGCTGTCTTTTCTTCCTTCATTTCTTTCTTCCTTCCTTCCTTCCTTCCTTCCTTCCTTCCTTCCTTCCTTCCTTTCTTTCTTTCTTTCTTTCTTTCTTTCTTTCTTTCTTTATATTAGAATTTGTAAAGGAGACTTTACAAATGACAACTAAATGCAATGCTTGATCTTTGATTAGATCCAAGATAAAAAAAGTATAGCTATAAAGGACATAATTAGGATGATTGAGGAAATTTAAATATACATGGTCTGCCTATTAGGTAACATGATTGTATCACTATTAAATTTCCTGAGTATGATAATCATATTGTAGCTATTTAGGAGATGACCCTTATTCGTAGGAGATTCATGCTGAAGTATTTATGGGTAAAGTGGAAGGACGTTTGCAACTTTCTTTCATTCATTTCCAGAAGGAAAAATTAAACACACACATGCACGCATATGGAGGGAGGGAAAGAAAGCTAATGTGGCAAAATTTTAACAATTGGTGAATGTAGGTGAGGGTATACAGGTGTTCACTGTACTATTATCTTATGACTTTTATGTAAGCTTCACTTTTTTTTTTCAAACTGGAGTAGGAAAAATGTAAAGAGTAGACTCTGTCCCCTAGAGCTGCTGTGAGAATTAACTGAGAGCTCCTGTATAGGGATGCGTAGTGTGGCTAAGAGTAAAGACTTGGTCCAGGCTGCCTGAACTCAAACTCCAGCTCTCTCATTAGCTAGCTGGGTGACCTAGGCAAGGGGCTTACTTGGGGTGTCTAGTTTTCCTCACCTGCCAACTGGGACTAATAAAAGTGCTTTCTTCATGAAGTTGTTGTGAGGATCAAATGGGGCAATGCGTATACAACACTGGGAATAGCACCTGGCATATGGCAAATATGTAACCAGTGTTATGTATAATCATCATCACCACAAGTGATCATACATCCTAGTTTCCTATTATTCTCTCAAAAGGGTCTCAATCTGGGCTATGCTCACCCTATGATTATCTCATTAATGTGCTGGAGGGCTGGTAAAATTACATACGAACAGTAACACTGTCATAGCTGGTGCTGTCAGTTCTCTTCTTTATCTTCTCCCAAACCCTCATCTTATCTATGTCAGGAGCAGAACAGTGTGGCACTAAGTAGCAGGCTGGGTGTCAGCAAGGAGATGAAAGCACCATGGGGTCCAGCACCAGGCATGACAAGGAGGGATGGATGCTCAACGAAAGTCAGCGAGTAGGGGATTCAACCACAGGACTGCAAATCCTAGAGAGGGATGCTGGACCACTGGGCAAGCCCTAGGCATACGATGGAGAGAAAAGTTGGGGCTTAGTTACTACAAATGTGACCAGAGGTGAGGGCTGATCAAAGGAGAAGCAAGGCAGATGGTGCAGCTAGTGGCAAGCCAGAGCATGCCAGGAGAATGGTTATCACCATGTTTATGTTTCCTAGGCTTACATTAGCCCTGCCTGGGGAAGGACCTTGGCCCAAAAGCTGCTGTGGTACAGTCCAGAGGCTGTGAGGTGAAGGAGGGGCACTTACATCAAAAGACCTAGTTTTCAGTCCTAGCTCTGCTACTGACTTGATGAGAGGCCTTCAACAGATGACATTCACTCTCTAAGCCTTGATTTCGTTATCTACAAAAATGAGGCGTCAATTCTCTGCTTGCCTTCTAACGCTGTAGAGACAGAGTAGTTAAGAGCACTGCCTCTAGCATCGGACAGAGCTGGTTTCATTCCACAACAACAGGTGGTGAGCAAATCACTCAGCCTCTCTAAGCCTTGATAGCCTCACCTGTTTCATAGGGAAAATAATCATACTTATATCTTAGGGATGTTATCAAAATTAAAAGAGGTAAAGCAACAACTAAGTGTCTATGACAGGGACGACATATAATATTTAGGATTAGGCTCAGCTGCAAATCACTGAAATACCCTCAAATAGTGGTGATTTTAAAAGATAGAAGTTTGTTTTTCTTCAATGTCCAAGAAGTGCACAGGTGTTAGACCAGGGGTTGAAAGGCATTCCACTGTGTTGAGGATTCAGAGACTTTCCATCTTGTCGTTCTGTACTGAGTGGTTTTCCAGAGGTCACTCACTGATCCAGGATGGACGCTAGAAAATGTTTTCTTTATTTGGGGCAACCATCAATTGAAAACCAGGAGATTTTATGGAAAGAAAAGAGAAATAGATCTTTAGAACACCTAGTAGTCTCTGTCACAACCTTCAATAAATGTTAACTGCTATTTGCATCATTATTTTAGTACTATTTGCACTGTATGGTAGTATCTTGTATATGTTTGTTATTGTTGTTCCAATGATTCTACATGTAAGAATTAAATGGCTCCAGCAGCTCAAATTAAAAGGATTAAAGATAACCCCCAAAAAGATTATTATAAAAACAGATTTCCATTAGAATTTTACTTTTGCCGCTGAGGAGTTTAAGGATAGAGAAATGTGTCACTCTGGCATCTGATTTCATATTCATAACAGTGTATAAAAAATGGATTACATCCTGAAGTGATTGAGAAACTGTGGTTTGGTTGATGAACTAAAGATGATACAGAAGAGAAATCAAGCAACCATAGGGCCCTTAAATGTCTGGGAATAGTACATTTATTTTAATAACACAAAATGGAAATCAATTCCAATTTCAAATGAAGAATATGCGCTGGAATTAAATGCTCTTAAAATGTTTACACTTCATTTTGGCTCCAAAAGGAAGAAAAACCTCAAGAAGAGTATGTGACAAGAGAATAGCTATATTAAAAAATGGAGATCCAAAAAAAAAAAATGAGGATCCATCCTTCAGTGTGGATTTTTTTAATTGTCACAATTCAAGCCAATAAGGCACGTGCACCATAATAAACGAGACATTAGAAAACTGAGAAACAAACAATAAAAACACATCACTCTAACAATAAATATTTAAAACATGGAAAAATATGGAATGTGTATATTCAGATTCCCTGCTCTCAAGCTATGTTTCATGTTATTTTAAACTTTTCATTTGCTCACGTGTACATGAAAACCTAAACGCAAGATTGGAACTGTGATAGCAAAAGTCTCCAGAGTACAGCAGATCTCTAGACTTTTTACCTTTTCATTTCCTAATCTTTAATCATCATGATATAATTTTTAGTGTGTTCAATGATTTCTCACCCATCTTCGCTTTTGCATGATCTGGCTAAATGCAACCAGGATGCTTGTGGGAAACCACTCCATCCTGTACAGTCACCATCCCTCCTACACATCCACCTGGCAGGGTATTAACACACCATTCAGGTAGCATGAGGAACACAGGGAGACATCAGCATAATTAAATCAGGCCATCAGCCTCTGAAGTGCACTCCCTACTGTGCAGCTCCAGGTGAAAGTGCTTTTAAGTATAGGTCACCTAGGGGTCTCATGAGCAAATCGAACACTTCCTTGTATGCCATCAGAAGAGCCAGAATAAGATGTAGCAGTTGAGAGGAAGAGATCCCAGCTATTTCCTCTCTTTTAATAGTTTTCAGCTCATTTTGCAAAAACACCCAGCTACCATTTATGTCTACATGATGTTAATATCTTTTTGGAAAGCGGAAAATTTATATAAATGAATCAAGTAGTGAGTCTAATCAACTATTAGGAATCAAACATCTGGTGTCTGCCTTGAGCAAATAGAATGCATTTTCTTGCTTGACCCTGTGCTCCTATAATGGCCCAATTCAACCAGATCCTCCCCTTCCTGGCTTCCTATACTTGTCAGTTCAACACAGTCTGCACATGTATCTCTAGCAGACTCATACCTCAAGTGCTTTTTGTAATGATCTAGCTTTTTGATTTCAGATTTCCTTTGGTTTTTCAAGGCTTGTATTTTAATGTCTATGAATGGCCTTGCCGCCTTCTCTACTTTTTTCTCCTCCTTTCACTGATTTTTTCCCTCCCTCTTTTTCACCCCTTGGATCTCTCTGTACTCATCCCCTTCCCATGTTGTCTATTACCTTGGTGGGGACACAAATTAAGTAATTTTCTCTCTTGTATTGTTTTCCATAATTTCAGGGCAAGCTGCTGAAATGTGTGCCCTGTCACTGGATTCTTCTGCAGCTGCCAGACCTTGAGACATGGGCTGCATGGGCTGTACCATAGGAGAGATGAGCCGCAGTCCCATGTCACAGGAAGGATGAAAATTGGCCAGAATGTTTTCAGGGAAAAGAAGGGCGCTGATGCATGGGGAGAAAAAGCATGTTCTCAGATCATGTCATTTCTATCATTCAACACTGAAAGGTTGAGTTGTCTGTATTCATCAAGATTCCAGCAGGAAACAGATGACAAACTTAGCAGGTGTCAATGAAAAGAGTTTGGTTAAGGCACTGTCTACAAAAGTATAGGCACAATTCAGGGGACTCGACAAGAAATACTGAAGCATGCTGGAACTGGCAAAGAGTGGGAAGGCATCACCAACCTAGGCCTAGAGAGGCAAGATGTAGGAATAGTTACTCAAGTTGGAAAAATCTATATCTGCAGGAGAGGGCCACCTGATAAAAGTCTACTTGAAGTGCAGGTGCAGACTGCATTGTACTCTTTGTTACAGACACCAAGCCAAACCAGAGTGACCCAAGAGAAGGACACTGAGAAAATAACTGAAGAAATAATTACCCTGACCTCTTTCTCCTGCCCTCCAATCTCCTGCTGGCCCTCCCATTGGCCAAACCCAACAGGAAGCCAGAGAGCAATGAAGTTGATGCAGTCCCTAGAGTATAGAAGCATGGAGGATAGTTCTGGAAAGCAAAGAATATATTCTACAATAAGCTGGCTTTTTTTATAAATTTGACTTGAGTGTGTAGCTCTGTGCCATGACACTGATGATGCAAAAATATTTATGAGGGTGAGGAGGACAAATATGATGACAGTAGTAGTGTTGGTGACAGTAGTAGTGGTGACATCATCTTACTTTCATAGAATACTTTTCACTTCCAAAGTGCTTCTATGCACATATCTCATTGGCCCCAGGAATAAACGAACAAACTATGGAGTACTAGCATTGCTTCGTGAGTGATCATGTCTTGGTAAAATGTTGGTTTACTGGTTGGTATGTAACTAGAATATTTTATTCATTTATTTTAATGATATATATTGGAAGCGTACTATGTGCCACTCTCTGTGCTAGCTGTGAAAGGGTCCATTTCCCCTTGGAGTCTATACTCTATAGTTAACTTTGAATTTTAGACAACTTCCCTGGTGAAAAGGAAACCTGGCTCAGCAAGAGCACCATCCAAAGCTATTGCTCAAACTTGGGGTTGAGTATGATGTCTGCAAACATGCTAATAGGAGCTGTGTCCACCTTATACCTTTGGACTCTACAGAAACCCCTACTGGGTCTCCAGTTTCTCCTTGTCTTGCTTGATGGTGAATGCTGGGAAATGTGGAAACGCCAAGTTCAAAGCAAATACAGCTATTACATTCTCATTTTAATCCCTGGCAAAGAGCGACAGCAGTATTGCTTTGTTTTGTTTTTCTGTGTTTTCAGTTTGTTAAAAACCTACAGTATCTCTTTGCTGAGGAAGTTGATTGGTGAATTAGAAAGAACATGGGGCTTACAGCCAGAAGACAGGAGTTTTGGGACCTGGATCTGCTACAGACTAGCTCTTGGGTGTCAGACAAGTCATTTGTTTTTTCTGAGCCTCCATTTCTTCATCTATAAAATTAGACTAGTAATGTTCAGAGAGCAAGGTTGTTATATGGATTAGATGAGTATATGAACAAAGATTTATCCAAATCTTAGTTCTTATTTTAAGAATTGGCTGGTGAATTCACTGAAATATTCAAATAGTTTGCTGTCAAATATTTGGTTATTGAGATCCAGTTAATCTTTTTTTTCATCTAGATGTTTGGCATCATGCAGGCATAACTACAAGAGGTTTTATAAAATTTCTGTGCAAATGCATTTCCCTGCAAATGAAGTGAATTCTTTATATAAAAGTATTATTTCTCAGTAAGTTTGTCTGAAGGTAACTGCTCTTCTTTTTGAATTCAGCTACAACTTCAGCCACAGGCTTCCCAACCTGAATCCTATCCCTTTTCTACTGTTCATTCGGAGGATTTTGGCATGTGCCTACCCTATAACCTGCTTCTCTTCAGAATCTTCCAGAGGCTGTGGTTTCAGATTAACTGGGTGAGAATGTGTGAATCCTGGCCTCACCACTTTCTAGCTATGTGACCTTAGGGAAGGACTTAACCTCTCTGAACCTCAATTTCCTCATCTGTAAAATAGGGGATAGTGTTGGTTATTCTCCACTTAGTCGTCACACAACAACAAAGCCCATAGTCCTTTCTTCTCTGCCCTGGAAGTCCAACCCCCTACAAGTATCATCAATGAGGCTCACTTGGGTCCAGCCAGTAAGATATCACCATGCACGCAGATGTAGAGAATGGACTTGAGGATACGGGGAGGGGGAAGTGTAAGCTGGGACGAAGTGAGAGAGTGGCATGGACATATATACACTACCAAATGTAAAATAGATAGCTAGTGGGAAGCAGCCGCATAGCACAGGGAGATCAGCTTGGAGCTTTGTGACCACCTAGAGGCGTGGGATAAGGAGAGTGAGAGGGAGATGCAAGAGAGAGGAGATATGAGGATATATGTATATGTATAGCTGATTCACTTTATTATAAAGCAGAAACTAACACAACATTGTAAAGCAATTATACTCCAATAAAGATGTTAAAATAAATATATATATATCACCTTGCAGAAGAGAGAGAGATTGGAATATTTCTTAATCCTCTCTTGCCTCTCAGCACTGCAGCTCTGACAGCGGCCACAGGACTCCAAGACCAGCTTTGGCGGTAGCACTTCCTCCGTGGTGCTAGCAGTCACTGGCTCTGGTAACACTGGTAGTCCCCTTTCTCCTTCAGGCCTAGGGCAGCTCACCCTTTGCTAGTCCCCAGTCCCTTGCCATCCCTATTGGTTCCCATAACCCTGCCCACATACCTGTATATAATCTTTCATTAAATTGTCTTCAGGGTCATACCTTCTCATGCTTTCTGTATCCCGTTGGAACACTTACTGATACAGGGGTTTAATAATAATGGATACTTTCTAGGATTATGGATTGAGGATTAAGCAAATAATATGGGTAAAGACTTAGAACAAGGGCTGAGATATGAGGTCAAAAAACATCAGCTATTATCATCTTGCTCTTCATCCATTCCTGAAGCTTTAGGTTTCTGACTTGCTTTCCACCTCAGCCTAGAAAACAGCCTTCAGCTCCCCTTCGTCCCATGCCTACCACAGTTGCAAATTCTCCCTGGCTCAGCTTCTGAGACCCCTGTTTTCTAGATTGTCCAGTAGGAAGATTGGACAAGAGCAAACATTCCTAAGAATAACAAATTCATACTATTAAACAAAATCAATCTAAAAAATTACCCACACAATTAGTAAATATACTGAGTGACCATATCATTAACTCTCATTCATGAATTATAGCTTTGGCATATGTATGCAGCAGAGTAATTTGTGGAGAAATAGATTAAAAAACGAATTGTTAACCTCTTAACACGAGATCCATCCTCAGTAAATCATAAAGGGAGGAACAAATTGGGATAATAACACAGACTAGTAATGGTAATAGTAATAAATTTCAGTTTGTCAGATTAATTGAAGAGGTTCATAAAATACCAATAAAGTCCAGTTTTAAAAATAATTATTAGATGTTTGAGGTTTTTCATAAATAGATAAACAAATATAAAACTTCATTTTGTCAGGCTGTAAAATCTGCCTTTAAAAATTAGTAAAGAAGTTTGGAACATTGTAGAGAAATAGAATTAAAATAACTTTAAAAAATAAGCAAAGAGTCAATGCTTCAGTGAGATTATTTCCAAACCAATGTTGAATAATTTTAGAGATGACTTCCACAGAGATATTTTGGTACTGGAAGCCTACAACTGGGGGACTCAAAAGACAGTCACAAACAACTTCCCTGAAGCACTAGCATGGGCGGAGGGGCATAATCAGAGCTCTCAGTAGTCTAGAAGTCATGAGCATCCAGTCACCAAAGTAGAACCACAAACTACCATGCAGGATCTCTAAGAGGTCTGCAAAGGGCCACATAGAGGATGCTGCCATGTCTGATCTTCATTGTTACATTATAATCCAGAACCACCTGGAAGGAGGTCCTGGGAAATGCAGTTCCCAGATTTTGAAGGGAGTGGTGATGGTGTCGATGCGTCAACAGCAGACAATCCACCAGCAGTACTACCAGGCACCATCCTAGGCACTTTAGAACACTGTCTTACTTAATCCTAACCAGAATCATATGTAGTACGTACATGTATTCCCACTTTACAGATAATTTTACAGATAAGTAAACAGAGAGCCAGAAAGATGTAGTAACGTGCATGGTCATAAAAAGAAACAAGATTTATACTCGCACTTGTCTAGCTTTCTATAACATCCTCCTTCTCTATATAAATTTTGAAAGTCCACGCTTTTCTTAAGAATCCAAATTATGGACTTCTCTGGTGGCGCAGTGGTTAAGAATCCGCCTCCCAATTCGGGCGATGACAGTTCGAGCCCTGGTCCAGGAAGATCCCACATGCCACGGAGCAATTAAGCCTGTGGACCACAACTACTGAGCCTGCGAGCCCATGAGCCACAACTACTGAGCCCATGCGCCTAGAGCCCGTGCTCTGAAACAAAGAGAAGCCACTGTAATGAGAAGCCTGTGCACCGTGACAAAGAGTAACCCCACTCGCCACAACTAGAGAAAGCCCGTGCACAGCAACGAAGACCCAACACAGGCAAAAATAAATTAATTAATTAACAAATTAAAAAAAAAAAGAAGAATCTAAATTACTAGAAACATAGGAATAATATTTTCTATCATATAAAATTAAGTACATGAGAATGATAAGTTGGGTTACGATGAATGAGTTTTGCAAATGAACGTCAATAATTTACCAAGTTCTCTTTGTTCAGATTAGTACCCACTGTGCTCTCATACTCTGTAGTGCACAAAAAAATCATGCTCCCTTGTGTTGACTTAGTCCCAGTGAAATAATACCTTGCTTTTCACCTTCTGGAAGGTGATTTGGTTCTCCCAATGGAGAAGAGTCATGAATAAAAATTAGTCAAGCAGAAATCAACCTTCAGGAAGTCTAAGGCTGGGAATGAGTGGGTGTGTGCTCTTAATCAGAACCAGGGTTTCATTTGCATCTGCTCATCCCAAGGCCCAAGTTGAGCCCACTCACGCACAGATTCAAACTCTGGGAATTGCTTCAGAATTTACTCTTCTAGGACCAGAATTTTTTCAAATAGTATGAACCTCCCCAAACACCTGCAATCAGGCATTCATCCCCTCACTGTGTGTTTTCTGTATGAGGGAGATGCGGGGAGGAAAAAGGATGCCAATTTCTCCTTGGTACTCATATAAATATGAAACTGGAACGGTGCAAATGTTAAACACAGAGTATAAGCTGGTCAAGAAAGTATACTATTCAAAGAGGAGAGGTTGAGAGACTGAGGGTCAAGGTGACAGCAAAGTGAACATTTTAATGGAAAGAAAGAGTAGGAGGGGTGCAAGGGTATGAATCATGGTTAGAGGAGAATCTCAGAAACTAAGAGCCTCAAAAGGAAACAGTTTTAAATGAAGTGAAGGTCCAGTGTCTGGCTGAGTGACTAGGTATCTGAGGTCAGGGTAAGCTGAAGGCTACCAACAATTAGGAAATTCAGGAACAATATGGATGGCCGATGAATATTGATGCTGAAGTAACTGGATCCTATTGTTAACCACGTTAATTATACTCTTGCCAAGATCCTCTATTTGCTGGTCCCATCCAACCTTCTCTCCCACCCACCTTGCTAATCGTCAGATCGCTATTAGGAAAAAACTGTATAACCCATGTTGATGGACTCGATTGGAAATGTATAGTTTTTTTTTTTCTTTAACATCTTTATTGGAGTATAATTGCTTTTCAATGGTGTGTTAGTTTCTGCTTTATAAAAAACTGGATCAGTTATACATATACATATGTTCCCATATCTCTTCCCTCTTGCGTCTCCCTCCCTCCCACCCCTCTAGGTGGTCACAAAGCACTGAGCTGATTTCCTTGTGCTATGCGGCTACTTCCAACTAGCTATCTATTTTACGTTTGGTAGTGTATATATGTCCATGCCACTCTCTCACTTTGTCACAGCTTACCCTTCCCCCTCCCCATCCTCAAGTCCATGCTCTAGTAGGTCTGTGTCTTTATTCCTGTATTACCCATAGGTTCTTCATGACTTTTTTTTCTTAGATTCCATATATATGTGTTAGCATAAGGTATTCGTTTTTGTCTTTCTGACTTACTTCACTCTGTATGACAGATTCTAGGTCCATCCACCTCACTACAAATAACTCAATTTCATCTCTTTTTATGGCTGAGTAATATTCCATTGTATATATGTGCCACATCTTCTTTATCCATTCATCTGTTGATGGACACTTAGGTTGCTTCCATGTCCTGGCTATTGTAAATAGAGCTGCAATGAACATTTTGGTACATGATTCTTTTTGAATTATGGTTTTCTCAGGGTATATGCTCAGTAGTGCGATTGCTGGGTCGTATGGTAGTTCTATTTGTAGCTTTTTAAGGAACCTCCATACTGTTCTCCATAGTGGCTGTACCAATTTACATTCCCACCAACAGTGCAAGAGTGTTCCCTTTTCCCCACACCCTCTCCAGCATTTATTGTTTCTAGATTTTTGATGATGGCCATTCTGACCCGTGTGAGATGATATCTCACTGTAGTTTTGATTTGCATTTCCCTAATGATTAATGATGTTGAGCATTCTTTCATGTGTTTGTTGGCAATCTGTATATCTTCTTTGGAGAAATGTCTGTTTAGGTCTTCTGCCCATTTTTGGATTGGGTTGTTTCTTGTTATTGAGCTGCATGAGCTGCTTGTAAATTTTGGAGATTAATCCTTTGTCAGTTGCTTCATTTGCAAATATTTTCTCCCATTCTGAGGGTTGTCTTTTGGTCTTGTTTATGGTTTCCTCTGCTGTGCAAAACTTTGAAGTTTAATTAGGTTCCATTTGTTTATTTTTGTTTTTATTTCCATTTCTCTAGGAGGTGGGTCAAAAAGGATCTTGCTGTGATTTATGTCATTGAGCATTCTGCTTATGTTTTCCTTTAAGAGTTTGATAGTGTCTGGCCTTACATTTAGGTCTTTAATCCATTTTGAGTTTATTTTTGTGTATGGTGTTAGGAAGTGTTCTAATTTCATACTTTTACATGTGCCTGTCCAGTTTTCCCAGCACCACTTATTGAAGAGGCTATCTTTTCTCCACTGTATATTCTTGCCTCCTTTATCAAAGATAAGGTGACCATATGTGCGTGGGTTTATCTATGGGCTTTCTCTCCTGTTCCATTGATCTATACTTCTGTTTTTGTGCTAGTACCATACTGTCTTGATTACTGTAGCTTTTTTATTTTTTATTTTTTTTTTGTGGTACGCGGGCCTCTCACTGTTGTGGCCTCTCCCGTTGCGAAGCACAGGCTCCGGACGCCCAGGCTCAGCGGCCATGGCTTACAGGCCCAGCCGCTCTGCGGCATGTGGGATCTTCCCGGACCGGGCACGAACTCATGTCCCCTGCATCGGCAGGCAGACTCTCAACCACTGCGCCACCAGGGAAGCCCAGCCTCCGCTTTTGCTCCTTCTCAGATTGGGTGCCTCTTGCTGTATTGACCAGAAATCTAACACTTGCTCATAGCCAGCACCACTTTTCCTCTCTGAACCAGACTTTGACATTCTGCCCTAGTTTTTGGCTTCCATGCTCCCATCTCTGGGTTGGCAACTTTTACAGACTCCTTCCTGCCTCTGGGCAGGTTAGACCAGATGACAGACATGCCTCCATAAGCAGACTTCCTTAAAAGCTGGACTTTGGCCTTGGAGCCTGAACCCCTGGGCAAAGCGATCTGAGCAATAAAACCTTACATAGGCAAAGTGTACTTTCCCCAAGGACTTTCAGCTCTATCTCATTTGAGCCCAGATTTTTCCCACCAGGACGAAGGTCGGGGGGAAAGGCAAGTAAAGGGGCTGGGAAGCTGCCCCACAGCCAGATTAAATTCCCTTATTTCCCCAAACTGAGTATTATGGAGCAGTGTTTTCTTTTGGTCATAAAGTTGTAGGAATTTGCCTTAGGTAAATAACTCCCACCCCACCCTGTACCATCCCCCCCTCCCCTCCACAACAGAAAGGTAGTATTGTCCAGAGGTGATGTTTAAGGGTTCTATCATGAGGTAGGCACAGGTTCTTCGCCTGTGTGTCTAGATACAAAGCCTTTTCAGTACCCTCAGATAATGAAGTCTTGGGCAACTGACTTGAGCCAAATGAATTCACAAAAATTGACATATTCATCAGAAAGCCCTGCTCTAAAAAAATTTTTTTAAATCTCATATCAATTCTCACAGCAATACTAAAAGATACATAGGTTCAATTATTTTTTAAAAAATTTTATTGGAGTACAGTTGATATACAATATTGTGTTAGTTTCAGGTATACAGCAAAGTGATTCAGTTATATATATATACATATATTCATTCTTTTTTAGATTCTTTTCTCATATAGGTTATCACAGAATATTGAGTTCCCTGTACTATACAGTAGGTCCTTGTTGGTTATCTACCTTTTGTATAGTGGTGTGTGTGTGTGTGTGTGTGTGTGTTCGTCTGTGTGTGTGTGATCCATCCCAAGCTCCTGATTTATCCCTCCCCACCACATTTCCCCTTTGATAACCAGAAGTTTGTTTTCGATATCTGTAAGTCTGTTTCTGTTCTGTAGATACGTTCATTTGTATCTTTTTTAAAAAATTAGATTCCACTTATGAGTGATATCATTTATTCCCTTTACTACAAGGAAACTAACAACACATAAAATTGAGTAACTTGCCTAAGATCCCACAGGAAGGAAGTGGCAGAGCCCAGATTGGGACCCAGGCACACAGCTCAGCAGCCTGTATACAACGTCCTTAACTGAAGCACCAGGCTTCAAGGTGCCACTTACACTAAACATTCGTGAAATGGTGTTTGGATTTTGCATTTTCTCCCTGAGGCAAACAGATGGAAATGCAACCTACCGTCAAGATTGCTTGGTGAATATTAAGTACAAACAAATGGGAATTAGATTTTCTTAATGAAGGGTTCTTCAGCTAAGAGTGCTTGAAATATATTCTTCCCCTCCACTGAGGAGAGCACCAGCCGAGGAGATGACTGGAAGCTTCTGGTGAAGGCATCTCTTTCTTGGTCATCGGTAGGGACTGACAGGTCACTTTCTTGGTCTCCTCCTTGTTTTCCTCCTGCCACCACTGAGAATTTTCTGTTAACACTTTCTTCCCTTAGATATGTTAATGTCATTGTATTTGCCACAGCTTTAAACATGCTAATTGCCAGGCTTTGAAGGCAGCTATTCTCTAATCTCTTGACTGGAACTTAATCCGGAAGCTTATTAGCCAGCCCATCCTGAGCTATGATTCTGGGTTTGCACAAACAGACTCTGGCCTCATCCTTTTGAGTTGATTTGCTTAGTTTAACTCTGAGTTTTGAGGTGCTTTACTATCATTCTTATGTATCTTCAAAACTCCCTCCTTTCTAAAGTTGAGTTTTTGTACTTTCCTTTCTAACGTCGGCAGAAATGTTCCAAGTTAACAGTCATCCCAGGTGTCCCCATCTGGAAACAGACAAGGCATCTAGACCCTTGGTGCATTATTTTATTTGATTGTTTTATTCAAAGCTCCCTGATATCAACTGTACAGAGACGAAAGATGTTTTCTTGGGGATGCTAGGGAGAGGATGAGGTGATATTAAAAACTCTGAGTACTTCTGTCCCAGACAAAACATAGGAAGAAGCAGTGTGATTTGTCCTCCTGAGTAATCTTGAAAAGTGGCACATTTTACAATGGGTAATATGTTGATGTGACTGTCATGACGACGGAAAAGCTCTTAGGAAAAGAAATCTGAAAACGGGACTTGATTTTCCACATATTTTCTCCACCATTACCCACTACCAGTCTGGACCTGAGAACACAAACTTGAGAAGCCAAATCTCCAACTACCTGCTCATAAACTTATGTCATTCATAAGTTGTTCACAAGTCTGAGACTGTTTATATATTCTATTCTGTGACATGAGTCTAGCACTTGACTTTAATCTTTTAAATATGTATAATATATATAATAATAATATACACACACACAAATATATATGATACCAGTGCTTAGGAAAAGTAACAATGCAAATGCCAAGTGGAGTATAAAAATAGTCCTTTCAGTTCAGTGTTCTTATTCTAAGGATAATACCAACAGATGTTTTACATGAAATCTTGGTTATTCTACACAGCAAAAATGACATCAAGAGGTAAAACATTTCAAACATCCCTAGTAATTCTTAATAAGCTAGTAAAAGTCTATCTGCTTCAACAGTAATACATGGCTTTCTTATCTGGTGAAAGTCACATGTTTTAAAAGATCAAGCCACAACCTAGTCTTTGGAAACTTGGTGCCTCAAGCAAGCTTGATGGATGGGGTCAACTCTAGAATGGGTAAAATGTCAAGAAGGTAAGTCCACAGTCCATGCCATTACACATCCTAAAGGTACATTATTCACAGTGAAACTCTCCACTCTTTTCTACCCTACTCTTGGCTCCAAGAATTTTATCGAACTCCCTTGCTTTCTGCCTTCCAGTGGATTTGACCAATGAAATGCATCTGTAGGAGATCAGATGTAGGAGATTATGAGGTTGATGTATTTATTCCTCTACCCCCCTTCCTGCTACATCTCTACATAGGCTAATGTTCATGTTAGGTGTCCCTTTCCATATCACTCTGCACAGGGATGGTAACATCTCCCCATTTTGCTAACTCTGAAGTACTGTACCTTCCACTATTGGTTTGCCTAAAGCTGCCCACACTTGTAAGTGGTCCCTTTAGAAACTCTCATCACTTAACCCAGTTCAAGTAACTGTCTGATTCTTCTTAGAACCCTAATTGATACAAATGTTAAAACTAAAAATACTTAAATTTAGTGGTTTTAGGTGAGATAATTTGTAATAAAATGAGAAGTAATTTTGAAAACGTAGCCAGCTACTCAGATGCACATTGATTAGCTAGGAAGAGGTATAGAGCAGATTTTTCAAAGATTGGATTTTTATTTAACCCCAGAAAAGGGAGGCAGAATATCAGGATGAGGGGTAAAATCTTAGAAGAGGAGAATGGATTCATTGTTCAACTTAACTGTAAGTTAAACAGTGGCTCAAAAATTTGGTTAGGTGAGCAGATTTTTTTTTTTTTTTGAGGGTTCTTAGAATCATTACCTTCAAAGCCAAACTGTGGAAGCTTTCATTGCACATGGCAAAATGGTAGTAACAAAACAAAGTTTGAGAGTTGGGTAAAAAAAAGTTGATTTTGTGGATTACCACTCTTAGTTCTTAAATTTGATGACAGTTATAGGTTAATAAATAAATAAACAACTCTCTCATCAGCCATCTTTCAGCACTTAAAATATCCTTTGAGTATTTCTCTAAAGCACACATGAAATTGATGAGTGGATCAAAAACACTTATCAGCCACCATGTCAGGAGTGACACAGCCTCACAGGAAAAAGATTTATTGAAATTTTCACCAACAGTAGTATGAAAATTTGCACTAATTCTCCTCTTGGCCACATTCTGCTGATCTCAGTCTTCTCTCCATAAAACGTAACCTCCAGTAGAGCAGAGGTGTTATGTCTCTTGTTTACCACTGTATCTTAATCTTTCCAGGTGTTATAATAGAATACCTTTGACTAGGTGACTTATAAACAACAGAAATTTATTTCTCATGGTTCTGGAGACTAGGAAGTGCAAGACCAAGGTGCCAGTAGGTTCGATGTCTGGTGAGAGCCTACTTCCTGGTTCATAGATGACCATCTCTTGCTGTATTCTCACATGGTATGAGGGGTGGGGAGATCTTGGTGTTTATTTTATAAGGGCACTAATCCCATTCATGAGGGCTCCACTCTCACCCTCTAATCACCTCCTAAAGTCTCCAAACACTATCATATCCAGGATTAGGATTTCAACATACAACTTTGGGGAGAACATTCAGTCTAATAGTGCACTTTATATCCACAAACAGAACCTGACCTATTGTAGTCACTTGGTAAATATTTGCTGAACGACCGAATGGGTGCTTCCTCAGTGATTACTCTGGTCTAGCTCATAAAGTTGTAAAGAATCTATCTTTATACACGTATTTAGATTATTTTCTTTACAAAACATTGTAAAGAGGTGAGAAACTGCCTGGATGGAGTTGAAAGACTAATTGGATTAGCGTCTCATCCTTTAACCAAAGATATGGGGAGAAAACTTTTGTCCTGATGGAAAGTAATCTAAAATATGTTTTGTATTAATACAATATGGATTCACTATGCAGTCTAAAGCAAAATTCAAATAATATTTTTAGACAGAATATGAGACAACAGAGGTGTTTTTCTTGCAGTGACTGCCTTGCTCAACCAAATGCTGGAAGTTCAGATTGACTCTTCCATGTCTTTAGGAGCCCTACTCAAAACACTCAGGTAATAGAAGTTTTGGCTATTATACCTAGTCCAATGTGATCCACTCTTACTGAATTATTATCAGCTAAGTCTCTTTGCCTCCATTTTCTGCTAGTCTGCCTCTGATTTTTTAAAAATAACTGAAGACATTTACAATACATACTTTCATTTATTTATCCATTCATTTTTATCTTTAAATTGGTTTATCAGTCATTACCTGAGCCCTCATTTACATGCAAATCATTGTGTCTGTGAATTCTTAACAGAGTTCTCTTATGACATTATGTCATAGGTTGGGTTATCTGAAGAACACGCTATGAGTTGGAGATTCATATGTAGAAATTTATTGGAGAGTGTGCTCAAAATCAATTCTTATGTGGAAGTGAAGGAAACGAATTGCATAGGGATGCACTTTCAACAAAGTTCTACTGTGAGTGGGATGACCATTCAGAGTTGACCAGTCTTAAGGCAGAGGATCTGGACCTTTACACCCTTCCCCCCTCCACTCTCCCCAATCATAGATCACTCAATGAATGTGGGCATGTGGGCTGCACCGTGAATGAGACATGATTTCAGGCAGGGAGGCTCTATTCCATTGAGGGAAATTCCTGGACAGCAATTCGGCTGAGAGCCTCAGCCGTCAACGATCCCAGCACCAGGAGAATGAATGCTCAGAGTCCTAAAGGGGGGTATCTGTGTGATGCATCACAGCCTATACTATTACTATAGGAGGGTTCAATGTTCTTCCAAGAAATTTCTCCTAACGTGTTATTTTTCACGAATGCGGTTTCCTCGCCTCTGGGTGTGTTTGCCATGTTTACAACTTTCAGATGCAGTTATTTATTTGAGACTTCAGAGGGAAACATTCATCTCTCTATCCTGGAATGCAGAAAAGTCACATGCCTTGACTCTGTTCTTAGGCTGGATTCTCCTAACCCTGGTATCCTTACCAACTCTTGCCAAGTAGTGTTCAAATTACTTTCCTCAAGAAAATTTACTGAAGTATCTGTGGACTGCTAGGTTACTCCCATTTATAATGCAGTTCATTGCTAGTAGGTCCAGGTTTCATTCTGGCAATAATATATTTTAAAACCCTTGAGTCAATGACTTATTGTTTATGAACTTATTTCTTCTTTATTAATATTTGTGTTCTTTGCTACAGATTGTTGTTTGGTTTGGTTTAAAGACGGGCCTTACTCAGAATAATGTAATGAAAAAATAATTTGGGTAGAGAGTGGTGGTTACTGTGACAATGCTGTAGATTGGTACTAAGAGATCAATGAAGAGCGGAGGCAGCTCCAAAAGTGCCTTCTCCTTTCTCATGGACCACCGGGGCCTCAAGAATTGAATTGGGCTTTCAACTCTTTCTCTAACAAGCAGCGAATTCTCTTTATTCTCCAGCCTACATAGAAGAAAGGAGCCCGTTTCTTTGGCTTTGCTAATCACCAATTACTTTACCAGGTATAGCTCTTAATATCAGGTTGTGTCATGGGTCATCAGTTAGCCTATGGAAGGTTGTCCTTGAATTAGGGACCACTCTTGGTCTAATCAGTAGCTATTCTAGTTCTTCAAAGACCTTATATTGGGGATGCAATAAGGGAACTTACAGTTAGAAAAATCTCATTAAGTTTTGTAGAGGTCATGACCAACATAGGCTACTCATCATTTATACCACCATTTGGGGGTATCAAGTACCAAAAATGTATTATGCACTTGGCAAATTGATAGCTCTTTTTATTTGCTGTGAAGTTACCCTTTTGTGTCTTATAAGATACACTGAAGTCCATGTGTAACTTATTTATATTCTTTATTATATTCATATTCCAGTTATATAAAAAGGAGTTTGAAGATAATTGCAAAAAGTTGTAACTAACATGTCCTAACAGGAGTGTACACTCTTGAAGGAAAAAAACTAATTAAATCAAGTTTTCCTGATAGTATTGCAATAAAAATTACTTATTATTCATGTATACATGTGGTAAAGTATTAATGGGTTTCTCAAATAATTTTATACAAAGGAATCACAAATTTAAACTTGGATAGTCTTCAAAGATTCCATCATGAATCCATGGATTAGTGTCTAAAATTACAGCATATAAGATAAATGAAATATTATCAGATAGCATTGTAGTTAGACACCTTCAGCATTCAATCTTAATAGGATTTTTGGATTTGCTGCTTCTAGTCCTGTGTAATCAAAGCTAAACAAAACTATTAATTTGAGTCTGATGACTGAGCAAGAGTAGGGATTTTTTTATTTCTTAAATGATGGAAATTAATAGTTACTTTGGCAACCAAGGGAAAGCCTAGATATTTCACTGTTAAAATGTCAAAGTACTTTCTCTTGAGAAAACCATGACTTTAGCCTAGGTTGGGAAAAATGTATTTTCATAAATATATCAAATTGAATTGAGAATATTATTAGCACATTTCCTACATCTAAAATATTTGTGAGGCTTAAAATGTCTATTTATGAAATACTGTAGAAGCTCGCCAGGAAAGACCTTCTAGGCCAGTCATTATGTTTGTTCCCAAATGTTTCCCTGCAAGTGTGAGAGAGTAGTGGAAGCAAGGAGGGTGGGAGAAAGGAATCCTGGGGTATGGATATCCCCGCCCTGCCCGTATCTCTCTCCTCTGGCTGTGTTTTCATGACACAGCCTCTTATAGTTCCAGATCACCCCTGGACAGCCCCTCTCTCTGAGCCCCCCGCTTCAGCCAGGCAGTCCCTGCTATGGTTTTAGTTCCTGCCAGGCTGCCCAGCTTCTGGGTTCTGCTAACACTACTTCCTCCCTGCATCCAGCCAATCCTAGAGAAAGATGCAGCTTCCTGCTGCGGGGAATGTCTAAGTTGCCTTGCACTTCCTTTCTGGTTTTTCAGCACTTCCATCAACAGTGTAATGAACTTCTTGTATTCAGTTCCCTCTGTTTGAGATGTCTGTTTTTAATTTGCCTGACTGAACCCTGAGTCATGTGGCACCCTCTGTTTCCCATGCATGGAATAGTAGTAGGGCTGGACATTAAGCAATCGCGGAGTCCACTGCTTTGTATAAACACATGTACAGGCGGGGATATTCTACAACTATGTACGTACATGATGTTTCACTTCAATATAGTTTTATGCAATTGACTCGAACATTCTTCTTTTGGATTCTCCCCAAATTTCAGTTACTTTCTACTCTGATTCTTTATACATGAAGATGTCAGAATAATAACAATCAAATGCTATTTTATGGATATTACCCCTTTGATCAAGCACCAGGAGGATAATTTTTTGGTGAAACAGATCCAAACTCCTTTGTCTATATCTCACAGCTCTCCCTCAATTATTTCCCTCAATCATTTCCTTCTTCCCATATCTTTACAACCTTGTATCCTATGTTGCGCTATCTGTTCCAGTCAAACTATCTTGCCTTCCATTTGTAACATTCAATTTCCTGTTCTCATCATTGTGTCTTCACTAGGGCAGCAGCACCCTTTCTTATCATATTTTTGACATTGATAATACTTTATACATCTGATAAAATAGTAACTTGTAATTAATGATGCATCATCACACACATGTGTAACTTCTCTGCATCTCTCTCTTCTTCAATACTGGCATTCTCCAGGATTTTAGTCCGAATCCTATGCCTTTTCTTTTTAGACTCCTTTTTTTGGATGATGTCCATTCGGATGAGTTCACCTCCAAATCTACGGCCCCTAAATCTCTAGTCCCCAGATTCTCTCCTGACCTTTAAACCTTACATTTCCAGATAACACTTCTACCTGATTCCCTTGCAGGCACATCAAACTCAAAATGTCCCAGACTGAATGCACTCTTCTTTTCCCACAATCTGCAGTCCTCCCCCAACCTTTTCAAGATTCTCTAGCTTTAATTAATAATGTCACCTCTTAACTAGAAACCTGACTCTTTCTGGACTCCTCCTAAAAGCTTGCCGGCTTTGATCTGTCACACATCCTGAAAGATCTCTCGAATCTGCCCTTCCTCAACATCCTTATCACCTGAGTCACTTTGTAGACAATCTCTTCAACCTCCTTCCCTGCCTCTCTCTCCTGGCTCATTAATGCTCCAACCAAACTGGCTTTCTCTTAATTCCTGTAACACACCAGTCTCTGTTTTATCTCAGGAATATTTGCATTTGCTATTCCTTTTTTCTCCAGGTTCTTCACAAAGTCCTGTTTTCTCTTGTTTTTCCAGTCTAAACAGGTTCTCACTTACCCCCTTGTTCCCTATCATGCAGCCTGTTGTTTATACCCTTCATTATACCTTATCACAATTTGCAAATATTTTGTTCATTTGGCTAGTCATTCATCATCTGTCTTCCTCACTAGAGTCTAAGCTTTGTGATCACTTTGTGCTCAGCAGATTATAGGTGTTGAGTAAATACTGTTGCACAAAGAAATGAATGACTGAATGAATGAACTAAGCAGGGCTTCTGTCTCTCTCCTAGGTCCCCTGTATTCTTCCAAGCACAAATTCAGTCATGTCACTGTCCTGCTTAAAAACCTTTGATGGTTTTCTATTTTCTGTAACAGTCATCTTAACACTCAGCAACTCTTTTTGAGATTTACAATTGTGGCAAGGACAAGGGTTCAGAATCTTTAGTTTAAATGGAAACTTTAGGAACAGATAAAAAAATGAGCTCCTTCCCATTACCTTCTGGGCCAAAGAAACTTCAACGCCTTAAGGCAATGTTGGTCATATCTCTTGTTCTACATTTCATTACCAGAAGGCAGGGAAGTAAAGAAGCAATGGACGATGAACCAGAGGATCTGGGTCCTGAATTTGGTTGGTCACCTGACCTTTCCAGGCTTTTGTTTCCTCATCTATAAAATGAGGAAATTGTACAAATAATCTCCAAGGCCCCTTTCAGCTCTGTACTTCTATGATTCTCAGGGACTCGACTATTATGTCCCAGGATTATTTTTTGAGCATCGAGTTAAATAATATGTAGATTGTGACATATAATACAAATCTTATTATTTTTGCTATGAGTGTGACACCCTCATTACAAAGCAAGTAATACTTGGGCTTTAGAAATTGTTGACACTGATGATCATTGATTTATTTCTTTTCAAGTATCATTTGATATTATTTTTTGGAAGTAGTTTCAAGCCCAGTGAAAATAAGTGGCATTTAGAAATGTTAGTAAATAGAATAAAAGGTGGAAGAGGGCAATACATTTCATCTTCTATGTGCTGGGTGCTTTACGTATGCTATACCTTAAAATAGGATTATCACCCCATTTCATAAAGGAGCACAGTGGAGACTGCCAAAGATGACATAGGTGGTAAGTGGCAGAGTACTTAGGAACATAGGTCTGTCTAGCTCCAGTCTACTAGTTCTGCCTGTATTCTTTTTACACACTGAAGCATCTGGTGCCAAATCTCAGCTCTTTTCTCTACCTTCTGTCAATTACACAAACACCAACTCACTTCTCGAAGTCGAGGGATATAAATGGGGGGCAGAAGGAGGCCTTAGGTAAAGGGAGTAAGATTGAAAAGAGAAGTCTTGATTGCAAGCTCTCCTCAGTTCAGGATCTTTCCTTGGATAACTGAGCTTGTCTGAGAGCACCCTTGACCATTGCCTTTGGCCTCCATCTAACTCTCTCACAGAAGCCTAGTGGTGAGAGGACCCGGTGCTACTCTGAGTAGAACCTACTTCTAGTGGTCGGCACTCATGGACCCTAATATGCTTCAGAGGAAGAGATCACACCATGAGGAAAATCATCTAACTAATGATCAGCTCTCAATGAAACACCGTTGGAACAGTTTCCTTGCTTTGTGTTGGTGTGTTTATTTTGTTTTTAAAAGAGGCACTCATTTCATGATTCAGGATGAAAAGGATTTATGTCCTTTTAAGAAAACATAAATCAAAGTAGGATACTAACATTCATAGAGTAGAATTCAGCATAAGGAGGGGTGGTCTAGGTGAAACATAATGGAGACTACGAGTCTTACTTACAGAATAGGCATAACTAAGAACCTTTCAAAAAGCTGCTAACCCACAACACTCTTTTCAGGGTGTAAAATAGTTATGTTATAAGGAGACCTATAGAAACAGTCAACAAATGAATGCCATAAGGCATTTAGAGAGAAACATCTCTTAAGAAAAGCTTATTCTTGCTAAGTTAAAGAAAATAAGCCAAACACTTTGCTTTTAAATATGGAAGGAAAGAATGAAAAATCATACCCATTTTTCTCTTCTGCTGTCTCTCTGGCACCTGCTTTCATAAGGAAGCTAAGAACACAATCTATTATACTAATTGTTCCAAGGGTCTTAGAAAAAAGATGATCTCCAATTCAATTAATTTTTTTGTGATAAATAGTGCTTCTTATAAATAATTCCTTGAAAGATAAAAATATTTTCTTTCTTAATAGTGCAAAACATCAAAATGGATGACTGGTCAACTATATATTAAAAATTATCATTCTTTCTTCAATATACACCCAATGGTACCTGACATTTTAGTTATACTTTCCATAACACAGAGAAGTTTAATAATATCAGTCAGTATTGTTGTTCTCTGCATAAATATTTTCACAGGCTACTCCAAAGCATGCTAAGCTGTTGGATAACAAATGGGAAAATATCACACTGCGGGCAATATTTACCTCTCCAACAGGCAAAACAAGAAAATGGAGCCCAGGCCTAGAATCCTCTAGTGTTACTCAATCAAGGCAAATTATTTACTGCCTTCTGCCCAGGAGGTCCCACGGGGCATGAAATACTGACTTAGAAATTTGCTGGGCCTGATTGTCTGTGTGTTGCAACCATGTTCTCTTCTATCACTTCTTAATATATGATAAATTGTTTCTGTGTATGCTGTGATAAGGTTGAATAACAAATTAAATCTGGCTATTTAATAAACATGAAATGTAAACGCTAAACTTTTTATAATACTAGCTTGGGTCATTAATGTTTACGCCATAGTGTGCAGGACTGTACAATGCCTTGTTCGTATCTGTGCCCACCTTCAACTGTTCCTCATCTCACACCTCACAACCTCTGCTGCATTCACGAGACCTGATTCCACTCCTTCTGTGAGTGGGATTTGGAGAGCCGGGGTGTTCTTCGTGGTTCACTTGGGGCTTCTCAAAGCCAGGACAGTGGGTCTGGGCTCTAGGTATTGGGGAGGGGCTAAAGCTGGGCCAAGAGGAACTCTGTGATGTGAAGTGCAGGAGCTATTCATTATCTGAGCAGAAGAGGAGGAGTCTGGAGCAAGTGTGAAGAAGAAGAAGAAAAAAAGCCATGAAGCATTAAAGAATGGTTACATGCAAGTTTATCTCATCAGCTAAAAATTTTTGCTCTGTACCATTCTACATGTCCATATAATACCCAATATTAAGTGTCACATATGAATGCCCTGCATTAGTATTTGCTAGCCCTGCTCATTTGGTACTTCCCATGTAAGATCAGCATAGCCATTACTATGAAGATTCTGGAGTCAGATACCCTGGGTTTTAATCTGGTCTCCACTACTTTCTAAGAAATGTGATCTTAACCTTCCTTGGCCTCGGTTCCCTCATCTCTAAAAGGAAGATAACAAAAGCATCTCTCGTATAAGGTTATTGCAAAGGAAAATAAGATGTAGATACATAACATATGATGCATACATATACATGGACATAGGTAATAGCTATCTATATCTATCTTCACCTAGAACAGTGCCTGGCATGTATCTAAATCAATAATGTTCAGTAGAATTATCACATTCATTGTTGTTTTGTGGTTTCTATTTAACTTCTCACATCCGTAGGCCTTGTCGCCTCTACTATCTATAAGACTTTTGAGGGTGGGAAGCAAGCTTATATTTTGTCATGGCTAAATGTTCTTTTTTTTGTCTCATCTGTTGGGGTTCACCATATGATTTAGTGGCAAGTGAATCAGGCGTGGCCAATAAATGCTGCATTCCTCTCGCCAGAGAGAGGGTATGTGACTTAAGCTTGGATATGCAAGTCCTCACCAGGAAAAGGCTCATTGATGTCTGAGATGGCTGGCTTTAAGGCTGTGTAAATCTGAAACACTGGGGGCGGCCATCTTTGCCTCCTTTGGGGAGAGCTTGTCTGAGAATGGAGACAACACGGAGGAGGAACACAGAGCCAACAGATGGAGAGAGACGCCTCTTGAGGACTTTGAGTTTCTGGATTCAATCTTGCCTCAAAGGAGTGCGCTGTGGCTTTTCTGATTTTATAAGGAAAGAGATCCTGTCTTTAGTTTATTTAAATTAGTTTGTATTGGATTTGCAACCAAATTAATACTAATATACATCTTTTTCAAATCAACTTCTTGGTCCACATGATTTTCTTTGATGCCATTGACCTTATATAAGGCCCTGTACATAGAAGACCATGTATTTGTGTGTATATATATATATATATATATATATACACACACACACATATATATATATGGCATGTATGAATGAATTAAAAAAATTTAAAAGTGAAAGCCCATGAGCCCATAAATTTAATCTCCTGTGCTTTATTATACTGTCCTAGGCAATTCAAATTCAATTTAAGTGCATCTTGACATTGGAACAAATCTCTTTTTTAGAGAAATACATGATGTAGCCCTGAGGAACTTGTTGAATGAGCTGGATTGCGAAGAAAACTGTGTGGGGAGACCAGGGATTCAGCGTTGGAAGAAACAGAGTTCCTCTTAGCATAACTAACTCCATAGTCAGCTCATTCCCTTAACCCCCCTGGGTACTGTTCTTCACGATAAAATGGGAAGAATAATACAGGGTTATTGTTAGGCTCAAAGGAGCTCATTCATGTGTGAGCTAAAAATGGTACAGATGTTATTTGTTCATTTTTTTCCCCCCAGATATGTCAATTTCAATTGGTGATGGATACACACCTGCCAAATCATGAGCCTAAACGTGTTGAAATGTTTTTATTTCTAGTCAAATGCACAACAGGAAGCACATTTCAGAAGGATATATGTGAACATAGCCATCATATCTGGGTCTGGGATGTGACCTCTGGGGGGAAAACTGAGTGTTCTCCGTAAAAGGAACCGTTTCCACTGCCACGTTGCCTCCAAGAATCCCTTCATTTTTACCATCAAAGAGCTTCAGAGGGCAGATGCGACGCTGTGCTTCAGACTAAGTTCCTAACAGGCCCTGTGGCCACCCTAGCAGCTCAGTACCTGTGAGCCTTCACGCCTCGGGGTGTTTTTGGTGGGCGTGGCGAGAAGCACCTGCTCCCGGGCTCTCCAAGAATCTTACTCCAATCCCCTAGTTTTAAGGGTGTAGCTCTGCAGTCTCCCAGCTATTCCCTCGAGTGTGCTTTATGAGATCCGGTTTCAATCCCCCGGTGAGAAGCTCTGAGGTCCCGTTACAATTCCCTAGAGCTCCATGTGTGTGCGGGAGGGACAGAGTCAGGGAGAGACCGAGGGAGGGGACGAAGTCTCCGGGCTCCGGTTACCGCCCCGCACGGCCCCCGCCCCGAACCGCCGAGTGCACTGCGCGGCCCGGGGAGCGCCGCGGCCCCTTTAAGAGCCGGGCCCAGGCTGGCCCTGGGGCCGCGGGAGCCCAGAGTGAGGCGCGCCGCGGAGGAGTTGGGAGCCGGCGCAAAAGTTTCCTCCCAACTCCGGCCCCGCGAGCCGCCGCCGCCGCCCACTCCAGCCCGCGGCCTGAGGCCGGCCCCGCCGCCGCCGCCAGGGCCAGGGCCAGGGCCGGGCCGGGCCGGCAGTTTCGCTTTGGCGGGCGGGGAGCAGCCGCCTGGGCCGGGCCCGCGCCGGAGCAGGAGCGGTAGGAGCAGCCGGGCCCCTGGACCGCGGCGTCCCCGGCCCCCCCGCTACCTGGGAGGTAGCCCTCCCCGCTGCCGCCTCCTCTCCGATTCCCGCCCGCTGGCGGCCGCCTGCCCAGGGCGAAGGGGCTCTGCTGCGAGCCCCTGGCCCTGAGGGGCGCCGGGGAGAGGCGCCCCGGGGTCTCTGTGCCCGCCCGCGCCCGGAGGCCCCCGAGAGTGGGGCCGCGCCGGCCGGCCCAGACACCTGTTCGGCCCGGCCCAGCCCGGTGTGGTCGCCGGGGGCCAGGATGAAAGTGACCGTGTGCTTCGGCAGGACCGGAATCGTGGTGCCCTGCAAGGAGGGCCAGCTGCACGTGCGGGAGCTCACGCAGCAGGCGCTGCAGCGGTACCTGAAGACCCGGGAGAAGGTGGGCGCGGCGCGGGGAGCGCGCGGGAGGGGCGGAGGAGGGGGCGCGGCTGCGAGCGGGCTCCCCGGGAGCGCTCCGCGGCCTCGGCACCTGCCAGGTGCCCAGAGGACAGGGTGGCGACGCTTGGGGGACGCAGAGCACCTGGGCGACCTGATTTTTCACGACCTGTGGCCGCAACTTCTGGATGTTGCTAATATAACTGACCTGGGCGTTTAAGGGCCTTGCTTGTCCAAGGGTGGCGTGGGTACCGCAGCATGAGAATCACTCGGGGGCTCGTTAGAAAGGCACCATCTGGTGACCCAGTCCAAGCCCACGGCTTCAGAGTCTGCTTTTCAACAAGCTCCCAGGTGATTGCACTGGCCACTGAAGTTTGACAAGCACTGCTTTAGAAGTTGTTTGAGCGAACAGATCTCAAGGGAACGCTTGAAGGTGCTGCTAACCTCAGGTGTGATTTTTGACGTGCTAAGGCCCGCCCTACGTCTACTCTTTGGGTTAGAAAGTTGATTGGTTCAAGTATCAGATACTCGGAAGTTATAACTGATGGAGCCCTTGGAATTTCAGCCACGTGAGCTGGCTTCCCTCAGTGACTAAGGCAGGAGCTCAGGTGGAAGGATGCTGTGTGCTTACACCAACCAGTCTGCACTTTGCTATTTTTACTTTAACACCACACAGTCTATCAACATTTACTAAGTGTGTGGGCTGTGTCAGGTCCCGGGTGACTATTGAAATGATGACAAAGAGTGTCCCCAGCTCTGTCCCTGAAGTCAGGAGCAAGTGAAAATTAAGTGGAACTCTGGAAGAGTGTTTTTAAGTGTGCAATGCACGCTTAAATGTTCAGAGACCTAGCTGGTCTCTGGAACTCGTATTTTTGGGTAACATGCTGGGCCTCTGTTTCTTCTTTAATGGAAATTTTAAATGAAGGCATCCAAGAGCATCTTTTTATCTTTTTGAATCCTCAAATGGGATATCTTGTTTGCCCCAAATCCTCCTCAAACAGGACAAGTCATAAACTCTTGCTTTAGAGGTCAATGATTCTCTTAATATTTGTTCTCGTGCTGTGAGAACTGTCGAAATGGTGAGTTGGCCAGTTTCGAGAATGGAAAGATGTAATTTCTTTTAATGTCTTTTAGGTTATGCAAGGCATAAAAGTAATTGTGTTTCTTCTAAATATACAGTTGAGGCTTTTAAGAAAATCTCTTGCACCTCTGTGCCTCTACTAAGAATTATTATATAGGAAAAAATTCCACCCTGGATAAATACATGTGTATGTTGCCTTGAACAGCCAAGAGTTGGAGAAGAGCATAGTGAATGATCTGTTAATATCTAAAATATAATCTCAGAAGCTGGACTCTTTACTAATGGAATTGAGGCAGAGAGAGAAAATAATCAAAGTGGCCTGTATGACTATATGAGTATTTACCCAATGGTTTTTCTTCCATTGTTACAGTAGTGTGCTGATTATATTGTGTAATTCAGTTGAAAACTGAGGCTTACACAAGTAACCAGTTCTTGAAATCATATTTCCCTAAAGTAAGCTAGGGTTAAACCTAACAGCGTTATTCTAGGCAAATTATTAAAGTAGATCTCATTGAAGGATTGGTTTATTGAGATGATAAACTTATTTTTAATTATTATTAAAAATAATTTATCTCTAAAACTTTGTATATTTAGAAGTTTAATACTTGGAGCTGTCCAAGTAATAGAAGTAAGCTATAAGCTTATAAATAACACATGGGGAACTAACTGTATGATATTTAATGCATTGTAATTTGATCTTAAAAGGTGTTAAAAAGCTATTGATATTCTGGACTGAAAGTATAATTTATAATATCACATATCCCATAATATAATTGTATTGATCAGTTTACTGTTATTACCAGACATTACATTTTTCTGTGTTTACATTTATATATTAGTGAATGTGACATTTAAAGGCCACCTGCAACTTAAAAATTCTCGCTCCCTTCTTCGGCTTTTAAAATCTCAATTTAATAACTGGCAAGTGATGTTTTTCCTTCCCAAAATATTCCTCTCTCATAGTTTCATTTTAAATAGCATTGTAATCATAATAAGGCTTAACTAATATTAAATGGTATTCCTAATGGAACTAAAATGTCAAGAAATACTCTGATAAATTCCATGCTTTTATCCATTGAATTTAGAAAATGATGGGAAAAGACCAGAAATGTCAAAATTCAATTTGGAAAACAGTTTGGCATAAATTCAATGTCTTTAAATAGGTGAAAGACTTAAAAGGCTTGTTTCCCTGGACAGCAAGATTTTAAGCTCTTACTCAGTAGTAATAACACAACAACAAACATGAACTGTGCTTACTTGGTGCAGGCACTGTTCTAGGTGCCTTACATATATTAAATGACTGACTCCATGAGCTAGGTACTAATATCCCCATTTTACAGGTGGGGGAAAAAGAAACACAGAAATATGACTAGTGCATGGTGGAATTGGGATTTGAACCCAGGAACTATGTCTCCAGGTCCTTACTCTCAGTCATTAATACACAGGCTAGTAGGTCATTATGCAGTGTAATTTATCTAATTTATTTCTTTAGAGTTTGTTTTAAAAAGACGATTCCACCTACAAACTGCTGCAGTAACCTATCAACCTAATGATAGCAGTTGTGTTTCTTGCAAAGGGATGGGACATCCACAAACTCCTCCTGATTTTATCTTTTACAGTATAGGTCTCTATGTTATAGGGAGAAGTCTAATTTCTGTGACAAGTATTGCAGGATTTGCATCAAGTATGTAGGATCTTCCTCAGTCTAATTACAAATGGAAAAATTGGGTAAGATCTCTGAGGTATACAGGTAGAGGGGTTAAGAGGTAAAGAAACAAGTTTAGCGGGAACATGAATGTAAATTAAGCCCGTTTCTTCCGGGGCCCTGAATAATTTAGATGGGAGAAAGGCAGATGTCAAGATTGAGGATAGAGTTGAGGTTTGTACACTTTGAAAGGTAAGTGAAGCCCAAGGAAGCCATTCTGGATTTTGTGGGCAGCAGCAGAGAAGTAGCCACCTCCAACTGAGAAGAAACAAAGGAAACTGGTATTTGTGGAATGTGGGGAGCCAGCTGAATCAGCATCAGATAAGGCCAGAAGTAGGTAAGATGCTGAAGAGACGGAGGGAGCTTTGGGGAAGGTTTTAATTATGTTCTGAAATCTGGGACTTTGAGGTTCCTGTGGCCTCCCCCTCCCTGCCATTTGATGAACTCTACTGGTGAGGTGAATTGACCAAGGGGCAAGAATTATGGGGTTGCTTGTCTTTGGATCCTGGTAGTTTGTCATTGTCCAAGACTCTAAATCCAATGCAGTTAAGTAGTTAGTGGAGAGGAGATGGTCTTAAGTAGTCAAGGTGGGGATCATTGAGTAATTAATTAATCATCAGAATTACGTGTCACAGATGAATGGGTAATTGAGCCATATCCTGCAGGGCTCTCAACCCTGGCTGATCATTAGTTACCTCTAATTTTAACATTTAACATTTTAAATAATACAAATGCCTGAGTCCCTTTCTCTAAGATCCTCATTCAGTGGGTTTGGAGTGGAGCCTGGGCATAGGTATTCAAAAAAAAAGTCCAGATGATACAAGTGCCCAGCCAGGGTTGAGAGCCACTAATCTACTACCACTAATCTTTTGGTATCACTGAACTAATTTGATTTTTAAACTCATTTGATGGCAGGTACTATGTCTTAGACACCTACGGACCAACCTGTTATTAGCAACTGTCTTTCCACTCCTACCCTGAATGAATTCTCACAGCAGGTGCTCAAATAACTTATTATTCAATTCAAAATGAATTGAACATTCATTTTATATGTAAGTAAATAAGGGAAAGATTTGTTTAGTAACAAAAGTGTAAATGAGTGTATAGTGTGTGTGTGTGAGTTCAGGAGTTGAATGAGATAATATGAAAGTTGAGTTCATGGGGTAGTGGGTATGATGGAATTTTTAAGAAGATTTGCGGATCTGTATGTATGAGGATAGTTTTTTTTTTTAAGTAAAGAAACATCTGATTGACTTTCAAAATGAATCTCCTCTGTATTCAGATATTTGGAATAATGTGTTTGTTTTGCAAGTTGAGATCAGCTTCCTGGATCTGAATGAAGATAAGAGCAATTATGTTTATTGATGAATTGTGAGATCAATCTAAGAATCTGTGCAGTAACGAGAATCTGGTATGATATTGTATGGGACTAACCTGGAGGAATAAATTAGAATTCTTGAATTCCTGAATTTTTCAGCTTTGGATGTCTCATTTCCAGATTTTAAGTTTCCTGTGCGCATAAGCTAGATGTATACCACATTGGATTCCCAGAATGCTTTTCAGTTTATTGGGTACTGACTCACTAGAGTGCTTTATTTCCTATTCAGTCCTCTCCTCTCCCAATGTCTGGACTAGATACTCTTTCCAGCACGTGGATAGGACTGACTCACCATCAACAAGGCACATGTTTCTAACTTGGTTTTGGTTCTTTTACTTGACTTGCATTGAGCAGCCTCTGAGTTTGCAAACACAGGGCTCCTGGGGCCTGCTATGACCCACAGACATGTTTTTTAAGTTCTGCTCAGTGTTATATTTTGACTTAGTTGCCATGTTTAAATATTTTGAGATTTCATGGAAAAATCCAGAGTTCTGTCTTCTTTTAGGGAAAAAACAACCAGAAGCTCTGAGAATACTGGGCTTTACTTTCCCACATGGCAACCATCAGCTGGAGCTGAGGACACCTCTTTAGAAGGAATAACTATGCTCTAGTCTCCATTATTACCTTTCCCAATAGCTGAGTGTAAGTTACTCTCCAGCTAAAATGCTCTCAACAAGATTATTAAGATCTGACAGCTAAAACCCATGGTTACTTTTCAGTCCTTATTTTTGATGATATCTCATCTTTTGAAACTCTCTTTACCCATGAGCTTTCCAGGATTTTTTTTTTTTCTTTTTTTTGCTGTACGCGGGCCTCCCACTGCTGGGGCCCCTCCCGTTGCGGAGCACAGGCTCCGGACGCACAGGCTCAGTGGCCATGGCTCACGGGCCCAGCCGCTCTGCGGCATGTAGGATCCTCCCGAACCGGGGCACAAACCCATGTCCCCTGCATTGGCAGGCAGACTCTCAACCACTGCACCACCAGGGAAGCCCCTCCAGGATTTTTAAACATGTCTTTCTCTTCTGTGTCTTTGCAGGTGCTCTCAATACTGTTTCCTTGTGTGCTGGCGCCTCAGGGTTCTGGCCTTTCTTTCAGTCGGATCTCATCCATTCCATGGCTTCAGCTACCCTCAGGCACACACCTCTAGCCTTGTACTTGCTATAGAACTCAATATCCACCAGCTTGTGGACTTCACCTCCTTGATGTCCCACGTACAGTTCGAGCCCGGCCTGTTCTCCGTACATCTGCTTCTCCCCATTCTCGTGTAGCCTGTTCCTCCATTTCTGGTGCCACCATTCACCTGGTTATCTAATCCAGAAACCTGGAAATCCTTCATTCCTTGATGACCTCTCATCCTCCATATTCTACCACTTGTCTAGTTGGTCAGAAAGTTCCTTTGATGCTTCCACATGCTGTCTCTTTGATCTGCTTCCTCTTTTCTGCACCAAACCTTGCGTTTCTCATTCCTACCATGGGGAACTGCAGCAGACCAGTACCTGGCCTTTCTGCCTTTCCTAGCTCCCAACTCTTCCAAACTGTTCTCCATTGAGGACTTTACAGCTGCAAATCTGATCATGTCTGGAGTATTGCTGGGAATATTTGAATGGCTCTACATTGCTTTTAGGTGAAAACCCACTTTGCTTACCGGTCCAGTATCTTCTCTATTCCTTTGTACCCTTTAAATTCGTACTTGCAACATAGTATTCTGTCACATTTTCCCCCACCCCAGGTAAATCCTGCTCATCTTTTGGGATGAGTCTCCAGTTGCCTCTTCTCTAGGAATTCCCTCCCTCCCTTTCCCCGTCACCATCACTTGGGGGGCCACATTCTTGTTTTCCTAGAGCTCCCTATGCTGTGCTTTCGTTTTGAAAACTACATCTTACATTATACTGTCTATTGGTCAGGGTCTAGCAACTTAATAGATAGCCCCCGAAGGACAGTGGTTTATCCCAGCAAAGAGTTCTCTTTCTGGGTGGGAGGTGCGGGCTCTGACCCATACAACCAGCTGCCCACTGTTCCTTTTGGCTTTGGCATTTTCTGCAGATCCCCTGCACTGTGCTAACTGATGAACAAAGAGAGTGTGGAGGATGCCACGGGAGGCGTGGGGTCTGGCCTGGAAGTGGCAGACATCACTTTTGTGTCAGCACTCTACTGGTGAGACTGGTCATGTGCACCGTCTAGATGCAGTGGCCTGGGAAAGTAGTGTGCTTGGACATAGGAGAGCGACTAGCTGGGCTCTGCCACATAATGCAATCATCTTGCCTCCCTTACTCTACTGTGGACTATTCAAGAACAAAGAATGAGTCTTATTTATTTTCCTATCCCCATTTTTAGCACAGTACTTGATATATAGTATGTATACCAGAGATGCTCGTGACATTATATCAAATTTCACATCGTTTTCTTTCATAAAAATGAAAATGACCTTGTATTCAACACAATGTTTTGTAAGTTTGAAATCTTTAAATGTGGTGTAGTTTTAAAAAGAAAGTCTAAATGCGACTTTTCTCTTGATTATCTTCCAGTACCTCATCACATCCACGTGTGCTGTAGGCAGTAGTTTAGTGGTCCGTTATATCTGCCACACTGGTTGTCTTTAATAACAGCTTCAAATTCTGACACTTTGTAGAGTTTTGAGACTGAGTGCTTGCCAGTTCTGGATTGTCAGTGAAGGAACATCATATGTTTTTGTTTCATGAAGATTTGTGCCATGCTGTCCCATACATTTGAACAATGTTTGATTTTCAGCATTTTATTCATTAATTTCATGTGGATTTTAAAAATGATTGTGAACTATCTCAATTTGGGTGGATCCGTTATTTTTTTATTTTTATTCTTTATTTTTTTTTTTGCGGTACGCGGGCCTCTCACTGTTGTGGCCTCTCCCGTTGCGGAGCACAGGCTCCGGACGTTCAGGCTCAGCGGCCATGGCTCACGGGCCCAGCCGCTCCGCGGCATGTGGGATCTTCCCAGACCAGGGCACGAGCCCGTGTCCCCTGCATCGGCAGGCGGACTCTCAACCACTGCGCCACCAGGGAAGCCCGGATCCGTTATTTTTGAAAGGCACTGTATCTGCATCTTGGGGCTGCCGAATGAGGTCTGCCTCCCATCTCGGGGCCCTACTGTTCTTTTGATTGACGGACTCTCGCTCTTTGGGTTGCCATGAGATGGAATTGTGGGATACCAAGAGGACAGGATGTTTAAAAAGGTTTCACTCTAAAGTGAGTCTCTATCAGATGCAGTGCCAAGTATCATCCAGGTAAATATGCCCCGTCCTGCGCCTGTCCTCTGCCTCAGGTGAGGCTCTTAAACTCATCAGGTGGTCCTGGGCCCTGGAGGAGGAGCTGGTGGGGCATCACTTGGTGATGGAGGCAGATAACAGAAGAGATGTCTGCAACTCTTTGGCTAAACCACTCTCAGCAAGACCAGAGAACCACACTGGCAGGGGAAATGATCAGGCCCATTCTGTTGCTTCATTTGAGGCAGAAGTTAAGGGTATGTGGGGAGCTCTGATAATAGACTTCTGAAACCTTTTTAGGGAGACTTAGAGCAAGTCTCGCTACTGTTCTTTATTTGTAGACACGAACCCTAGAAAGAGTAACCTCTAAGCAAAGATGGGCTTCTGACAAGGGATGTCTAGACATAATTTGTACTCCTCCCTGTTTATAGATAGGTGGCCTGTTTTGGGGAAGGGATGTGGAGAGAGTGGGGTACCTGACTTAAGAATGATGGGTAATGACTGCAACCTCTTACTTGAAAAAGTATGTCGTGTATTCAGCGAGGCCTCAGTCAGAGCCCCCAGTAGTGGATGCTTTGCTACGGTTGCTTTTAACAATCCAAATGTCACTTCAGAGAAGATTTTACGGAGTGACATTGGGTCAAGCATTGTGTTTTGTGCTGGAGATATAGCATAAAATAAGGTGTAGTCCCTGCTCCATCAGTTTTACAGACTAAAAGGGCAGAGAAAAGAATGTAAATAAGCAACACAGTGTGGTAGAGCGGCCCTGGGGTGGTGGACAGAGGGAGTGGTTGACTTTGACTTTGGAGCGGGGAGAGATGGGGAAGTCATGCCAGTTTCACTGGGAATTATACCTGGGCAGGGAATGGACATCTGCAGGGCAGTAAGGGTGGGGAGGGTACTGGGGAGACAGCGGGGGAGAGAGAAGCAGTCTGCCTCTGATTGAAGGTGTACCAGGTTTCCGGGGGGTGTGGGAAGAGAATGGCATTATGGAAAGTTTCCTCAGGCTGACTGTGGGAGGGAAGGGGAGGAAGGAGGCTGTAATGGGGAGGCCGGGTCCAGGCCAGGAGGCCTTCACTATGACTGCCTTAAGAGCATGAGGACCCAGTGAGGCTCTCCGGGTGGGGTGGTGATAGTGTTTGGTTTTCTTTTCTCTGTTGATTATCCTGGAGGATGGAGACAAAGGGAGCTGGGACTGGAGGTGGAGAACTGGTCCACGCCCTGGCTGTGGAAGTGGAGGTTAGACATATTGAAGCAGAAGAGGAAATGGGCTTGGCAACTTTAGGGGCCAAGAAATGAGACTTAGGAGCCGACCCTCTGTGGCAAGGGAAGTATGGGTGGAAAGGAGGGAGAGGGAGCCGCCTGAGGCTTCCCTGTTCACCATTAATGGACAGTTCAGTGACTCCACCTGCATTCCAGGCATTGCGGCCTGGGGATCCGGAGACCAGTGGGACACGGTCTGTGCCCTCCAGGAGCCCCGTAGGTGGGGGTAGGAGACGTGGGAGGCTGAGCGTGGACGAGAGGCTTGCCAGGGAGTGTTTGAGGGCCCAGCTGAGGTCATAAATCATGAGTTCATAAAAGCGCCAGTCTTTTGCATCAGCGCTTTGACATTGGATTAGAGCCTTGATTCAAGATTGGGATTGAGGGCAGATGTGGAAAAAATGTGGCGTCCAGAAATAAAAGTGGTCAGACTGAGTTGATGACGGTGTGAACTGTATTGATGGCTTCCAGACTTTTGTGATGGAGTCACAGTGGCTGAAAGCCCTCTGTCTGCCCCTCCAGACCCACGCCTGGGACCTGGGGGGCTGAGCAGTATAAACTCTCTTGCTATCTGGTGTCTCGTTGGGGTCAGCCACGGGAGAGGTCCCAGCGCGCGGCAGCTCCCTTCTTGCCAGGTCATTGTGGGTTGGCGGCTTCCCGTTACCAAAGGACACAGCTCCCATCAGGCAGCCCTCCCTGCGTGCCTCTCTCCGCTGTATTGCATCCACTCCTTTCCGTGGCCCCTTGGGTACCAGGTGATGGCAAGGCCTCAGTACTTAGGAGTGCTATCCCTTAATGTTTTCCCTTAACCCTGGGCAAACCTTTATAAATAGTTTCTTTATTAAAGTTCTAAGTGCCTAATTTGAGCGAACCATCTGTTTCCTGCCAGGACACGGACTGATAAATACAGCAGTAATGGTTTTTCCTTTATGACCCAGTACCCACAACACATGTATTCAAATGAAATAAGTTTCAGGAGGATGCTTACCCTTATTATAAATGACGCCCTCTTATTTTTTATTCTATTGTTTTTTAAAAAATGTAGTTGGGAGATACTGAATTGATTTCACTGCCCACTAATGGGTTAGGGACCATAGTTAGAAAACCACTGGGGCTACCTGATGTTTAGGGAGTCCTGGATGGATCATCAAATCAGATGACTCTAGAAATCTCCACAGGGTCCCATTGTTTTTCTGGGTTGAGATAAAGTGTGAGGCTGAAGATAAATTCCTAACATCAGGTATGTGTTAAAAGGGTTTAAATTACAGTCTGTGGGCTTTAATGCCAAGTATCTCATACAGATAAGATTTATAAGATCTTGACACTTGTGAATGGCCGGCACGTGAGCTCAGAGTCACCTTGGCCCAGAAGTTCAGGTGGCTTGATAAAATCTTGGAGAAGTTGAAAGAGTTTCACTTGCCCTCCCGTATTTCTTTCATCATGACATAGTCATAGTATTGGTAACTTTAAATATTAGGTTCTGGATTACTTCCTTTTGTAGCAAAGGGTTGAGGAAATGCAAGATGGATAAATAGTCCTTGTCTGTATTTATAGGCACATTTATAGAGATTCAGTGGGCTTGAGTTTTGACAGCAGTGTTTGATCAGAGACATTTTCCCAGAACCTTAAAAAAACAAAACTGCACTTCAGAAATCTCTAGTAAAAAAACAAAACAAAACTTTTTTTTTTGGTTGCTCCTACTAAATTTGCATTTCAGATCTTTCTGCCTTTTCTTTCACTTTTGTCTGTGGGTGAGCAGGGAGGGCTACGTGGGACTGTGACTATGGACAGTGAAGCCTTCTGTTGCTGTATTCGTTTCCTAGGACCACAGTGGCAAAGTACCACAAGCTGGGTGGCCAAACCGGGTGGCTTAAAACAACCAATTTTTTTTCACTGGGTGGCTTAAAACAACCAATTTTTTTTCGCAGCTCTGGAGCCTAGAGGTTCAAAATCAATGTGTTGGCAGGCTCATGCCCCCTTGGAAGCCTCCAGAGACGAGCCTTCCTTGTCCCTTCCAGCTTCTTCTGGGCCCAGACATTCCTCAGCTTGTGGCAGCATAACTCCAGGCTCTGCCTTCATCTTTACATGGCCATCTTCCCTCTGGGTCTCTTCTCTTCTTATAAAAACACAAATCACATCAGATTAGGGCTCACCCTAATAACCTCACTTAAGATATTTACATCTGTAAGACCTTGTTTCTAAATAAGGTCACATTCACAAGGTACCAAGGGACTTCAACATAGCCTTGGGGGGCGGGGCTGAATTGTTACGTTCAGCTCATAACAATTGCTATTCAGTTTAATGCATTTTAATGCATTTTCACTGCTTTTACAATAAGACATTGAGAAAATTCTGTTGATTCCCTGTTGCCTTCCCCATAGTGTTGCTCTCTTTGTTCCTCAAGTTTTTGCTCCAAAATGGTCCACAGATAACTTGCTTCCTGTTTTATTGAGAAGTAAAGGTCTTTTGGTCTGATATCACTTGCTGCTACCTTCACTGCATTTCAGCATCAATGCCCTTGTTCTTAGCTGCCTCTTCAGGTACCTTATTGAGACTCATGTTTGTCTTAAATTCCGCCTCATCCCACGCCCTTTGTGTTCTGGTTTCCTCGAGCATTGGTGAAGCCCAGGGGCTTGTATGAATTGAATTCCTCTTCAGTGTATAATTAGAGAGTTTTTGAGCACCTATTCTGTGCCATACACAGTCCCTTTCCTTCAGGGCTTCACAATCCAGTTGGAGAGACGTGTATACTTACTGAAAAGAAAGCAACAGCCAGGGGCCAGATGAGTTCTCCACGCATTAAGGGAGAGAACTCACAGTTGCCTGGAATGGCCCAATGTGAAAAATGGATAAAATCTAGATAAATGAAAGAAGGGAGGGGGAGAGATAAAGGAAATAGGCACATGGAAGCAGAGTTAGAGGAAATAGATACATTGCAGCAGTTCTCAGACTTACTGGTTTCAACGCCCTTATTGACTCTTCCCTTTTACAGGACCTGAAAGAGCTTTTCTATGCAGATTGTACCTATCTATATTTACCATATCAGAAATTAAATTAACTGAGAAATTAAAAAATATATTTAATTGATTTAGGATAACGATCCCATAACAAGATTACTTGTTGTCATGAAAATAACTATATTTTTCAAAGGAAAAGAAAAGATTTATTGAGAAGAGTGGCACCGTGTAACGTTTTTGCCAGTCTCTTTGATGCTTGCTTATTAGATAGCTGGATTCTCAAATGTGCCTGCTTGCTTTTTCACTCTGTTGCAATATGTTGTTTTGGTTGAAATATACGAAGAAAATCCTGCCTCGCATAGATAAGTAGCTGGAAGAAGGAGGAGCATTTTAAAAGCTTTTCCAGGTGCTTATAGATAAGCTTTCTGTATGCTACATGCAGATCCGACAGTGATGATTTGTTTCTATTTTTCTTCCTTTCTCATACATTTATCATATCACAGTTTCTATGGGTCAGGAACCTTGGTACCACTTAGCTGAGTCCTCTTCGAGTCTCACCAGCTACGATAGAGATGAAAGCTAGGCTGCATTCTCAGGAGGCTTGACTGGAAAGAATCGGATTCTGAGCTCACTCAGGTGGTTGGCAGTATTCATTCCTTGCAGCTGTAGGACTGAAAGCCCTAGCTTTTACTGGCTATGAGCTGGAGGCCACTCTCAGCTCCTAGAGGTCACCTTCCTTTCCTAGAGGTCACTTGCAGTTCCATATCATGTGGAACGTCCCATCCTGGCTGATTACTTCATCAAGCCAGCAAGGAGGATCTCTAAAGCATGATGGCTAGCAAGACGGAATCTTACATAACATAACATAATCATGGGGATGACACCTCAATAGGGTTTGGTTTCGTAAAGATTAGTTGTAATGTGGAATCTGAAATCATGCCAATAAACTTTTTGTACTCTGTTATAATTCATTCATTTGTGTTGTACTTTGAGTAGATCTTCTATCCATGTGCGACGTTCTAACATCATACATTGGTCATTTGGAAAACATTGGTTCACTGAGTTATGCCAGTCTCCCAAATGTTAGCACCTTTAGTTATACAATTTCAAAACCACATACATTGACATTACCGTCAATTTCATCAGAAAAGTGTAAGTATTGGGAAACTATCAAGCTCACAATGGTTGTTACAGTTTTCTAAAATTTTAATTTTTCCTTTATTATTGGCAACAAATACAGTCATTTGTTTTCCACGAAGTGCTCAGGTTCACATAATTTATTCTTGATGTGAAAAATGCCAAAAGGTGAAGTATGATCATGGTTTGTCTGTCGGTCATTCTCTGAAATGAAAATGGTGCTCCATGAAAAAAAACGGTTAGTTCAACTCAACTCGATCAATCATGAGTGCTTTTGCTGAGGTAACATTGCATGTCATTATGCAGGAGTGCTTTATGTGGACTTTCTAATCTTCACATCCAGTGTCAAAAAGATGTGAATCAAGGGTCAAAAATTAATAACAGTTCTATTGCTTCATCAAGGGCATTCTTAAGTTAAATTGACCGTTTTTTTAAAAATGCAAATGAGTGAGTGGCACTGAAGAATACAGGGATTTCTAGTACTGTTACTGCCTTGATTCAAGCTAAGGCACCTGCCATTTTACCCACCACTGCCTTTGCACCGGGAGTGCAAGCGTCAACATACTTGTTCCAAGGATAAACTGTGGGATTCCAAAAAGTTATTCAACATGTTGACTCTTTCAGTGCTAGTGTTTATTGTCAGGCATTCACATACCAAAAAATTCTTCAGTTAGTATCAGCACCAAGTAGTCATCTCATACAAAAGAAACAGCAAGTTCAGTTACCCCTGTAGATCAATCCATGTGTAAGACAAAAGTACAATTCTACAGATGGGATATTAACTCAGGCTTCACATTTGTAGCCAGATGTTTCATTTGAGGAGTTCCAGTGTCATTGGAAACTGGCACTGTCATACCTTATTTTATTTTATTTTTTTTTAACTGACTTATCCAGTAGGCATTCAGCAATCTCAGTTGTATAAGGCTTTCTTAGTTAACTAATGCAGTACAATAGCTTACCCTGTAAAGTGCTTCAGTAGCTTTTTTCATTTCTAGTTTGAAAAGCTGTTAAAATGTTTGGTTTTTAAAATGTTCATTATGCCTGCATTTAAAAATATTCACTTCCTTTTTCTTTAAATTCTAGGTGCTTAATTTCAAGATGATACTACGACTATTTGAAAATGTTCTGTTGCATTAGACACAATAATGTAAATTACCAGTATCTTTGAGGTCGAAGAAATGATAACTTTCATGTTTTTGTCTATTCACAGTTTTGCACCTTTTTTTTTTTTTTTGGTAGAGTTTTCCCTTCTATGAATCAGAGACCTCTGGTGTGTCAGTTTCATCTTTTTAAAAATATCCTTAAATTTAGATAGTACAGCTGTGGTGGGTTGAAGAAGGAGGTTTTCTAATCCCCCTTTTTTATATGTTGAATTTTTTATTGTTGTAAAATATACCTAACATACAATTTGTCTTTTTAACTGTTCTTAAATATACAGTTGTGTGGCGTTAAGTACATTCACATTGTTGTGCATCCGTCACCACCATCCACCTCCAGAACCTTTTCATCTTCCCAAACTGAAACTTCATACCTAGTAAACATTAACTCCCCATTTCTCCCTTTCCCCCAGTCCCTGGTAATCACCATTCTACCTTCTGTCTCTTCGAATTTTACTATTCTAGGTACCTCATGTAAGTGAAATCATACAACATTTGTCCTTTGAGGCTGGCTTATTTCATTTAGCATAGTGTCTTCAAGGTTCATGTATGTTGCAGCCTATATCAGAATTTCCTTCCTTTTTAGGTTTTAATAATAGTCAATTGTATGTATATACCATACACCACATTTTTTTTTTTTTGCTTCTTGATTTTTAAAAAAAATTTACTTAACTATAGGTGATGTACAATATTGTGTTAGCTTCAGGTGTAGAGCTTTAGATTCTTTTCAACTATAGGTATATACCACGTTTTATCCATTGTTTATCTATTCATCCATTGATGGACACTTGGGTTGCTTCTACCTTTTGGCTATTTTGAATATGCTCTATGAACATAGATGTGCAAATATCTGAGTACTTGCTTTCAGTTCTTTTGAGTGTATATCCAGAAATGGAATTGCTGGATTATATGGTAGTTTTATGTTTAATTTCTTGAGGAACCACCATAATTTTTTCCATAGTGGCTGCATCATTTGCTATTCCCACGAGCAATGCACAAGCGTTCCAATTTCTCCATATCCCTGCCAACATTTGTTATTTTCTGTGTGTGTTTAAAATATTATAGCCACCTTAATGGGTTTGAAGTATCTAATCTCCTCTTTTAAATCAGTGATCCATCTTTAAATATAAAAATAACACTTTTTTAAAATTTTAGAGTGAAATATTAAATTCTAAGTTATAGTTTGATGTATTTGAACATTTAGAAATATCCTTGAAAAGATTTAAAATATTACTGCAAATTTGTGAAAGGACAAATAAAATATGTAAATACCTTTCTGGCTTTGGCCTTGTGGAACTCCTGAGAAGGTCTTGATACCTCCAGGGGTGTGTAGTCCTCACCTGAGAACTGTTCACTGGAGTATAGTGTTGGGAAGCATCTTCACAGTGAGTTTAGTCACTGTTTCCTTAGGTGGGTAAAGGCTGTTTCCCTTGGTCCACAAATCTATTTACTATATTTCCAAAAAAAAATTCCCCGTAGCCTATACCCAAGATTTTATTTTATTTTATTTTAAAGAAATAACTAATAAAAAAATACAAAAGAAATAAACAGATCAGTTGACATGGAATTAAGGTTGGGAAGGAAGAATATTTTGTCATTGACTGGGAACATATTTAGGGTCTGACAACAGAAGGTAGGAATAGATTATGGTCCTTTTCTGGTAACAGATATTTTAAGTCTGTTCTTAATCTTCTTTAATATTTTTAAAGGTAAGGAGGATATCCTTATCAGTCTTGATGTGTAGAGATTTCTCTGGAGCAGAATTTACAAAACTTACTTAAAACATTTTAGCTATGTTGTTAGAATACCCATTGGCATTTGGGGCATTCTACTGTTAGTATGCTTAGAATAGGAAAATAGCGAACAGCCTCCCTGGATTAGATGACTACAAGAAATGATTGAAATTTGATTAACAAAAAAAAAAGACAACAAAAGTTACGGACACTGTTTTGTATTTTATAACCCAAAGGAACATATCACTATTTCAAATAATATTCCAAAGATATCAGTATTTTTAAATGGGAGTATTTTTTTCATCAGCCATCCACTGTACATTGGGAGTGGTGGTGCTGAACTGGAGCTTCACCTGAGGTTGGGCAGCCTCACCTTTTTTGCTTTCACTGCACAGTTTACATGTTTAGACTCTCTTAAAAGGACCTTATTTAAATATCACTAATTGGCTGCATGTGTACAGTTCATATCTTTTATTTTTTTAAAAAACGAAAGGTGGTGATCATTCATCTTTATAGTAGGACATCTCTTTGCTACGATTTAGATGCTGTTTAAAAATCACCATGCCTTTCTGTAAACTCTGCTTCGTGGAGAGTAGATTTGTTATAAATGTGTAAATAATATTGTGGATAAATATTAACATATAGGTTGAAAGGACAAGATGTGTAATAGAGCAGTGATCATCAGATGATAGACACCATGTGATTATTAATTGGAGAATGTGGACTGTGGAGTGTGGACCTTGGTACAAATTGAACATCCTGCAAATGGAGAGAACAGTTTTGGCTGGTGTGCCTGACATTCTTGGTTATGGTTATGTTGCTTAGGTGGATAGTTGCATAATAAGATATTTAGTACATGTCTTTGCAACTAAAAATGGAGAGAAATTTTAGTTTGTTCCCTTCAGCTTTCACATCATGAGGAATACAGTTTTGAATATTAGATTATTAGAATAATATTAGATTATTCCATGCAGTGATGATGAAAATGAATTGGGAAGGGGAGCCGGTGAGAACACTAAGAAAAGTACATGTTTGGGCAAAAAGAGACAAGATGATAGTTAATGTGGGAGTGCTTCTGTGTACCTTGGGCCACTTGCTGCTGCAACCTCGAAGATCAAGAGATTAAGCACCATTACAACAGTGTAAAAAACAAAACCTTTTTCCTGCATGTTTGCCATGATTTTCTGTCTTTGGCCGGCAGTATTGAGTTGAGATTTTAAAGTGAGTGGTAAAGTTTATAATGGGGCTACACGGGGACTCAGAGTAGCGGTTCGGGTGATCGTAGGACTGGGGGCTTGTCTGGTGCTCAGTGCTGAGGAAGTCAAAATATTGGGCCTCTTTTGAGAAGACAAAGTCGGGAAGGGGATGAGATCTTAGAGATGAAGACTATAGTATGTACAGTGAAGCAGTGAGCTCAGATCCCTGTGTGAGAGAGAACTTTTTGTACTCTGAGTGAGGCAAACCTTGTCCCCAAAGAGTGTCTGGTACACTTGATGAATTCATTACTCCCAAGAGGTGGTGTAGGGGGGAAGTAGAAACAATTTGGCTGTGTTTAGGAGGCAGGGCCAGACCATACCTTACCATTAGGGTTGATGTTGGAAAGACAAGTACACTGCTTTGTGCCTCTTTTTACGATGAGCCTGGCAAAGAACAGTGGGTAGAATGAAGTCTGACAGCTTCTTTGTCATCCTCGTCAGGAGTATCTCCATCTGGCTGGAACAGGGGGTTCAGTTTCCGAGGACAGGTAGTTGAGAACATTGTGGCTTTAGAACCTGGAGAATGTTGAGAGTCTTGATTGCCTGGATAGGAGTTTTACTCAAAGGCAAGGGAAAGCAGTGATCATGACATGGTAAAGGCAGTCTTTTTAGGTGGATTGACCAGGGCCCAGTGTACAGGGTGGATTGGAGGGGAAACGCTGAAGATCAAACAGTTACCTGTTGTAACTGAGACACTTAAATCCTGTTGGTATGAGCTCTGATTTCTGTATGCTTTGTTTCTACTACTTCAGGCAATATTTTGGAGTAGAACACCTACTCACTTAGACTGGCTGGGCAAGAAAGTCAAACAGCTTCATTGTGGGCTTTTGGGAGAAGCACTGCATTTGGTGTCTGGGGCCTTGGGGTGTAGCCCAGCACTTCTGTTAATGTGAATTACCTCTGAAACCATGGGCAAGGCCTTTGAATCTCAAGACCTTGGACATAGAGTAGCTTATTTCTAAGGCTCTCCCTAGCTATTGTTTTTTTTTTTTTTTTTTTTTAGTGTCTCATTTATGACTTGCAAATATACATTTCTAAGTACTCACTTCTACAAATTGCCAGGGAGTGGTCTTTTAGGGGTCTCTGTTGATGATGTATGATGAATAAATGATTCGTACAATTAACAGCGTATATTTCCATACAAACAATTTCAGAGCCCTAACTCTCTCTTAATAGTTATCACTTCCTTAAGTAGGCTTAAGCCCTTGAAATTTTGTTTGCATCTTTAATTTATTTGAAAAATGAATTTTTCTGAGAGATACATAACTCATCTCCCTAATTAGATTGTAACCTCCTTGAAAGCAAAATGCTTTGTTTTGTTCTGTTTGCTTGTTTGTTTTAATCCATCATAATGCCTTAAATGGCACTATGCATACAGAAAGCACTTAATAAAGCATGAGTGAATGAGCAGCTAGAGCATAAATTTCCATTCAAATCAAATTATTATGAACTCTGAAATATTGAAACATGAACTAATAAAGGTTTAGGCTTGTGATATTTTATTACTTCCCTGAATTAAATAATGTGTTTGTAATGATTATTGCTGTGGCTACATGTAGGTAGAACTGAAAAGGTCAGACTGAGGCCAGGAAAGGTCTCCACAGTGTACTGCTCTAGGACACATTAGTGGGAGTTCGTTCATAATCATATAACTTCTATTCTCAGTGCAGAAAGGAAATGTCATTTTCCAGAGATCAGTCTTTGAGTACCCTCATGGATTCAGAGCAGTGCCCTACACTTGGGGAGGGGGAAACAAAGTCAAGAGTTTAGAAGTGACAGGGGTCAGTTACATAGAGAACAAAACACTTTGTCAGTTTTCTGGCCAGAAGGAGAACACTTTTCCTGACTAGAGATGATTTTTGAGATGAAATCTTTCCAGGATACGGGATTCCTGGTGTCTGTGTTAGTTTCTATGGGAGCCGGAGACCAGAGGATAAGAAGAGAAGTATGAGGGAGGGTGAAGAGGAGGGTGCCTGCAGTGGTATGAAGGGCGGGTAGCAGACATTGCTAGGGGAAGGTGGGGGAGGAAAGCGTGCAGCTGGAGGGGAGCTCCTCATTGTGGGAGGAAGCTGACCTCTGTCCACATCTGTAGCCCTGATCCTTATATCCTAACCCAGGACATTCACTGATGTCATAATGATAGGTCTGACCCATGGTCAGCAGGAATGGGGATGTTTGACCTATGTTTTAAGACATTGCATCAGAAGTCAGTTAAAACAGATAATCAGATATTTAATTTCTTTTTTAGAAACACTTCTATAAACACAATAAGTGTACCTTTTTCTTCCTGACAGTACCTTAGTTGTTTGATTGTCTGAGGAACTGAGCTAAATAGGCAGATGCTCCAGAAAGCTGTTTAAATCTTGTGCATAAAAATCATAAAGTCAGTTATTCATTCATGGAACCAGTGTTCATTGACTGGCAAATGTGTCAGAGACTTTGCCAGTCAGTGGAGGTACAGTAAAGATATTATCTGGTTCCTGCCTTCTTATCTGGTTCCTTTCCTAATCATAATTAGGAAATTATGATTCTGTCTGATGGTGCACATCACCTAGAAAGCATCATGTCTCAGACAGGACCACTCTGCTTGGGGGGTTGGAATTTTAGAAGCCCTCCTAAAACAGATGAAACTTGAGATTTCTCTGCTGCCTTAAATTATTGCTTCAAAAATCTTCTTTGGATGAAGCCACAGAGACCATGTGTTGACACAGATGACTGGGACAGCGCAACTTGGCTGGTTGCTGTACCATTCCGTCCTGTCTGCTCTTCCATCTTCAGTCCTGGGTCATTTTTGCCTCACGTATGATACTGAAGTGAGATATAAGAGACACTCTGAAATGGACCCTCCACCCTCTGCAATCTCCATACTTTCTTTATCTGCACTGGTTTTCACTGGCAATATCTTTCCCACTAGACTCCTTTGTGGTCATGATAATGATAGTGACATTGATGTTGGTGGTGGTGGTGATGATAATATCTAACATCCTTTGAGCATTACTCAACACCAGACAGTGTGTATGCATTATCTCATCTGATGCCTACAGCCTCTGAGATGGGGGCTGTCAATCTCTCATATCTTACCACAGATGTCATTGAGACTTAGAGAGGTTAGATGACTCTTCCATATCAGTCGTCATCACAGTGGAATAGGTGGTCACTTGTCTGTTGAGTGGTGGTGTTGTGTTTTTGTGTGTGTGTGTGAATCTGTGCATGTAGTTTACATCTTTCCTCCCTGCCACATGCTCAGCTACTACATGCTTTTGTTTGTGGTAAGTACAAGATAAGGGGCAGATTCTGCTCTGTAAGGAGATTATGGTCCCTGTTTTTTCATTGCTCTGGTTTGCGTGCTGGCAGAGTGGTCCCCGGATGCCCTTGGGTGCTAAGGCATTGAAATGCAGGTCACCATTTGTCCTTCAGCCTGCTCTTCTGCCTTTTGTTTTGCCATCACTGGCTCTTTTCTTCTCTTTTATCAGGAGTCTCTAGCTCAGCACTCTCCGTTGGCTTCTGCTCTTGGGTATCACCGCTTACATGCCTCTTCTGTCACTGTGGCTAATCCCCAGCCACTTTCTGCCACTGCTGACTCCTGCTGAGCCCAGGTCGCTGCTTTTTCTGCTTCTCTTTTGCTCTCTTCCTTCTCTCACAGGGTCTCCAGTGTGTTTAGCATCCACTTCAAGAAGCTGGCCAACTGGGCATTTGTTTTGCTTATGAACTGACCAGACATTTCGTGTCAGAGAGTCCTATTCTTGGCCTTTCTTCTGAGCTTTATCCCTGGGTGGCTGTGTGGGTCCAGGAATATTAGTTGGTCTTCAAAGGTGGTTGCTTGTTTGGTTGTTGTGTACAGCTCCCAAGTTGGAGCTGTTTAAGGACCATAGTACCAGAGATGATGCTTTACTGTATTCATAACTGTTGATTAGGAATAAAACAAGTTATCACTTGCCTAAAACTTTATTTTCATTTCTGTGCTGTCTTTTTAAGAGAAATTATGACAGAGTGCTTTATGAATCCCAGCTACCTCATACTTTGTTCTTAATAAATCCTGCTTGAATATGTGGATTTTGTATTTTAACTCTGACTTTGACGGAATTATTCTTCTTTCCAATGGGCATTTTGACTCAACCTCTATTGTATGGATACTTAACACTCACAAGAGGATAAAGATTCCTGGCTTTTACACAGTGGTTTGAGTTTCAGCCCCTGGTGTGGGGACACCTCAGTTTGGAGAGGAAGAAGCGTGACACAGTTTGCAATTGTGTGGACTCTGAAGTGAGATTAGCTATTTCCAAAAACAAGCTCTACTATGTCTTAGTTGTATGACCTTGGGCAACTTACACACACTGTGCCTCAGTTTCCTCATCTGTAAGATGAGGTTATAGCACTGATATGAAGGACTACATGTGTTCACATTCCTAAAGTGCTTAGAGACTGCTGCATGTACACTAATCAGCCTAAGTGGGTTTTCAGTGTAGTGTCCATGTTTCTCAGGTGGACTCTGAACAGGTCCTGCAGTGGCGTCTATTCCCAGTACCTAGCGTAAGCCCTCAGAAGTCTGTCAACTACATACATGAGTGTATAAAAACATAGCAAACCTTTTACCAAATCTCCTTAGTCCTTTACATTATTTTTTATTGAATAAATTGTTCTTCTGAGCTTGTTTTCTACTCCTCAAGTGACTCTGTTTTAGTTTCTGAGTTTTCATTGATTTGACTATGATTCGTTTGTTGACATTCTTTCTAGCTGTCCTGGGAGCAGTCATTAGCCACAAGAAGATTCACTTAGCAATTTCACAGGAACTGGCTTTGGTTCTGCGTTGTCCACCAAATATAACTTATCTAAGACAAAAACGTGTGTGGTTTTGTTATAATCTATATGTTGTTCCAGTTTCTGAAATTATGAAAATGGTCATTCATTACGGTATGTCTCCTAATGCTTTATTTCAAGTGAATTTATTCTTGGTTAACAGGAGCAGTTGTGACAAGCCCCTAAAGTATTGATTGCATTTTGCTTTTTAAATTCTAGACATAAAACCATTCCCATGAAAACCTAAGTTATAAAGGACTTAAAACTATTTAAATATGGCATGTAGGCTTCTTTTTAGTTCAAGGGAAAATGTAGGTTATTGATCCTCTGAAACCCACTGGCGCTAAGAAAGCAGTTCAAATTGGAATCTTCCATTGGACATTTGTTGATATAGATGAACGGGCATTTCCCCCTCCCTTTGGTGTGAGATGGACTTGAGTTGGAAATGTTCTTATGAACGGGCATTTTCCCCTCCCTTTGGTGTGAGATGGACTTGAGTTGGAAATGTTCTTATGAACGGGCATTTTCCCCTCCCTTTGATGTGAGATGGACTTGAGTTGGAAATGTTCTTGAATGACATGGTACTTGAGTCTAGTGTCATCACCATTGGAGATACAGGACCACGCCTGCTCTCTTCCCAGCTCTTTTTGGCTTTGATGCTCACCAGTGCTTCTTGGGGCCAGGGCCAATTTCAGCACAGTGTCTGAGACCAAGAATAGTTGTGCTCATTTGATTTAACAGTCTATTCACCTGATTAGCTCAGTTCGTGGTCTTGGATAATACCTGCCATTTAGTAAAATCAGTCTTTGTTGGCCCTGTAGATATAGGCCCTGTGGAGATCCAGGTCTGTTAATCCTACCCCATGATTTCTTTGGCAGTCCTGGCCCATGTTATGGGGAGCCTTGATAGCTGGCCCTTAGTTCCTCTGTTATTCCAGTATTGTATCCCTCATTTTTTTTTTTTTTTTTTTTGCGGTACGCGGGCCTCTCGCTGTTGTGACCTCTCCCGTTGCGGAGCACAGGCTCGGATGCGCAGGCTCAGCGGCCATGGCTCACGGGCCCAGCCGCTCCGCGGCATGTGGGATCCTCCCGGACCGGGGCACGAACCCGCGTCCCCTGCATCGGCGGGTCCCTCTGCAGGCGGACTCTCAACCACTGTGCCACCAGGGAAGCCCTGTATCCTTCATTTTATAATCTAGGTCATAGCCTCTTATCTTCTGGGCTCCTTCCCCCAACCACTCTTATTTTAAGGTCCCTAAAGTAGAAACTAGAATCTTGTAGTTAGTAACTCCATCCTGACGCCACCTTTGGTCTGATTTTGAATATTTGACTCTTTAAAGTCACACAGTAGCTTGAGGCCCCCTACAGAGAATGACTGGTAGGGCTTGCCTCCTGCCAGCAGCTGGGATGCTGCTAGCTTTGAGGACAGGACTCCCTTAATCTGTGCTACAGCAGAAGTTCCACACAGGTCTCCCTGGGGCAAGATGTACAGTTGAATGTGCCTCTGTGGGATCTAAGGCAAAAGAGGGGAGATGACAGGAATGGGAAACAGTATCTGAACTTACTTTTCATACAGCAATATTTGTTTTGTAAATCAAGGAATACTCAACATTGTTGCAGCACACTTCCTTTCTTAATAAAAAATGAAGTGTTAATCCTGCATATCTGAAGTTGATGCTATAGGCCAGTGGGACTCAACATGACATGAACGGGTATCTGTATGTGTGACATCAATGCGCATGACATCAACATGCATATCAGTGGGGAGGGGTGTATTATATAATGGAATCACCAGTGATGCTTTTCTACAATTAACACGTATAGTTTCTACCCCCAGTCACCCATTCAGTTTCCCAGGGGTAGTGGCAGGTGTTTGAGTCATCATCAAGCTCTCATCTGCTTTCCTTTATGGTGTATTTGGGCTGTACTCATGGTGGGTCATAGTCATTGGCCATGGATCATAGTAACAATAGGAAATATAACTAATATATATTGAGCAATTAGTCTGTGCCAGGAACTTTTTTTATGGGTATTTTTCTTTTGTGCTGAGTTAAGGCACTTGCTTGACAATTCTAACATGACTATTAGAATTTGAAATATAACTTGACTATATATGTTTATATATTCACATATGTATTCAGGTCATGAATCATTCTTTTTCTTGGGGTGGGGTAAATAGGCTTTGTAAATTGATCAGAGTGTATTGTTTTTAGTTCTGCTACAGAAATCAAAGTACTTCATTTATATATTCTTTTTTTAAAAAAATATTTATTTATTTATTTAGTTTTGACTGTGTTGGGTTTTCGTTGCTGCACACAGGCTTTCTCTAGTTGCGGCAAGCAGGGGCTACTCTTCCATGCGGTGCGCGGGCTTCTCATTGTGTTGGCTTCTCTTTGTTGCAGAGCATGGGCTCTAGGCGCGTGGGCTTCAGCAGTTGTGGCTCACGGACTCAGTAGTTGTAGCTCACAGGCTCTAGAGCGCAGGCTCAGTAGCTGTGGCGCACAGGCTTAGTTGCTCCGTGGCATGTGGGATCTTCCTGGACCAGGGCTTGAACCCGTGTCCCCTGCATTGGCAGGCGGATTCTTAACCACTGCGCCACCAGGGAAGTCCCCATTTATATATTCTTAAAATGCAGGCTAGAGCTAACAAATATCTATTAATACTATTTATTAATACTTACTATCCATGCCAAATGCTTTCATTGTATCATTCCATTTAATTCTTGCAAAAGCAAAGGACAAATGGCCCTTGAAAAGCACAGGTTTGAACTGCAAGGGTCCACTTATATGCAGATTTTTTCAATAGTAAATGCTACAGTACGGCATGATCCGTGGTTGGTTGAATGTGGATACAGAGAAACCATGGATATGGAGGGCAGATTATAAGTTATATACAGATTTTCAACTATGTGGAGGGTCACTGCCCCTAACCCTTCATTATTCAAGGGTGTCAGCTGTACTTCCAGTTTTACCTCCAATCTACAGATGCGGAAACTGAGGCATAGAGGGTTTAAGGGATATGATGATAGTAGCTAGCATTTAATGAGTGCTCACTACCTGCTAGACACGTTCTAAATGCTTTGCTTTGTTAACCTACTTAATCCTCACAACAACTGCATGAAGCGTTTACTGTTGTCCTCACTACTTTATAGGTGAGGAAACTGAGGCCTAGAGGGTCAGTGCCTCGTTCATGGTCATCTAGGTGGCAGAGCCAGGTTCCAAGCCTAGGCTACCTGATCCCATTGCACAGTGACCCTGGAGTAGAATGGGGCTTTCAACCTAGCTCTTCTGTCTCAACATCTCTTTTCCAGAGCTGCATTGCCTCCAGTTATTTAAAGGCAATTAAAAATGATGGTTAGCAAAGCGTGACAATTTGTTTAGATCCGTGGCTCTCAGTTGGGGGTGGATTTTGCCCCCCAGGGACATTGTGCAATGTGTGGAGGAATTGTTGGTTGTCACCGCTAGTGAGAGGCTGCTCTTGGCATCTCCTAGGAGAGGCCATGAATGCCACACTAACCCTCTTCCAGCACAGAGGACAGTTCCCCCACAGCAAAGAATTATCAGCCCAAAACGTCAGTGGTGCTGGGACTGTGTTTTGAATAGTACCTTATCTCTTGGAGGAATCAATTTCTTTTGTTCAAAATTATGCAGAAGATAGTTTTAGGCTGGAGAGTAAACAGAAAAAGGGGGTGGAGCTGGGAGGGTCTTGGCTTGGAGGACACTCATCTTTGAGCTGTGTTCATTCTTATTTTAAAAGCTGTGCTTGAGGGGATTCAGAGGATCACAGATTCCAGGTTACAGGACCTCTCACCTTCTGGAATGTAGGAGGATGACATCTCTAAGTCTATTCATATAGCTGGGCTTGTGTCTCTGGGCATCTGTGTGGTGAACACTTCTTTGTAGATAATTCGTGTGTGTGTGTGTGTGTGTGTGTGTGTGTGTGTGTGTGTGTGTGTGTGTGTGTGGTGTATAAGAGTGACTTCATAAAGGGTGACTCCTGCCAGAGTTCAGAACACAGCAGGTAATGTGCGTACCGAAGAGGTAAGAGCATGAGTAATTCTTGTCTCATGAGAAAGATATAAACTAGTTTATTATAATGATGTAATATTTGGGTGCTTGATTTATCATCCCCATTTCCAATGATGCAAAACCTAAAAAGGACGTTAAACGGGTTGTAAAAATTCAAAGTGGGTCTTTGAAGTCTGGCCTTTTCCCCTAAGCAATCAAAGTGTCACTTTTGTTCTGATAGTTTTCTTCTTTTTTTTAAATTTTAATTTAATTTAATTTATTTTTGGCTGCGTTGGGTCTTTGTTGCTGTATGCAGACTTTCTCTAGTTGCGTTGAGCGGGGGCTACTCTTCTTTGTGGTGCGCGGGCTTCTCATTGCAGTGGCTTCTCTTGTTGCGGAGCACGGGCTCTAGGTGCGTGGGCTTCAGTAGTTGTGGCACGTGGACTCAGTAGTTGTGGCACGTGGGCTCAGTAGTTATGGCTCGTGGGCTCTAGAGCGCAGGCTCAGTAGTTGTGGCACACGGGGTTAGTTGCTCCGCGGCATGTGGGATCTTCCTGGACCAGGGATTGAACCCGTGTCCCCTGCATTGGCAGGCGGATTCTTAACCACTGCGCCACCAGGAAAGTCCCATTGTTCTGATAGTTTTCTGTTTGTGGAGGTTTCCACAGATCATGGTTAAGAACTCAACACATGTACCCATAGAGGGGAAGTTTGGGAAGCTTTCGATGTGTATCCCATGAGAGAGGTCAAAATCTGGGAAGATGTGACTCTCTCAGATAACAAGGAAGAAAAGTCTCTTAATAAAGCTGTAGACTCGGGTTGCAGTGCCCCTGAGGAGATGAGTATTCATGTGTGTGCTGAGCAGTGGGGACCCAGGGTAGGAAGCGTTGTGAGGAAGGAGGTGGCCTTTGAACTAGATCTTGTTTTAGGAGAAATTTAAGAGTAATCCAGATCGAGTACCAGCCTAGGCAAAAGTGTGGCCTTTTTAGGGCTGGCTGGGGAAGGGAGATGAAAGGAAAGCTTCATCATCACAACAATAATAATCATGGCTGCCACTTATTGAGTGCTAACTCTGTCAAGGCACTAGTCTGGAGGCTTTATGATAAACCCATTCAAGCCTCACAGCCATTTCATGGGGTTGGTATTATCCTTCACAGACAGGAAAACCAAGACCTAGCAAGGCCCAGTGTCCTGTCCATGGCCACAGGGCTCTTGTGGGCCCCAGGCAGCCCCTGGGCAGCAGTCCATCCCGGTTCAGGCTTGGCAGTTCTCTGTGTGACTGGGGGGTGATGTAAGCAGAGCTGTGCTGTGGCAAGATGAGCATGCTTCTGGAAGAAATGCCTGTGACACACCTTTCTGTGCCATTAGAGTACGTTTGGACTTTGTTTAAGGAAACTGGCTCTGTTATACTTGGTCTCGTAGGAATTCTTGGAAATTTTGTGACCTGGGAAATTGGACAAGTACGATTTGAGGTGAGCTAGCCAAAGTGATTGATTTGGGCATTAAGTGTGAAAGTGTAAGTGCAGACTAAACGGATGATAATTAGTACCACACAGCTTTCCTCCAGGAGAGTCAGGGCAAGCCAGACTGGAATCTGTGGCTCTTTGGGTTAGCTGTGAGGATATAACCACAGCGCTTTCCTCCCTTCTACCTCAGTAGCTCCAGTGCAGGGATGAGGGAGTGGAGGGGGAAGAGGTATCTTTCCTTGCTTGACCATAAAAGCTAAGGTTACTGTACAGTCCTCCCTCTCCTAGATTTTATACCATTTTCCCCCCATCTCTACCCTCATGACAATGAATTGAAGTCTAGGGTTTGGTTAGAAAAGTAACAAGGTAATATTATATCAAAAAGTTCCTGATATTTATTTGTGCTTCCTTGAGTGACTCTTCTCTGAGGTTACTTTATTATAAGAGAGGTATGTAATTTGACCTACAGGCTCGAAGAAAATTCAGTTCCCTTCCTTCCTTGTTCATTCATTCATTCATCAAGCGTCTATAGAAAGCTAGTCCTTGACCTGGAGATGCTCATAGTCTAGACTCTGGAGGAAAAAACAGATGTGGGAACCAAGAAGTACACTGGTGCGTGTGAAAAGTGAAGGGAAAGAAGGTGGAGCAAAACGTCATAAGCCCCTGGAAGGAGGGAGTTCTACTAGAGGGAGAGGGGAGGGGGTAGGAGGCAACCCTTATTAGTTCTGGGGAGTGTTTTCTCTATTTTGTTTCATCCTCTGTCCCAGACGGACACCCTGCCCTTCAAATATGTGTTTTTTTCTCCTCCTCATTTCCCCAGAGTGAGTTTCCCGGGTAACCCAGCAAGATGCCCATCCTCCTTCATTCTCCCTGAAGGCTCCTCTCTCTATTCTTCCCCATGACTCACACCCAGACCGTACCCAGGGCTCACTGCCTTCTTCTGAGACTGGTGAGCTTCTGCAGCCTTGCATCTTTCCTTTTCTCTGTCATTTGACCTTAGCCAGTACTGTCACTTGTCACAGAGGTGACCAGAGGCGTATGAGATATTGAAAGTACTGTACTGGAAAATACGTAGTAAACGTATACAAAAACTCCACTTGGGCAAGGGAGCCTTTTATCATGCTGGTTTGAAGGGCGGGTTACTATACATTCTACTTCCTAGGTGTTGTCTTAGAGTGCCTGTTTTCTTCAAAATATGCTCTGTAAATATTGTTCACACCTGACCCTATTAATTTAGAGACTATAACAGAATTGTGGCCCCTAGGGGAGTGAATGGGGCTCTATAAGAGAGCTGTGATCTTGTCAAACCTGTAATAACAATTTGTGTGACATGTAAAATGAATCCGTTCCATGGAGAGGAGTTAGAGGAATAGGAATCATAAATTTGGAAGCAAAAATGTCTTTTGTTAAAGTATATTTTTAAATTGCAGTACTCTTGTGGAAAACAGATGACATTTCTATCAGAAGAATTTCAAATTTAAGCAGACCAGTTATCTGCTTTGAAAAGCATATTTCCTTTGCTAAATATCAGATTGTATATTATAGTTATGACTCCCTAATTCTAATAAAATGCAAGCCAGTAGTTGTATCCTAGTACATTTTGTCAAACCGTGAACCATTAAGGACTTTATACACGAGAAGTCTAACCTATTTTAAACCAATTAGTTTAATTAGGAGACAGGTTTGGAGGAACTGGAGATTGCCTGCTGTTATTTCTCTGAGCGCTGTGTTCGTAGGATGGTGTACTCTGCTCTAATGCACGTCTGCTTTTCCAAGGTCATCTCATCTCCTAAAAGGGGTTTTAGATATTGAGTTGCATTTATAAGTAAATTGTGTCCTATCTTTCTACCTTCTTTTGTTTTATTCCACAGTCATTAAAGCCTTGCTGTGTTCTTGTTATGTGTTGATAAATGCTTTGTAATTACTATACAACTAAAATGTTGAACTTGAGTGGTTATATGGGTTTTCATTAAAAAAAAACAAACAAACCCTTCTCGCGAAAGAAAGACAGAGTGGTAGGGAAAAATGAAAACTCTGGCAGAAAAGCGTAGAAAACAGGAACACGATATGATGGGAGGATTGGGGTGGGTTCTAGGTCTAACAGCCCATGTCTTGAGTATATACTATCTTCCAGATGCTGTGTAAGGGCTTTATATGGGTTCATCCACTCAATCACCACAGGAACTCTGAGGTTGACATTATTTGTATTCCCATTTTAAGGATGCAAAAACTGAGGCACAAAAAGGTTAGTTATCTTGTCCAAGGTTACCCAGCTACTAAGTTGGAGATGAATTTGAATCTAGGCAATCTGATTGCAGCCTACAAAGGTACTGATGGGAGAAGTACCTTGGAATTGCAGCCACCCAAGTTCCAGTCCTACTTGCCACCTCCCAAGTCTGTGATTGTGGGTAAAGCTATCTAACCCATCTGAGACCGTTTCTGAGATTTGTTAGAGGGTGTAATAATACTTACAGTATGGCGTCGTTGAGAGGCAATGCACGCGAATGGTTTGGCGTGTAGAAGGAGCTCAGTGAATGTGGCCTTCTCTCCTTTCGGTTTTCTATCCTGCGGAAGTGGAGGTGGTAGCTTGCTTGCAGCCTCGGCTTATCCTGAATGACCTGGAGGTCTGAGACCCCTCTTAGAGCTCTGAGAGCCCCGCACAGAGTGCTTAAACACAACTAGAAGCTTTCTGCAGTTTCCTCCTCTCTACTCTTTGGTCATTCCAAAGAGAAGTTTTATTTCTATAAATTCATGTCCACCTAGTTACACTTTTTTTTTTTTTTTTTCTCTTTGCGATACGCGGGCCTCTCACTGTTGTGGCCTCTCCCGTTGCGGAGCACAGGCTCCGGACGCGCAGGCTCAGTGGCCATGGCTCACGGGCCCAGCTGCTCCGCAGCATGTGGAATCTTCCCGGACTGGGGCACGAACCCGTGTCCCCTGCATCGGCAGGCGGACTCTCAACCACTGCGCACCAGGGAAGTCCACACCTAGTTACACTTTGCTGAGTAGAAGACTGCCCTTGCAGTGGTCTGTTTGCTTCCATGTGAACACATGGACAAGCGTGCTTTCCTGAGAGAATGAAGGAATTCTCCCTGGTCCCCTTGACTGTTTTTTTCCTTAGGGAATATATATGTTTACTTCTTTTTACCTTTGACCTTTTTCTTTGGGTTAGTTTTTCCTCCACTCTTAAGAAACCGGGGAAGCAAGTGTCGGGGAGAAAAAATTCGCTTCTACCGTCTTACAGTGTTTGGCTGGGCCTAAGAATTAAACGGACGTAAGACAGATTAACATGAGAAAAACGCACACATTTTATTAAATTTTTACATGTACATGGGAGCCCTCACAACACAATGAAAACCCAAAGAATGACCAGAGCAGAAAGTTTTTATGCCTTCTAGGCAGAAAAACAATAAATTTGTGAAAAATTGCTAAGGCCAAGGGGTTTGGGCTTGGGGCAGTAAATGTGGAGGTGACTAGGTAGATAAGGGTTAGTTCAGCAAGGTTTGTCTGCCAGATTTCTCTTGGCCCCAATTCCTCATCTCTGGAAATAGTATGTCTTCTTTTCTCTCCGTACAGGGAGGGCACCTTTATATGGGAGTTTTCTCTCCTGCTTCCAGAAATAAAAAGGAGGGTCAGAGTGCCCTTCTTACACCTGCTATTTCTCAAGTGTATTTAGCTCAAAATAATGAATATGCCAGAGCTGCATATTTTGGGTTGATATGCTCAGAACTCCTTCACCAGTTTGAGTGAAAATAGATTGTAATATCTATTTTGATTTTTTTTTGCTTATTATTCTTATTTCCCCCAAGGGTCCTAAGAGTAAGAGGTGATACCCGACCTCAAGGTTTCTCTTCTGCAGCATGAGTAGTATATTGAGATTAGTTTACGAACTTGAGAGCTTGAACCAGGCTTGGATCATGGGGGCATTCCCCATCCCACCCCTCCCACTCTCTGCTTTCCTGATCCCTCCGCTAGCCGTGTCCCTGCCTGTACTTGGTTGTGGAGGGAAGGTTTTTATACAGCTGGAAAGAAGCATCTAACGGGAGCCTCCGCATATCCGTACACGTGCCATATGCTTCACTAAACGCAACAGAGCGCGTACTGGTGACATGATTTCTAATGTGTGGTCCAAGGACCACCTGCACGAGAATCCTCTGGGGTATTTATTAAAGAAAGAGATTTCTGGCCTACCCCAGATCCCCTGCATCAGAATCACAGTGTCGTTATTTGTGGTTTTAAAATATGCTTTTCATGTGCTGAGCACATTTCTCTTTGAGGAGAAGCAGCAATGGAAACGTATCTCAGCATTCAACCGTGTTCGGGTCTCGGCACACATTTTCAGGGCTAATTTTCTCTCACCGTGGCTTGTCACTACCTGTGAGGGCCTGTTTGCCAACGTTTCAGTGAGCTCATTGGTGAGCAGAGCTGGGCGTGGTTGGAGAGGGTGCCGGGGAGACCAGAAGATAGGGGAGGTGAGACCTGTGGAGTGAGGCAGGGCAGGAGCCAGGAATACATACGTAGTTTATGGAATTAGAGGCAGAGGTGGGCTGTCGTCAGGGGAGTAGAATTTAGCTATCTTAGGGAGCAGAGGAGGGAAATGAGATTCACACAGGCAGAAGGCAGAAGCGACAGGAGGCTCCAAAGGGAAAAGCCTGGAGGTGGGGATATGGGGCAGGACCTTGGCCAAGGGACCTTTGGAACTAATTAATCTCAGGTCTTTTCCTCAAGATGTTTATGATGACTTGCCAGTCTAGCTCCTGGGGATTTTTGTTCGATAATTGAATAATTAAACTTTGAGTATAATGCATTACATGGGATCAAGAATACATATTGTTTACAAGTGATGGGTAGAATTGAAGATAGCTAGTTAAGAGCATAGTAAAAATATTGATACTAAGAACAAGCTGAAATTTTTGAAAATGTGCAGTTCTTACTCTAATCCTACTCTCTTAGAATATTCTAGAAAACAGAGAAGACATGAGCACACATTCCTGCTTACTAGCGTGGTTGTTCCCAAACTTTGCCGTACATTGGAACCACCTGGGGAATGTTTTAAAAAATACTGTTGCCTGGTTCCTGCCTCCAGACATTCTGATTGAATTGGTATGAGGTATGATCTAGACTTTGGGATTTTAAATCTCTCTAGTTCCTCATTTTTAGGTGGGGAAATTCAGGTCTGGAGAGAGTGAATTTTTCCAAGGTCATATGGGTTTAAGAGCAGAGACAGCATGAAATACACAAAAGTCTCCTGACTCTTAGCTCAAGGTCCAGAAACCACTACAGGCCTTACAAAGGGAATTTAAAACAGGGCATTGTCAACACAGATGATGCAAGAGTCCAGGAGTCAAACTGGCGATGGTGAGGCAACTCAGAGACCAGCAACAGCAGGCAGCGGCTACATCACCCCTGAGACTGGAGAAGTGATGGAAGCAGGTGGTGTTTCTGGATCCCAGATGCCACAGCAATCTTAGAGGGAGCTAGATCCCCAGTGGGGGTGGGAGGCTGCCTGGCAGGAGCTGAGACTAGTAGAGGGTGCTGGAGATGCACCGGAAGCAGAGAGGGAAAAAGGAGAAATATCTTCCCTTCTCTGCTCTTTGACCAAGCTCTCTAGCCTCGCGCCGGCACTCCCTGTTGGCCAAACCAGTTGGCAAGTGTGGTTCGCTCCAGAGTAGAAGAACGGAATGACCCTGAGAACAAACCAGCAGGTGACCAGGACTGTGGTCTTGCTAACGAGCTCAGGTCCCGTGTTCTAGCAGATCTCTGTTTGGATGATGGTCTCATAAAGTAGGGCCTTATGGGAGTTTCTCAGTAAATTAAAGGTAAAGGTAAATATTATTTTGGAGGAATAAGCATATTAAAGCCAATAATTTCTTATATGCATTTTCATAAGTGGTGTGATTGAAAGGCTTAATACAGGTGTGCACTTTTACACTACTGTTCTGCTTTTCAGTTCAGGTCCATATCTCTTTCCCATTCAACATGTTTACATTTTTGCAGCCTTTATATTTAAAATATGTATCGGTTTAAAAAGACCCATTGGCAATCTTATCTGCACTAAGTCGTAAACACTTGTTCCTTTGAGAGCTAGTTACTTGATAGATATATCACTAAAGCCTGATGATTCCATATATGTATATGAGGTGACACACTTTGCTTTACTATACCATTTAAAGGCATTTTTAAAGAAAAATGGAGTTATAGTACACTACATTTTATTTGTTCTGCCTGATGGGCCAAGTACTTTGCACCCAGCAGAGCTAAGCCCTGGTCCTGCTGTTGGAACAGTAGCTCCCCTGTAGAGTGCAGCACTCTTTAGACTTGGGTAATGAGTCTGATGTCATAAAGGGAGCTTTATTAAAATAAATACAATACCATATTTCCTTTCTAATGGCACTCTGATTAATTCCGTCATAAGTGCATGCCTGACACTCCTGTAATCAATAGAGGTAGCGAAGGGGCTTCAGCTAGTGACACCACGGGCGACAAGGGTGTTTTCGAGAGTGCGTTCCTACTGTGACATGTGTCAGTGTTTGGTATTTCCATAGGTTGTGATCTGAAGACCTGTGTCTATTTTAACCTGTCCCACTGAACTGCTGTGAGAGTAATTACTTAAGGCTTGCCCCTGTTTTGAGGATGAAGGTACTTAAACACTAGAAATTAAATGCTTCCTCAAGGCTACCGGCAAGGGAGTTGCAAGAGTCGGGGTTAGAATTGGTTCCTAATTTCTGGCATTTTGGTTGAGTTGTCAATTACAGATCCTAGCAATGTGTTCTGACTTTATTTTTCTTCAGAATTAATCTGTGGTTAATGAAAGGCCTGGAATTTGTGACTTCCATTCATCGTCTTCTTTCCAACAGGTCCCCAAGGAAGGTTTACCAGGGAGGCAGCTCATGGCTCATCTATTATTCTTCAGTTAATTGGACTGTTTTTAGTGTTTGGGAGGTTTCATATGTTAAGATAGTTCTTAATTGTAAATAGTAAATATAATAAATCTCAAACTTTAAAAAGTTTGTATCATTTAACCAAATTTTAAAAACACCCGTGACCAACGCTGATAAATACGGATGTTCTTGTGATTACTTTACCTCTGTTGTCTCTTCCGAACAGAAATTGGGGTCTAGAGTATGTAACAGTTTCTTCCCAAGGTATACAGGGGTGCTGGGTAACGGCACAAAACCAAATCCCTCAGACTATATTCTATAAGTGCAATATAAAAATGGAATAGAAGAAGCATTTAATTTTAGGAAGCTACTGACTCTCCTGTAAAATTGTGTGTGTGTAATTTTTCTAAACACTGAGAGGTATGCCAGTGGTGTTGTAGAGGATATGCCAGTCAGATAGAGGAGATGTAACTTATATGGAAAAGCCAGAAAGCTCATTATAAGAGAGATGTTTATAGTATAAATCTTATCTTTTACAGGACATAAGGAAGAAAAACTATTTTATGATGATTAATTCTTCTCAGATAACTGCATTATTTAAAACAGAGAGAATCTTTTAAAAAAATTGAATTTTCTATTTTCCATCTACCTTTATTACTTCTAGGGGGCTTTTATTCATTGTAGGCAATGCATTGTCCACAGATAAATGGAATTGTTGATAGATATTTTCACTTTGGAGCTCTCCTGTAATCAAAATGTGAAGATATTTGGATGGCTTCATGAGGACATTTAAATACAAGAAGTAGCTTTTTATGTTTTGAATTGAAAGCAAAGAAAGCCGCTTCACTGATGCTAAATTCATTTTGTAAAGCCCCAAATTACTAAAATTAAGTTCATTCAGCTCAAACATAATCAATCGTTTTCTGTTAGGCTCTGAGGGAGAAGCGCAGACCCTGGGTCATCTCAGTTGGTTTTTTATTTGCTCATATGCCTTTCATAATACTCCGAGGGAGGGGATACATTCGAATTATTGTGGTTTTGATTGAAGTAGGAAAAACACATTGTAACAAGTCATGGTATCTGACTTTAGACCTCAAACCAACTGCTTCTCGTGTTGCTGTGTAGACTTCAGTGAATTGGGCCTAGGTTCTCTTGGCCACATCAGATTTAGAATTCTTTCATGCAGAACAAGCTAACAGTATGTGGGAGTGACAGGAATCCATTTATCATACACATAATGAGAGCAAGCTGGCCTATATTAACACAATGTTTTTTTTTAATAGTGAGGTTGCTAAAGCTTCTGGAGTGAAGCAGGTAACCTGTGTATTTCACTCAAGGGTGGAATCTCAAGAACTCCTTTTAGGGGAGGCCCTCACCATTATTTAGTGTTGGATTTTTTACTTTGGTTCCTGCAGAAACTTTCATCCCCTAGTATGTGAAATGCAAGTATCTCCACAGGGCTTTTGGTTTCTTTTATGGTTTTCAATGGTACTACATCATTATATTTGGTAATATCATTTACTTTGCATAATTGTTCCTAATCTTTATTTTTAGCTTAAATCTTATTGTAGAATACTTCAGTGAAAGGTGCTTTTCTTTTTATATTTGGAGTACATCACTTAAAATGGATTCCTGAGCTTACTTTAAAAATAAGCAAATTTCAATAAAAGTTTTATTCTCTTCTTTCCCCAAATGAAGAACAGTCCCTGGAGAAAGTTTTTTTTTTTTAACTAGAATCATAACATCTAAAATTAGAAATTATCATCAGTCCCCCTTCGATGCAGAGGCCTTTAAGCTCTGGTTTCCAGAGGACACAGAGCTGAGGCACCTCTACTTCAATCTAAAAATCCTCAGTTCCTTCAACATCCCTCCTAAAATATGGGGTGGTTTCCACATGGCTCATGGCCTTAGTTTCCTCTCTCAAGCTCTTTTGCACGCCTATTAAAAACAACAACAACAACAAACTTAGCAGATATAATTAAAATTTTAATATGTTAAGACCAGATAAGTATTTATGAAGTCTCATTATGAGTGCTTAGGGATGACCCATGCAAGTGAGACCCGTGGAGGCTTCGGACAGGACTCTCTGCCCTCAAGGGGTTGCATATAGTCGGGATGACAGCACATTTTCATGTGGTATAATTAGGGCAGAATACAAGAGATTCTGTCATTAGGTCATTTGGTGGCAAAACCTATGTTAAAATATAAATACAGGAAGCAGAGTGATTGGGAAATGTCCATAGGAAAGGAGGGGACAGAGCTCAACCTTGACAGATAGGTGGGGAGCAGAGGCTTTGATGTGGGGATAGATATTGGAGCAGATTTGCAAGGAGACTGATGTGATTGAACAGTATTCATGTTGGAGAGTAGTAGCAATAAGATAGAATAGAGAAAATAGGACCAAGAGCCAAGAGGCCTCAAATGCCACTGTGCTGCCGTTGAACTTGACATTGAAGTTACTGTGAGCCAGTATAGGCCTTCTAGCACTGGTGTGACTGAATGAAGGCAGTGTTTTTATTCAGGATTCATCTGCTTGGGTTGTTTAAGAGTACCCTGCAATGGGAAGAGAATAGAAGACCAGTTATAGCTATTGTTCAGGGTTCTTGGCCCTGAGCACATGTTTGATTGAACCAGAGGGGTCCAGCTCAGGATGGATGGATCAGAAAGGAGAAAATTAAGGTAAGAAGAATGTAAAGGGTTGTTGGAAATAGTCTGTATCAGAGAATTTGGATCTCATATGACAATGATTTTTGAGGTAGGTGGCAAGGGAAATGCTATTGACAAAATGGGGGTATTAGGAAGGGAATTATTTTGTTTCATAATATTTCAGAGGTGAAATATAGAAATTTATTAGCTGCATGCTCTTGGATCAATCAACCTGTTTACATTAGATTCTTTTTTTTTTTTTTGGCGGTACGTGGGCCTCTCACTGTTGTGGCCTCTCCTGTTGCAGAGCCCAGGCTCTGGATGCGCAGGCTCAGCGGCCATGGCTCACGGGCCCAGCCGCTCCGCGGCATGTGGGATCTTCCCGGACCGGGACACGAACCTGTGTCCCCTGCATCGGCAGGCGGACCCTCAACCACTGCGCCACCAGGGAAGCCCTATCTTAGATTCTTCATGGAGAAAATAGGCATGTGATCTATCTAGCCTGAAGATTATGGTGAGGACCAAATGAAGTGTGAGAGAGGAATACGATAGTCAAAACAAAACAAAAAGAACTGGAAGTTTTTTACAAGTGCAAGATCATAGTAATTTTAAAGGAAGTGGAGTGGTAGGAAATAGGGAAATGGGTCTGATATGAAATATGAGGTAAAGGTGTGATTATCCAGCTATCTGCTAATTTGGTTGCAAGGATGGATAAGGGCCTGAAGCTGCATCTTCTGCCCTTTGGCCAGAATCATCCTTCTAAACACTAACCTGGTCATTTCCTACTCCAAAATGTTTCCTACTCTAGTTTCTCCTTGTCCACAGCATGAAATGCTGAAAATTCCCTGAGCAAGGCCTAAAGGCCCTTCACATTCTGGCCCCAAAATACTTTAAAAAAATCACATGCTGAACATTATATAAAAGGCCACCATATGGCAGGCACTGAGCTGAATTCTTGCGATACGGAGGTGAGGAGGCACTGTCTCTATCATCAGGGAGCTCACTGTCTAGTGGGAGGTTCAGGTTAGTAGGTGGGTGATACAACCCGTTAGATAGGGGTCTGTAGAAACAGAAGCAGAGGAACACCTAATGCAGATATCCTTTCTGGGGATAGAAAGGAAGTCAATATCAGGGAGGGCTTCCTGGAGGAGGCACCTGAGCTGACTTTTTGCATAAGAGCAGGAGTCAGCCAGAAATGAGGGGTGTGTGGGTGTAGGAGAGTGTTTCGGAGGGTGTGAAGGGATTAAACATCTCTGTTGAATCCCATCACCCAGTTACTGTTTCATATAAAACTTTTAGCTGTGCTTAGTTACCCTTGGCCATTTTTCAAACATGGGGAAAAAGGGAGTTAGGATGGGGGAATGGTCCTGGACCGTGGAGGGGGAGGGAAGACTAAGACCAGGACTCCTCCACACAGGTGTCATACGGCAACCATATCACTTAGTATTCAGGCTGAGGTACTATGGGCAGTAAAAGGGGTGCTGTTAATAATTATGCCTGGATCACAAGTGTAAACTGGGGCTGTCCTAGGTGTATCAGGATGTTTGGTTGCTCTAGTCAGAGAACTTTCTTCTGCTGTGGTCACACCATCATAGCAAGGCTGCTCCTGGCTCTAAGTTGGCTCATGAGCTGTCTCTGCACCTTCTCCCTGTAGGGCTGCTCTTTGGAATGAGCCCAAGATCTAGTTCTGCAGAACAGCCTCCTTAGTGAGAAGAATGAGGGCTAGGGACTGGGTGTAGGGCTGAGATAAAACCCTCCCCTGCTCAGGAGAGGCAGCAGCATTGTGGCTGGGTGAGTGGTGGTATGGCAAGCCTGGTGGGCAGCAAACCCAACATGGTCCCTAGTTTCAGCAGTGAAGATTGGGCCCCAGGGACTAATTGCGGGGGAAGGGCAGGGACTTGATTCTTGAAGATCTGAACCCTCATTTCTAGTCTGCCGTTGATCAGCTGCTGTCCTGGGCAGTCTCTTCCCCTCCCTCTTTCACTGTGACTGTGAAGAGCGCATGAGACAGTGGTGAGAACCGGTCAGGTGGATGCTTTTGTTCATTCTTGTTGACAGCGGGTGGTGATGCTGATGCTCAGTCCAGGATCCTTGCCTTGCTCTCTCCTGGGTGTGTGGATGGTGAGATTCAGACTTTCATGACTGGGGCAGGGAGAAAGGAGCTGGCGACATGCCTTGAGGGCCTCCCTGTCTGTGGCTGCTCTGGTAGCAAGAGAGAAGGCATTGCTCGTGGCCAGAAGATGACAACGGTCTGTCTCCAGGAGAGTGTAGCCTATAGTTAGCAGAACTTCCTTTTAGAAAGACTGTGACTCAGCCTTTTTTTTTTTTTTTTTTGTGGCACGCAGGCCTCTCATTGTTGTGGCCTCTCCCGTTGCAGAGCACAGGCTCTGGACGCACAGGCTCAGCGGCCATGGCTCACGGGCCCAGCCGCTCCATAGCATGTGGGATCTTCCCGGACCGGGGCACGAACCCGCATCTCCTGCATCGGCAGGTGGACTCTCAACCACTGCACCACCAGGGAAGCCCGACTCAGCCTTTTTAATAAACTGTCCAAGCCTGTGACCGTCCGTGTGTGTTGAAATAACCTCTCATTAAAGTAGAATGGGTCAAAATGTCTGCCCTTTAGTTCTTAGGAAGGACTGAATGGCCATTCTTTCTTCCCTGCAACTGAGTACTGAGTGGCAATAACAAGGATTAACATCTGTTTTCAAATTATATATATGATATAAAATAGGGTTTTCTTTTAAAGATAGGCAGTAAAATTCTTGTCTGTATTGTGGTTTTATTCAGCATTTTGCAATAAATTTATTATCTCCAGTTGGGGTTCAATAACTTAAATGGGGAAAAATTGCAATTTTAATAATAAGCACAGGTTGATTGCTTACTTTGTCTTTTGTATTAAAATGAATGTTGCAATTACTATGTATTAATATCCAGTAAAACTGTGTTCCTTTTTCTTTGGTACAAAAAAACGTTGCTTCTAAGCAAGCATACACAGTTTATCTGGGTAAATAAAATAATTCTCAGTGTGCATGCGTGTGTTTACTGTGAAGCCATCTTTCAGAATGTACCAAATGGAGAGAGAGGGATGATGATTGTCTTCTATTGTGGAGCTGACAGAATGTTTATTAAAGGCCATGGATTTGAAATGAGCATCTTACTAAATGGAAGTCTTGGGCCAACCTCTGACCCTTTTGTCTTAAAGGTTTGAGAACAGATAATATGAAAGAATACCAGCTTTTTTCCAGATGGCTGCATGCCTGATGTTCCTTTATGTTTAGCTGTCATTCAACTATGAATGCCCAGTGATTATAAGTGTCTCTTTCTCTTTTCTGGACTGAAATGAAACCTTTTATGCATTGTGTGCTAAAACAGATTAACTGTTTGGCTCATCAGTAGGGAAATTAGAACAATAGCTGCCGTCGTAGTGGTGTAGTAAAAGAACGTCCTTTGGGGCTTAGGGGCTAAGGTTCACAGGCAAGTGCATCCAAGTGTCAGGCTTGGGAAAGATGGGTGAGTTGTAAAAATAATTCTCCTGAATTTTAATTTTATAACTGCTTCTGAATGAAAGGAGTAATATCTTTTAGAAGCAAGCAGGATTTAGATAGAATTTCCCAAACTTTTACACAGTTTTCAGTTGCTCCATCATTAATTTCTTGGAGTACTACTGTGCAAGATGAATTTTAAATGATGTGTTCATATGTAATGACATGTGTTTTATCATGAAGGCATAATGCAAAATTACTGTATAATGTTTTCCTACCTTCTGGTGTGCTAAAGTTGTCTTTAAAAATATATATATATATATATATATATATATTTGATAAGATACCCATAAGGGATAATTTGAAAATCATTTTTTCTACTAATACTAGCAATTTTGTGATCTGAAAACCAAGTAAAGGTGGATGGTTATCATTTACATATGGTTGAAATGCAGACCCGTCTGGAGGGCAAGGGTGCATCTGATGACCCCTAAGTGACCTCTGCTGTAGAGGCCATGTAGGAGATGGCTGTAGGCCAAGGGTCTGAGGGGACCAGCTACATCCATTTTAGGAAGGTACACAGACTACTTTGAAAAATGCTGGGCTGTCTTGCATTCTCAGCAGTGAGTAGAAAGGTGGCTCTCATTTTCCCTGGAAATCCATGAAATGAGTTAAGTACAGTATTTTTATGACCTAGTGGAAGAAAAAGAGCATGTCTGATCCATTTATTCAACTCTTATTTAAAATGATTATTTTTGTAATAAAAGGTGTGTTTTTGTTGTTCTTCTTCATGGGAAAACCTGCCATGAAAGTCTGTTGTTTTAGATGACAGTTGTGTTTTCTAAAATACCCAGTGATGAAAGTAAGCTTAAATAAAAGAATCAGCTATTCCACTTTTGTTAACTTGTCTTTGTAGAATATTTTTGATTTTTTTTGGTTTCTACATAACTTTTTTCATGATTTATGCCCCGTTTATTATTTTATGACAGCTTTGTTGAGAAATAATTTACATATTATACAAGTCACTCATTTAAACTGTATAATTCAGTGACTTTTAGTATATTCAGACTTGTGCATCTGTTGCCACAATCAACTTTAGAATATGTTAATTACTTCCCAAAGAAACCCCGTTCCCCTTAGCTGTCATCCTCATATTTCCTCAACCACTGGCAACCCCTAGTCTACTTTCTGTCTCTGTATGTTTGCCTGTTCTGGATACTTCACGTGATAGGTATCATAAAGTCAACATGTGGTCTTTTGTGATTAGTTTATTTCACTTTGTATAATGTTTTCAAGGTTCCTCCATGCTATGGCATGTATCAGTAGGCAGTCCTTTCTGTGGCCGAATAATATTCTACTAGATAGATATACTACCGTTTGTTTATCTGATCATCTGTTGAGTGGCATTTAGGTTGCTTCCACTGTATTTGTATTTTTGGTAATTTATGCAGATTTCTTTTTGTCTTTCTGTGCATATTTATCTTGCACATGGTGTGGCCCCTGTTAGGGTTTAATAGGTTGAAAAGCTTTGGATGTTACGTGCAAGATTGTGGTGATTACTAAAGGAGTACTGTAGAGTCATGGGCTGCTATATCAGGTCTTGCACAAAATCCAACAAAATGCCAGGGACAGTGAAAATCTAAGAACCCTCGATGTAGATTGAGGCTCCCCAACATGGGAGAAATGCTTATGTTTAGCAGAAGAGTGTGTATATGAGAAGGTGGTGGTGGAGCATTGCAGATGGGCTACAGTGCCTTACACCATCCTCCATGGCGCCATATTGCATCCAGCATGCAGTTGGCATCAAGCAGTGCTTGTGGTGTGAATGCTTATGTACAACCCCTCACCAATTTACTGTCTTAAAAATGGCAAATTGTCTAATAGTCTGCAGGCTCCCAGTTCTCCCAAGGTATTTAAGTTGGAGAGAGGGTACTAATCTAAGACTGTTTTATATATATATATATATATATATATATATATATATATATATATATATGTCTTTTTTTTTTTTTCGGTATGCGGGCCTCTCACTGCTGTGGCATCTCCCGTTGTGGAGCACAGGCTCCGGACGCGCAGGCTCAGCGGCCATGGCTCACGGGCCCAGCCGCTCCACGGCACGTGGGATCTTCCCGGACCAGGGCACGAACCCACGTCCCCTGCATCGGCAGGCGGACTCCCAACCACTGCGCCACCAGGGAAGCCCTAAGACTGTTATATTGGTAGTGATGATCGTCCCAGTGCACACAGTAGTTTGTAAATATTTTTATTTGGCTTCCTTTAATTTTTCTAGGTGAATACTGAGTAGAGCAGGGAGTGATCTCATTTGCCAGAAAATTTAGGAATCAGAAATGACTTGGACTCACTTTTACTAACCAGCAAGGTCAAACTTGACCCCAGGTCTTACAATTTGTGTTTGTTCTCAAATATCCTTCTGCTTATACACGTCTACCTTCTGCCTTTATCTCCCTTATCTCCCTTTTGCTAACCAGGACCAGGACACTCTGCAACTTTAGTGGTGGCGTCTGTGTTTTAGTGTGAAAATGATCTTACTGAAAACTTGCAGTAGGGAACTCAACAATAGTGTTTTGACTGCTCTGTCCTAAGTACCAATATTCATAGTGATTATGGCACTCTAGATGTCACAGAGTGGTCCCATCATACTTGCTCCCTGAAACAAAAGTCCATAACTGTATATTTGAAAATGAGTGTAAGATTGAGGAATTTAAGTAAAGCAGATATTGGGTAAAAAGGATTTTGCGAGCTTATCCTTATTAAAACACGAGGGTGCGATCAAATGCTAAGGCCAGAAGACTTAGGACTCTGCACATCTCACTGAATCATTGGTTTGCTCTTTCACTCATTACCAAGTCTTCCTGTGCATTTCAGTAAAGATAGCATCTATTTATAATAGCATCTCTCTAACATCATGAGAAACAGACAATTCAGAGTCCTCTATAGCATTTACCAATACACATTCTCACAATAATAGCAAAGGATTAAGATGGTCATCACTCAAAGTGGATGTGAAAGGAACTCAAAGGTGATAATAGTGAACATGTCTGGAGAGTTTGCTGTGTTTAGGGATGGGCTAAGGCCTTCACAGACTTAATCCTTACAACCAACCTTTGGGTAGGTACTCTTATCTCCATCTTACAGGTGAACAAGCAAGAAGTAAGTTATTTTGCCCAACATCAAATCTAACCAGTGGTGGAGCCGCACTGTACCCAGGCCATGGAACTCCAGAGCACGTGCTGTGGATCCCAATGCAGAACTGCTGCCTGCAGCACTTGAATTCCTAATCACCCTTTTCCCATCGCCACTGAGTTCTGTGAATGTGCTTTCAAAATAACAGTAACATTTTTCTTTCTGTTTTTTAGATAGCTCTATTGGTGGGTATTTTATTCCCTGACCTATAAACATAATGCATACTTACTGGAGGAAAATGTCACAAAATACTTCATAAAGAAGAAAATAAAAAAGACTTGAAACCCTGCAATGTAAACAGAATTAAAGAAAGAGGGACACTTCAGCTATGATGTTGTCTGTGAGGCAGTTTGACCAGGTGCCTCAGGTGAATTTGACCAGGTGCCTTTGTGAATTTTCTTTCATCATCACTGTGCAAAAATCTGAATGTTGCCTGCAGCGACCTGGCTAGAGAAGTATCTATTCCTTAGGGTCATGAGTCTACCTTATAGACAGGACTTGCTCTAAGAATTTCCTGGAGTTGTTTGCAAGTTTGCTCTTCGTTTCACAGGGTGCTCAGATGCTGCATCAGTTCAGAAAATCCTGTTTGACCCTTGGTGTACCTGAATTATACCTTAGTGACATGGAAGTTTCTTTATTTCTGTAGGCAGATGCACTCAGAAGGTCTGCTTGAGATGCCAAGAAAAAAGACATCACCTCCCTCTACAATCTCCAAAGGAGAGCAAAGGCTAGTTTGCCTCCACCTCATACCATGCCCCTCTGCTACTGACAGTGGAAACTCTCCTCTTTCTAAATTTTTGATGTGGAGCCCATGGTGAGGCGAAGCATTGAACAGATGAAAAACTGAGATGGAGTCTGAGGGTTTTGGCAAGGATGGGCACCGCAGGGCATAGTGTGTTTAAGACTGTGGTTAATGGTATGGCTCCTACCTCCACATTCCCCAGTTGCTGGTGAGATTACTGCCTGTGTTGGTGGAATACTGGCAGTGGGGAAGAGGGGAGCATGGAAGGAAGAAATTGGGTGAGAAGAAAGAAACAGTGTACAGAAGAATATCAAGTATTATTGATGCTTATTAAGAGGTGGGACATTTATATATTTTATCCACCCAACAGTAGTCATTTTATAAGGCCTTTTTATCATTTTGGGACTGTGGAAGCTGTTTCAGAGAGTCAAGTGTCTTTGTGTGAAGATATGGATAAAATAAGGGTATATTTCACAAGTTTTATGTGATCTTGCTTTGTCTCATGTTTTGTAATAATCAGAGCCCTCGTCAAAACGGAGACTCAGAATTTTGTTTTTAAGGGAAATGAGAGAATGCTGTGCTACTGGGCTCAATTTGAATTCTCTAGTGAAACAAAGAAACAGGATTTTATTCATTCATTCAGCAAACGTTTTCTTTTTGAACAACTGATTATTTGCAGGTGCTATGCTAGATGCTGTGAGCAGGACATGTGCTCCGCTGTCGTGGAGCTCTCTGACTACTGGATGTAAAGACAATGAAATAAAAACAATACAGCACCACAGTGAGTCTTGTGATGGGTTTTTTCGACAGTGGATTTCATAAATAATTACATTTAGTATTATGAAATCATGAGACACAGGAATATAATGTCCTCGATTTTTATTGTCTAATAACCATTGTTTCCTTTTTTTTTTTTTTTTTGTGGTACGCGGGCCTCTCACTGTTGTGGCCTCTCCCGTTGTGGAGCACAGGCTCTGGACGCGCAGGCTCAGCGGCCATGGCTCACGGGCCCAGCCGCTCCACGGCATGTGGGATCTTCCCGGACCGGGGCACAAGCCCGTGTCCCCTGCATCGGCAGGCGGACTCTCAACCACTGCGCCACTAGGGAAGCCCTCCTTCTTTTTTTAATTAAAAAAACTTTATTGTGAAAATTTTCCAGCTTATACATAGATTGTGAGCCTCTCACCCCTATGTGTCCGTCACCCAGCTCCTAAAATCATCAACCACTCACCAATCCAGCTCCATCTTTTATTCTTTTTCTATTTTGTTCCTACTTGTTTTCCCTTCCTAGAGACGCTGAGAATCTTGGAGTAGGGCTTCCTGTGTGTGATAATGGAGGCATACTGAACATTATCTTACAAGTCACTTCTTTTTTTTTTTTTTTTTTGCGGTCCGCGGGCCTCTCACTGCTGTGGCCCCTCCCGTCGCGGAGCGCAGACTCAGCGGCCATGGCTCACGGGCGCAGCCGCTCCGCCGCATGTGGGATCTTCCCGGACCGGGGCACGAATCCGTGTCCCCTGCATCGGCAGGCGGACTCCCAACCACTGCGCCACGAGGGAAGCCCCAAGTCACTTCTTGTATCATTTTATTTTGCCAGTCCCGAAACAGAATGCATGGCGCTGGCTAGTTTGTAAGTTGTTTAGCAAACAGACCATAAAATGCTTATTTGATTTCCAGGTTCAAGGATGAATAGTGCTGCTCATAAAGGGGCACCTTTTGCTGACTTTAGAAGTTTAGAGGTTCGTCTGCCTGGTGGAAAAGTATGTGGAATGGTGGTTCGAAAAAAACCTTTAGCAGATACAAAAACATAGAATACCCTCCAAATAATCTTTCAATGAAGCTCAGCTTAGCAAGAAAAATAATTGTAAGAACATCGGTATTTGCGGTTTATAGTTGTATATGTGTAAAGGCAGCAATTTCAGGCTTTTAAGGAATTAAGCTGGCTGGAGAATTGGGTGTGGGAAGTTAACCTGCCTAATTCGTTGGCTCCGTTTTTGTGGCGCTCATGGTCTGTGGTGAGGACGCCACTCCGCAGCGCTGTGTGGTGCTTCCACAACTCATTTCTGAGAACGGAATTACTTTTCTCACGTGGCAGGGGCTGAGGCAGGTTGTTTTTTTTTTTCCCCCGGTAGACATCCGAACCATTGATAAAGCCTCACTAATACATATGGTGCCTTTGTGGATGCTGTTTGTTTGCTGCTGAGAGTTCCCCTGAAAATACTTCTCTCTTTTTTTTTTTTTAACTCATCTCTCCAGGCAAGGTGTTGGGAATTGTGAGCAACCAGTACAAGTAATGTCAATTTAGCCGTAGGATGTGGAGAGAAGGCAGTTGTTTGCATAGGATTATACTGCTAACGTGTGCGAATGTGCTTTGCAAACTCACTTCAGTTCTTAAACATGTCAGTTAGAGACACGGGGGAACAGGCGATATTGACCCTCTTCTACTCTTGAGTAAACAGCCTTAGGTGGGCCAGTAGGTGGTGAGCTGGGACCAGGACCCATCTTCTCTGTTGTCCGCATACCTGGCTGTCTGTCCCAAGGCACTTGGCACGTGGTACTTGTTTGAATGAATGAGAGGGATGAGTGGAAATATTCTAAATCAGCTTTTTTTTTTTTTTTTTCCCCCCAGAGTGTGCTTTATAGAGCCTCAGTATTAGGAGGAAATCTTTGGAAGAGAGTTTCATGGACAAATACATTGGGAAATGTCAGCCTCTGGTAGAGTCACTGAGGGTTTGTCTTGTGACAGAGAAATCATTTTCCTTTTGATTAATCCAGTGTGTAAAACCATATGATTGTGGCGCCTTCCTATCACAGCACATCTATTAATGTCTCACAGAATTACTGTTATGTATAAGAGCTGTGGAGATACAGCTCCAAATGAATAGCTTTCTGGAGTATCTGACATTTACCAGTTAAGACCACCAAATTAAAAAGTAAGCTCAGGGGCTTCCCTGGTGGCGCAGTGGTTGAGAGTCCGCCTGCCGATGCTGGGGACGCGGGTTCGTGTCCCGGTCCGGGAAGATCACTCATGCCACGGAGCGGCTGGGCCCGTGAGTCATGGCCGCTGGGCCTGCGCGTCCGGAGCCTGTGCTCCGCAACGGGAGAGGCCACAACAGTGAGAGGCCCGCGTACCGCAAAAAAAAAACCCCAAAAAACAAAAAAAACCAAAAGTAAGCTCAGGTCTTGGCCCTCTGCTTTTGGCTTATATTCATTCCTTTATTTCCCACGTTGAAATTCAACTATCATCTCTGTCTTGATGATTTGGACTTTACAGTTTCTACCCCTACTTATTTCCTGGGTTATTCTTTTATTTGTGCATTAAAATAAACTTTTTCTTATAAGAATAATACAAGTTTAAGTTGGAAAATTCAAAAATATAGATAGGTAAAACATAATCTTACTTAAAATCGCATTATCTGAGATAACTGTAACTTATTTATATGTTGTAAGTATCCTTTAGAGTTCAGACTATAGAGGTCAGTCGCCTTGGTTAGAATCCCAGCTCTTCCACTTACTGGCTGTGTAATTTTGGATAAGTTATTTAGCCTTCTGCCTCAAGTTCCTTATCTCTAATATGGTGATAATGATAGGGTCCTTATAAGGGAGTTGTTATGAGGATTCAATGAATTAATATTTGTAAAATGCTTAGAACAGTACCTGGCACATAGACTTTATATAAGAGCTAAATTAAAGAAACGTATACACATATATATACACATATATATATATATATACACATATATATATACACACACATATATATATATATATACACATATATATATGTGTATATATGTGTGCATATACAATATTACATTGTATGCACACGTCACAAACTATTTACGCAGTACACCATGTTGGATGTTTAGGTTGTTATAGATTTTTCACAATGATGAACAGCTCTTTCGTGAACCCCTGTCCCTCAAAGTTTTTGAGTATCCATCATTTTTCCTTAGGTTAATTTCTTAAATTGGAACTACTGGATCAGTGGATGTGTATGTTTGTAAAACTTTGGTAGTCTTTCTACAGAACTTGGTAAGAGATCACATCAGTGCTGCTCACAGCTGTGTTTGAGACTGCTATATCTGTTTTCATTTTTGTCAATATGGAGGGTAAAACATTTTCCCATTAAAAAAAAACTGTGCTAATGAAGTTAATTTCTGCCATATGGATGGATTGGCCACTTGTGTTTCCCTTTGGTTGTGGCTATTTATTAAAAAAATGGACAAAGGACAATTTTTTTTTCTTTTGTGAGAACCTTTTCTATATTAAGGATTTTAACGCCTTGTCATTTGTTGTGAATATCCCCTGCATCCTTCCTCCCTTTTCTCTCTCTTTTTTTTTTTTGCGGTAAGTGGGCCTCTCACTGTTGTGGCCTCTCCCGCTGTGGAGCACAGGCTCCGGATGCGCAGGCTCAGCGGCCATGGCTCACGAACCCAGGCGCTCCGTGGCATGAGTGATCTTCCCGGACCGGGGCACGAACCCGTGTCCCCCGCATCGGCAGGCGGACTCTTAACCACTGCGCCACCAGGGAAGCCCTCTCCCTTTTCTCTTAATCTCTTTTCCTAAGAGATTTCCTCTTTTCTCCCATTTCTTCACTTCATTGCCTGAATCCAGACTTCTGTGCCTTTTTTCCCCTAGTCTAACCTCTGGTATAACTTAAGTAAACATTTATAAAATACCACCATTAACACTCACTTCATAATATCTTTAAAAAAGGTGTCTACAGAGATGAAATATCAGTTGTTGAAGGGCATAGGACAAATTTTAATGACATTTGTCTAGAGAAGAAATGTCTTTGAATTCCTTTTCTGTCCCAGAACTGAAGTGATAAGGTTTCAGTTTTTAAAAGTAACATCTCATTCATATTTCATGCTTTTGTGATGTTGACCAGTACCTTCTTGGCCTCTTTTTACCATTTTATTTGCAAAATGAGTTATATGGAAAGTGAAACTCATAGTATTAAGTGATTTTTATGTAGATTTACTGAGCTAGATGGTTGAATCTTTTTGTCCAGTTGTTTAGTTTAAAAGAAGTTTTTTCTTTTCCCCTGAATAAAACTGTTAATGATGAACTGGGGGTTTTTGTTTGTCACCCTACTGGATAAGAGCGGAGTGGAGAGATTTCTTTCAAGGACTGATCTTTAAGCACATTTCCTGGATATAGACCTTAAGACCTTTATTTTATAATAATGGAAGTAAAATATTTGATGCATTGAATCTTCTCATGCGTATAACCTCGTTTTCTACTCCATTTATTTGATAATTGTTTCATCATTTCAAATTCAATTTGTAATAGCGATGAACACTCTTTAATATTTTTCTAATAAGGATTAGTTGGAGAGGTTAATATGGTCAGAAATTTAAAGAAGCCCAGAGTCATCTTAATGAGTGTCAGGTAATTAACCTACACGAATAGATTAAAGAAATCAAGCAGGCACACCGATGGGCTTTCCTTTCAAGTTCAAATTTAGAGCATCATCTGTGCAGTGGTTAGGTCTTACACATTAGATGGTGATTGCTATATTGTTTTTTAATATATAAAAAGCGTAATTGTGAAAGCTTATTAGAATTCCTCATCAAATTTGATTAATTGAAGAATGATTATGAGATGTGGTACAAATTTTGAATTCTTATATGTAAATTGTATTTTTTTTAAAAAAATAGGCTCCCCCAAATGAGTTTCTTCATGAATCTGGAACCGGTGCTTAAATATGTAGATCTCCTGTTTCAAGAAGATAATGTAAAACTTAAGCAGTTCATGAACTGCTTAATTTAGGCCTAAGAAACTTGGTGAAAGTGATTGTCACTGATATACTACGAATGCGATTGTTCAAATTGAGATGAAAATCTGTCCATTCCAGTGGTCACTGTAGGATTAGAAGACAAGTTCTGGAAGTAATCCTGAAGGCAAGACTTCACCTTCTAAATTATTCAAACAGATGACATTTATCTTCTTCTTAAGGAATTGTAGAAATTTATGGAAAGTTCTCGTTGGTTTAGCTAATTACAATAGAGTTGATATAAACTGTGTTTTTCTGGCCCTACTGAAGGTGGTGTGCAATTGGTTGCTATTCTTTCTTTTATAACGATGGCAATTTTAGACCTGGAAGAGGTGAAAACCAGAGATCATTGACTTTGATCCCCTTGTTGAGGGGAGTTATTTCTGGTCGAGGCTAAGTAGCACCCTCTTGGAGAAAGACAAAATCTGGGTTTGTATTTCAACGCTGCACTTGCCTTCACGCCCAATATTCTGTTTTGTACAATTGAGACACAAACTCCATCACATGGGGATGATACGTGATACACCGCTTGTGAAACGCTGTAAATCTGCTAAGTAATATAGATATCAGGTGCTTCGTTGTTTGCTTTCTAGGTGAAGCTTTTCTTGTCACTCTTAAGTATGTCTCCTCCCAGCTAGATGTACTCCTTTCATTCAACTTAGTTTTCAATCATTTAATTCTCTTTTGCTACAAATCCCGCCCAAGAATTTTCTTAAACAGGAGCACAAAGAAACAGTGAAAATCTGACTGGTATTAAGTTCACGGGAAGGTAGAATGTTATCATCAGTTCTATTCATACCATGTCTAATCTGTCATTAATAAAATGTCCATTTAGGTCAGAATGTTGGGTTTTAATACACATTGTGGCCTGTTTGTGTTTCATTGTCAAGGACTATATGGCCAACTCTTACCTACATCTCTCTGGTGAGAGTCCTGTTTTCAAAACGAGACCAAATCAAATCAAGCCATTTTGGATTCTTGTGTGAACAGCTCTGTGCCGATCGTTGGCGTGGGTGGGTGAGATAAAAAGATAAAAAACACATGAAACACTTAACCTTCTCAGTCTGGTTAGAAGATGATATATTACGTAAAAGTCAGAAGTTGATACAAGTGTTTCTCAACCACTCATTTGGTCATTTGGATTTTTATAGAATATGTTCTATTTCCCCAGCTATACTGGGGATGCAAGGAGCTGTCTTTACCACTTTGTATTGGTTTATTGACCAACACAGGTGTTTCCTCTTAGCAGATGCTCAATAACTATTTTGAATCAAGCTGTAGAAGAAGGGTAATTATAAATCCTTCTATTTTTAGAAAAACAGTTTGTACGCAGGTATTACCGATGCTAGGTTAATAGCATCCTCTGAAACTCAGAGCAAATTTACTTCTCTAAATTACGTAGCCGCATGTTCACTTATTTATCTTTTAAAGTGGTCAATATGAGAGCCTTCTTGCTCAGCACAGGAATAAGGAAGTATAGATGGAATAGTCTTAAGTCAGGAAAGTTGAAAATGCTGATCCTTACCATATAACTCGAGGCATCTAAGTTAATTTTCTTCTATGCCTTTATAATTTCTACTTTATTAAATTTGTTGTCCGTCAACTTTGAGAATTGTCTTAATTTTTCTGGATCTGAATTTCTAATAGCACGTTTTGTGTTAAAAAAGTATTTTAGCTCTCGTTGCAATAACTTGTAGGCCTTGATTAATTCACCAGCATCACTTCAGGAATCCTCATAAAAAGTGTTTCAGTGGTTATTGTTTGTTAATTTCTCTACTGGGGCAAATGAAGTGCTGAGAAGTAAAGTAATCCACAAAGCCTGTGCGAACTGTTTGGATCCCTGAAGACCATCAGGGACAGATAAAGAAAACATTGAAAATTTACCCTCCCAACTTCAATATTATTTTTCTTTAGATCAGACCACAGGACATTTTTCACTGTTGTATTAATCGTGTGTAACAAAAATGTAGAACCTTAATGCCTGTTACCTACATCCTGATAAAAACTTTGCTTTATAGACTGCACTTGATTAACTCCTGCCACAAGTGCATTTGGCTAATTCCAAAAGGGACTCTGCACAGGAAGAATGTGAAGCATGCAGTGCAAACCCAACAGGTGTTTGGAAAAACACTTCCAAGTTCCAGTAGCACTTCACATTGGTATGAAAAATCTTTGTTCATGTACTGGCTTAACTTTCACTGTAGGGGACAGACTCACGTCTTGCTAGGATGATTCCACCTGGGCTTAAGCTTAAGTGATTCTATCTGGCTCATCCAGCCTTCTCTTTGGTGAACCTTTGGGTGATTTCCTTTCACCTGACCCACTACTACCTGGTTCATAGTCAGTACTTTTTGCTGGGTGAGTAATAAATATTTATTGAAGAGTACTGGGTCATTTCCATTCACACTTGAATAACATTGGATGATGAGTCTAGGAAGACAGCTGCTAAGATGATTATATTTATCATTAATGACCTCATTTTCTAATCTGTGAATATTAACAGTGTTCAGAGAGAATGTTTGTTTTATAGAAAATAGCCTACAATCTTGTGCCTTTGACATCCTGAGTGTTTTTTCTCACCATTGAGAGTTGGACAAGGACAATGCTTTGTTACAAAAGGAGTGGGGGTTATTTTGATTTTTTAATATAAACTCAAGTATTAATAGTTTTTAGATTCCCTTCTGGAATTCTTTGTATTAGGAAAAAAGTTTTAATATTAGCTCAGTAAGAGAATACAATGTATGAGGCAGTGAGTGGCCTAGTGCATAAGCTAAGCTTTTTTAAAATTAAATTTTCCCTTTAAAAGCTGTTTGACATCCAGTGTTTCCAAAAGATGTTTTAAAAGCAGAAATATAAATTTGCTCTTGAAAGTCATATGCGTTATACTGCTTTGTGAAACATGCTTAGAGAGTCAAGATGTACTTTATATATTTAAAATAACATTTGACCAAAATAATATACATATGCAAGTAATTTTAGCTATTTTGGAAGGGGAGAAATTGTAATTCTTTCTCATCTATTTTCCTCAAATGGAGATCATCCCTGCAGTTTTGGGAAATGAAGCCAAACCTTTCTTTCTCTTCTTTTCCTAGGAAACGTGAGTAATTCTTCTCCTAGGCAAGTTTTTTTTTAATCCCTTTTTTGCTCCTAAAGCAATAAAATATTAACGGTTACCTGTGAACCCGTGGCTCGAGATCCTCGCTGCATATTAGAATCACCTGGGTGCGCCTGTGAGTGATTGGCTTGGGGCGGGGCTCAGGATTGGGAAATGTTTAAAGCTTCCTAGGCAGGCTTTAGGCAGGCAGAGCGGAGGGAGCCTGTGGAGCCAGCAGCGGCAGGAGATGAGTAACCGCGTAAGTTTTCATACCCATCGTTTTGTGGCGAACCAGTCCTTTCGGTTCCATTTTTATTGTGTAGGTGGTTTTGATTCTCATCTTCTCAGACTTCAATGTAAGAGGCACTTGGGGTGGTGGAACTTGCTGATAATGCCAGTCCTTGGGTCCATACGCACACATTCTAACTCATTCAGAGCGACGTGGGGGGCTGAGCAGGCCCAGTAACTTTGATACAGTTGGTTGAACTTCACAATTCCTTTCATAAACAGTGTGTTGCAGTGGTCTGTTCCAGCGTAAGCATTCCAAAACGTGTCATCTTAACATATTTACTTTATTATACCTCATGGGCCTTGGGTCAAGAGTCTGGCACAGTTTGGCTGGGGTATACTTGTCTTCCACACTGTGTCAGTTGAGGGGGTACTTGGTGATATTCAGCTGTTGGCCGGTCTGGAGGGTCCAAGGTGGCTTAATTCACATGCCCAGCACCTAGTTATGGGTGTTTGGAAGGCCGCTGGGCTCAGCTGGGCCCTCCCTATGTACTCTTGGAGCTTTTAAACAAAGCCTCTTAGCAAGGTATTTTCCTCCTTGCAAGGTGATTCACGGCTCCTAGTGTTTTATCCTGGGCTCTAGATGCTCAGGAGAGCCAGGCAGGAGCTGCAGGCCTTCCTAAGATCTGGTGTCAGAAGCCCTGAAACATCATTTTTGTCATAATCTATTTGACAAGCAAGTGTGTAAGAAAGCTAGCGGGAGAGCGGAATTAGACTAGCTCCCTCTCAGGGAGAGGAGCAGCAGAGCGCTTGCAGCCACCTTTAAACTGCTGCACAGTAACGAGCAGAAGGCTTGTTGCTATGACCCTGTCATACGTTTCTGGATTATTGATTCCCATCTCTAGTTACTATCCTAATACAGAGCTCATTACCTTTCACTTGCTTCCTTTCAGTGATTTTTTTTTAAAAGGTATCTCTACGTACGCATCTGTCCTCTTCCTTTGACTCATTTTATATATGGCACAAGTAATGTTCTTAAAGCATGAAACTGACTGTCAACTCCTTCCTAAAAGTGTGGGTGGGTCTCAATGTCTGTATAGAAGGTGGTCTAAAGTCTGTGAGAGGGAGTCTAGTGTAGTAGTGGTTAATGTCACAGACCCTGGAGTAAGATTGAATGGGTTTAAGCCTTTTGTGACCTTGGGCAATGTACTCTACCTGCACCTTTTTATCTGTCAAATGGAAATTATTACAGTATCTACCTGAGTGGATTATTATGAGAACGGTTATGTAATGTCCTAAAATGTGTTGGGACATAATGGTGGTTTTTATTGTTGCTGTTAATATTCTAATGACTCAAGGCCTGTCATGCTTTTTTGCATCTTAGATTTCCAGCCGTATTTCCTGTGACTATTTTTGAAATTCATGCTATAGCCTCACTCAACTCTCTGCTGCCTTCATGGTTTCCCCGGTTTTCTGTCTTGACCTTTACTGACTTCTCTTCCCCTCTCCTTTAGAAAGTGGTTTGACCACAAGGCTTTAGAGGGCTTTCCATAGATGGAAGCCAGAATTGTTTTCCTCATTTCATGACCAGAGCACAGTTCTGTTTGGTTCCTCTGTTTGTAATGTCTACTTCTTGAGGGCAATACTACCTCCTCCCTGACTTCTGTCTTGAGTTTCCTTGTAGCACAGCACTGTGCCCTATGTATTGGTGTTTTTTTTTGTTTTTTGTTTTTTTTTTTTTTTTGCAGTACACGGGCCTCTCACCGTTGCGGCCTCTCCCGCTGAGGAGCACAGGCTCCGGACGCGCAGGCTCAGCGGCCATGGCTCAGGGGCCCAGCCGCTCCCCGGCATGTGGGATCTTCCCGGACCGGGGCACGAACCCGCATCCCCTGCTTCGGCAGGCGGACTCTGAACCACTGTGCCACCAGGGAAGCCCTATATATTGGTTTTTAAAACTAGTTGTGGTTCAGGAAAGGTTAGGTTATGTTGCAACAACAACAAATCTGCAAGCCTGCATGGCTTAAAGTAAAATCTCTCAGTCATGCTCTGAGCCCCTCATGGGTCATAGGGAGATGTGCTCACTATATCATTCGGGGTCCTGGCTGATGGAGGCTCCAGGTTAAAACATGTTTATAATTACAGAAAACCAGGGAAAAAGGTGGATATCTATGCACCGAATCTGAAAGCTTCTGTGCAGAGAGGCTCATGTTACTTATGCTCACGCTGCTTTGGCCAGTTAATAGCCAAACCTAAGTTCAAGTGGGTGATAAAGTGTGATTGTACCATGTTCTCAGAATAAGAGAATCAACAATTTATGAACAGCTTCAGTGGCTACCACAGGTGACTCCCTGGTCTCATTACCTATTCCCATAAGATGCTGCTGGGTTAATAGGACCAAACTGCTACAAGAGCTTCACCTGTGTGCACCTCATTAGGTTATAGCATTCAGTTCAGGTGAGTCTATAGAGACTCCTTTAGCTCTCAATTGGATGCTGTCCTACCTAAGGAAAATAGAACAAAAAAATCATGCATGGATTTCTCTTAGAAATATTAAAGTCTCAAACATTCTCATTTTTTTCATGTATTTCCCTTAAAGACATTTCTTCCCCCTACCCTCCACTTAGATTCTTGCTTTAAAGAAAAAACTACTTAGCAAGACATGAGATATAATATTCTGGCATTCTAGAACTACCATTAGGTGCCTAAAAAATAGTATTCAAAAAGATTATTATAGAAGCAGACTACCATATATATAAAAGGTTAAAATTATTACAGCAGTTGGGAAGTTTGTTTGTGTTACAGGGTAAGCCTTATGAAGGCTCACCATAGGACTCTGCTTTAAGAAGTTCTGAGAAATACATCCTCTAGCAGGAAGCCCAGCAGTGTTAGGGAATAGCCTGCTAGAGATAAGAATGGCAAGTAAAGGACCTGGAGTCGTCATCATTGACTAGCTGATTATACCAGCAGAGTAGGGCTTCTGTCAAACCTGTTAAGTTGGCAACGTTATATGTTTAACTGGTTCTTGTAAGGACCAGAAAGCAGTGCTTGTATATATACATGCCATTTTGTGAATGGTGTGGAGAAAGTATGTAGAGGTTAAGAAAGTGCAGTAATTATAAAAAGTAAAATAGTACAGTGGAAGCAAAGGATTGGGGAATGAAGGGGGTGGGAGTGGCTCCACCTGTGAAGGTGATCAGCTGTTCTGAGTCCAGAAAACTGAAGTAGAGGGTGTAGACGCACATTCCTATCAGAGACCTGTATTAAGAGATGTCCTGAGAGGGGGATTAACTCTGAATAGGTTGCTTAGAGTTGTATTCCTTAGGAGTTTTAGGGCGGCCAAACTAGATGACTGGGAGAGTCCATTAATGTAAATTGTAATCTGTGAAAGCCATGGTATTTTTTTTTTAAAGATTTAGACCCCTCTGACAACTGGGACTTTGGGCAAGCCTCTGTCCAGAAAGATGCACTTGGGTGTGCCATGTTGTGCTTAATTTCGGGGGTGTAATGGGACCCTCAGTTTAGAATCCTGGCAGAAGGAGAGGAAACTTGCAAAATAGTTTGTCTCTCCAGCAGTCCGCTACTTGATAAATACCTTGTGGTGATAGAGTGGATGTCTCGCTAGTTTTAAATAGGCAATAAAGGGGAGTTTGTTTTTAATTTTAGGCATCTGAGAACAGCACATGCTTGTGGATTTTAAAAATATTTGCTTTAACAACACTAAATATTGTAAGGGGGCAAGGAAAGTTTACAGCAAAGCACATTTGCTTGGGGAGAAGCTTTCCATGGCTCTCCACTAGCTGTTAATATGTTTATCTCCTCCAAAACTTTCACTATGGCTTTTTTCCCAGGAAAATACCTGCCCTTTCCCATTGTCCCCTTTGTGTGTGTGTGGCTGTGCATCTCTGGGGGGAGGGCACTGGGAGTAAAGCTGCATGCACAGAATGCTTCTTTGCTCCTAGAAGCTCAAGCCAAAAGGAGTTGTTCTGAATTGGCTGGGTCTTCCTTTCTCAGGGTTATGCCTGGAAGGAGATGGGATTAGGGTGTAATGTGTCTTGGAAGCATAAACTCTTTAACACAAATCAACTGGTTGGCTCAGTAACTTTGGGAGTGCTGGTAACATTCACAGTTCATTGCATGGAGATGTCATTTACCTGGGAAGTATTCCGATGATGAGATCCTGACTTTGACATAATCTCACCATGACTCACCCACCCCAGCTACATACATATACAACACATGTATGTTTGCATGATTCTGATGATATTGGGGAAGTCGAAAGGATTTCAGTCTTTAATTTACATTTCTCAGGTTAATATGAGAATGGGTACAATGTTAAATTGTGGGTGAGAGAAATTTGAAACTCATTTAAAATAAAGATAAGAGACTGTGTACTTCAATAATCTGTCTCCCTGTGTTAAATCATTCCAATTATGATGGAATTATAGTTCAGGTAATACCTTGCTATATTGCTCTGGAGTTACACTAATTTTAAGATATCCTGGTTAAAAGTTATACTTTTGTTTCTAAAGTGAAATTTGAAGTGTTTAAGGTATTTTCCTCAGTAGGGTTTTGGATCTATTTACAATGTTTTGATTTTTAAAATTAGGTTTTTGAGAGTATCAAGGTGTAATGTATGATGTAACTAACTTTTTTTTAGTAACCCACAAATACTTTGCTAAGTGTTTTGCAATTGGAAAATGGTATTTAGGAAGAATTAAAGTTCTATATTACTACAGGAAGATCAAATCTTGATGTGGTTTTTTTGTTGTTTAATTTTGCACATATTACCAAGAATTTAAGTAGTTTATCAGCAGAGCTCTGGCTGCTTGTTCCCGTGCCTTTATAGAATCATTTTGATATATTGGTCTGCCTCACAACAGGCTGTGCTCTCTCTGGAGGAGAAACATCATCTCCTGCCATCCGAGCATTCTGAGAAAAGTACCTGACTAGTTGGTCCAATCTGTGTTACTGCTGCCCAGCAATTTTAAGTATGTATTATTCTCATAGCTGTACATACAACATTTAATTGATACGTGTTTGAAAAATTGCCCTAAGATTTTAAGACCTCAGTGGTACTTCACAGTTCACACTGAAAATGGTAGTTACAGTTTTCTGTAACCAAACTACTTGGTTTTCTCCTTTTCTAAACCACTTCCCTGATGCCATCCCTCCAACACAGAGGGTAGAGCAGCACCCTGCTAGCAGTATTTCTGTAACCAGAGCAGGGAGGCCTTCAGAAAGAGCTTTCTTGCCTATACTTTGCTTTGTAAACCCCAAACAAAGTTTTTATTCTGGTTCCTATCCTGCTAGGAGAGTGGTTAGCTCAGGCAGAGCCCAAATGCATCAGGAATGAAAGGAAATGGGTTGGGGAGACTTTCTTTACTCCTGGGGCCAGGTGAGAAGTAGCTAGTGTCATTCTGAATGTGCTACGGATGAAGAAATCCTTGTTGCCCTCTTAGGATACTTAGGATACTCATTGCCCTCTTAGGATACTCTTAGGATACTCATTTAGAAACATCCTATTAAAATTTGCTGCATAGTTCAAGCTGACACTTTGAACCCTGCCTGAGAAAGCGGGAAACCCTTGTCATGAATAATGCTATGTTGAGCAGTAGATTAGGACTTCTACCTTTTATCTTGCTTTCAATTCTAATGTGATGTTCCATTCTCTGTCGCTCCAGTTAAAATGTTATGGAAAGGCAGAGGTCATTTGGGGATTGTGTCCTGGTGTGTAAATAAAACGAATAGTCTTTGTTTTAAAGTTACACTGCCTCTCCCTTCTTCCTTCACCCTCATTCTAAGAGTGAGAACTTAAAGATGTTTTGCATGAATAGGATTATAATATGTATCATAAAATCGAAAGTAAGATGAAGAAAACGTTGAAGTGGTCTCATTTTTAATGTTAACATAGTTACAGGTTAAATTGGAAAAAAGTCTATAATAATTTAAAATATGCTGATGTGCTTATTTTAATTTTATCTGCATGTATTACATATATAAAGCTTGCAATACGTAGGAAAAATATATAAATACAAGCTTGCGGGACATAGCAAAAGTGAACTGAATGTTTGTTTCTTTCAAGCCTATTAACTTTTAAACCAGGAGTCTCAGGCTCAAATCACTGCAGGGGCTGCACAAGGAACTGGAGAAATAAATATCTGCTACTGCATTTTAGACAATGAGAATTTTCTTCATTTTTACAGACACATATGCACTATTTCTGATTATTCTTGAAAGATGGGATCTTCTTGGTCTATCTTCTGTTGTCTTATAGGGGCGTGTGCAGAGAAATCTGCACCATCTGGTAGTGGAATGTGTGGTGCTCAATTCGGGGAGATAGTAGGCTGCCCCTGCTCAGATTTTTTTTTTCCTTTTTTTTTTTTTGTTGCGGTACGCGGGCCTCTCACGGTTGTGGCCTCTCTCGTTGCGGAGCACAGGCTCCGGACGCGCAGGCTCAGCGGCCATGGCTCACGGGCCCAGCTGCTCCGCGGCATGTGGGATCCTCCAGGACCGGGGCACAAACCCGCGTCCCGTGCATCGGCAGGCGGACTCTCAAACCACTGCGCCACCAGCGAAGCCCCCCTGCTCAGTTTTGGTTGGTTGTTTTTTGGTTGTAACATGGGCTGTCTGTGGCCAGATTTTTCCTTTTTCAAGGGAAGATAGCAATTTGGATTCCACTGGAGTCTCCCTTGGTTTTTAAACAACAAACTCTGTAGCCCGAACAGCATAGGTCTACAGGTCGGGTCAGCCCGTGGAGCCCCAGTTTACGATCCTTGGTGAATCATTAGACAGGTGGCTGTCTTTTCTTTACATTTATGTCTAGTTTAAAACAAAACTGGCAGAATTTATTTACACAAATTACAAATACCTTTACTTGATTTTCTTAGCTTTTTCCTAGGCTGGTTTGCTTTGTCAACAGAAATTCACAAACTTTAAATTTCCTTGCAAGGGTCTATTTTTTTTGATAATGTGTTTTTAAAGTTAAATGTATATTCCCTTTTTGTTACTTGATATTTTAAATATTTAAAATATTATTTTAAACTAATTGAAGAAAGGCCTTTAACACTATACATGTAGGACAAGGTTTTTCACATATATCAGCAATTTTATGTTCCATAACTTCCTACTCCTTAGTGACAGCCAATTTCATCCTTAAGCATTTCTTCTAATTTCTTAGCAATATGCCTGAGTGAATATTTCTTGATTTTAAAATTTAAGATGTCTTTGGTTGATATAATGATTTACTTAGTTCTTTATCATTTCTGCTTAGTTTACATCCCGTCCCCCTCTGCATCCTGTGCTTCATTAGCTAAACATTTTGAGGCAATCAGTATTCAGTTTTTACATTAGTATGACTGGAAAATATAGTTCAAAGCTGAGCCCCATAGTATAATCAAGTTTTTGCTTATACAAATATTGTCCTGGTTTTAGTAACGGTTTCATTTTTGTTCAGTGATACTCCTTTTTTTTTTTTTTTTTGCGGTACGCGGGCTTCTCACTGCTGTGGCCTCTCCCGTTGCGGAGCACAGGCTCCGGACGCACAGGCTCAGCAGCCATGGCTCACGGGCCAAGCCGCTCCACGGCATGTGGGAAATTCCCAGACGGGGGCACGAACCCGTGTCCCCTGCATCGGCAGGCGGACTCTCAACCACTGCGCCACCAGGGAAACCCCAGTGGTACTCCTTTAAATATATTTCAAACACCTCTAGTAGATTTCTGAGAAAAAATTCTTGAACTGTTTTTCTTTTTTTAATATTCATGTCTGTAAATATCTTTATTCCTCACTCATAATTGATTATCAAGATGAGAAATTCTAGGGTGAAGTAATTCTCCTTTAGAATTTGGAAGGCAGTGCTTCAGTTTTTAGTGTTATTGCTGATAAAGCCTCCTCTTTGCACCTCCAAACCTTCTCATTCCCGCCGCCCCCGCTCCAGTTCTCTGCAAGTTCATGATGTGCGTGGTTTTCAAAATCATCTATTGTGCTGGGTGTTTTGGGCACTTGCTAGAGCTTTTAAGTCTGTAGACGTAACTTTCAGTTTTGGGAAACATTATTTAACCCTCTCTTCCTCTCCCCTTCCACTCCCACAAACAATCTTTCAGTTATTTCTGGCTCTTTTGCATTTTGGACTTTGTGGAGTGCACTTCTAAATTTCTTGTTTCCACCTACTTTCTCTTTTTTTTCTACTCAGAAGTTTTTGAGGTTTATCTTTATTGAATTTTAAATTTCTGCTATCAAAATTCAGTTGCTTTATGAACATCTTTAAATGTAACTTGTTTCATGGATGCAGTATTTTCTCATCTCTGAGGATATGTAAGTCTTTGAAGTTATTTCAGCTATTTACCCTGTCTTTTCACAGAGGTACCTAATTCTTCATTTTTAGCTGTTTTGGACTCTGCTCTTCCTGTTAGAGGATTTGCACAACTGTCTGGTGAGCCTTACCACCTGCTTATATTTGAGTGAATTTGCTCTGGTCTTACTGACTGGTGGTTTTCCCTGTAGGGTCATTTTGTGTCCTGTTGGGCCCCCTAAATGTCAGTATCTATCAGTTTGATTGTTTTTTTCCAACAGATCCATATCCCTATAGAGCAGCCGTTCTCAAAGTTTAGTCTCCTGACTGCTTTACATGCTTAAAAATCATTGAGGACCTTACAGACCAGTGCTGTCTAATAGAAATGTAATGCAAATCAAAAATACAAGTTACATGACCTTTTAAATATTTAGTAGCCACATTGAGTCAAGGGGTGAGCAGCTCAATATCAACAAAACAACCGAATCTAAAAATGGGCAGAAGACCTAAATAGACATTTCTCCAAAGAAGATATACAGACTGCCAACAAACACATGAAAGAATGCTCAACATCATTAATCATTAGAGAAATGCAAATCAAGACTACAATGAGGTATCACCTCACACCAGTGAGAATGGCCACCATCAAAAAATCTACAAACAATAAATGGAGAGGGTGTGGAGAAAAGGGAACCCTCTTGCACTGTTTGTGGGAATGTAAATTGATACAGCCACTATGGAGAACAGTATGGAGGTTCCTTAAAAAACTACAAATAGAACTACCATAGGACCCAGCAATCCCACTACTGGGCATATACCCTGAGAAAACCATAATTCACAGTCATGTACCACAGTGTTCATTGCAGCTCTATTTACAATAGCCAGGACATGGAAGCAACCTAAGTGTCCACCAACAGATGAATGGATAAAGAAGATGTGGCACATATGTACAATGGAATATTACTCAGTCATAAAAAGAGACGAAATTGAGTTATTTGTAGTGAGGTGGATGGACCTAGAGTCTGTCATACAGAGTGAAGTAAGTCAAAGAGAAAAATACCTAATGCTAACATATATATGGAATCTAAGAAAAAAAGTCATGAAGAACCTAGGGGTGAGATGGGAATAAAGACACAGACCTACTAGAGAATGGACTTGAGGATATGGGGAGGGGGAAGGGTGAGCTGGGACGAAGTGAGAGAGTGGCATGGAAACACATACACTACCAAACGTAAAATAGATAGCTAGTGGGAAGCAGCCGCATAGCACAGGGAGATCAGCTCGGTGCTTTGTGACCACCTAGAGAGGTGGGACAAGGAGGGTGGGAGGGAGGGAGATGCAAGAGGGAAGAGATATGGGGACATATGTATATGTATAACTGATTCACTTTGTTATAAAGCAGAAACTAACACACCATTGTAAAGCAATTATACTCCAATAAGGATGTTAAAAAAAAAAAAGTCAAGGGTTGAAATTGATGTATCTTATTTAATCCAGTAAATCCAAAATGTTGTTTTAACATGTAATATAAAATACTGAGAGATACAGCATTCTTCTTAATGCTAAGTCTTTGAAATTCAGTATATATTTTACACTTATAGCATAGCTCAATTCAGACTGGTCACATATCAAGAATTTAGTAGCCACATGTGATTAGTTTCTACCCTCTTGGACAGTGCAATTTATAGAACTTTTTATGGGGGTTATGTCTACCAATGCTTATGTATTGGAAACTAAAACTGAAATTATAAAAAATAATTCATTTAAAAATAACAGTAGTAATCCCACTACATGCTAACGCAAACAGATTATTTTTATGCAAATTAACTGTTTCAAGAAAAGAAATTTACTAAGAAGAGTGACTTTGTTTTGCTTTCCTGCAAATCTCTGGCTTAATAGAAGACACCTAGATTCTCATATCTGCCTTTGCTATCAGTCTTGCAAACTTGTTTTAAGTATTAGAAGAAAATTTGGCCTCACAGATATGTAGTTGGCACAAGGTGGAATATTAAATGTTTCAAATAATTGTGGGTGTTCTCTGATACTATGCCAAAACTTGACAAGTGGTTGAATTCTTAAAGGTTAGTTGCAATGTGGAATCTGAAGTCATATGGAAGAGCTCTTAAAATCCATTGGTAATTCTTGCCTTTTTAATGGAACTTATACCTATGCATGGGTTTATAACATCTTGTAACATGCATGAGTCATTCGGAAAATACTAGTTGACTGAGTTGTGCCTGTCTTTCAAATATTGACACATCTCATTATACAATATCAAAACATCACAGTTGCTTTTATCACTATCATTCTCATCAGAAAAATGTCAGGCTCATGGTGGTGGATATAATTTATCCACCAAATAATGTCGACGTGATGAAACTCCTTTTGGTTTCATAGACCTTTCACTACATCCCCAGTCTGTGGGCCATGCTTGAGAACCACTGTTTTAAAGGAATCTTCTCATCTTATGCCTCAGGGGTATAAGCCTGGGCAACCAGTGTCCAGGAGGCTTAGAGTGAGAAGTGAGCTAAGGGAAGCCTTATTTATTTTCAGTGCAGACTTTCATCTAATTTTCTAGAGTTTGTGCGTGCTCAACTGTGCTCATTGTCTGCAAATTTCATATCCCAAGTTTATAGTCTCCTTGGCTTTATCTCTCTATAGAGAAAACTTGTGATTTTCCACTTGGATTGGGGGAAATGATTGCCAGTGCAGTGTCAGCCAGTTCTCTCTTTTCAGCCCTTGCCTCTACCTTCAGGGCGCTTGGTGCCTCCAGGCCCTGAATCATTGGTTTGCTTCTTGCTGGCTTCCCTCTATACTGCCTCAGGTATCTGCAGTCTCGGTTAAGCCACGTGTTACCCATCTGCCTTCTTACAACCTTCCAAATTGCATTGCTATCTCTCATTGCCCCTTCTCTTCTTTGTGGCACTTGATATATTTTAAATTCTTTTCATTGGAGGGGAGACATGGGGAAGTTACCAAGAGAAATGCCTACGTTGAACTCACCAGGAAATCACTTCCTTTTGGAGTTTCTCTTAGTCTGTTCAGGCTTCTGTAACAACAATATCATAAACTGGGTGGATTATAAACCACTTATTTTTCATAGGTAGGCTGGGAAGTTCACGATCATGGTGCTGACAGAGTCAGCGTCTGGTGAGGACCTACTTGCTCCCTGATGGCCGTTTTGTCACTGTAACCTCACATGGTGGAAGGGGGTGAGGGAGCTCTGTGGGGCCTTTCTTATAAGAGCACTAATCATATTTATGAGGACTATATCCTCATGACCTGAGCACCTCCCAAAGTCCCCATCTCCTCATAATATCACACTGGGTTTTTAGATTTCAACATATGGATTTTGGTTGGGGGGGACACAGATATTCATTCAGTAGCAGAATTCAACTGAAAAAAAAATGTTTGACTCCTCTTTGATTTTATACAATTACAAATCCCTGCTCTCCCGTGAGTGGGTATATCCCTAATCTGTAGCAGCCTGCTTTATTATTTTTGACATTTCCTTTATTTTACATTTTTACATAGCTTTAAGCACCTTCATCATTATTCATTGTTTCTGGAATGTAAAAATCTCTCAGTAGTGCAGTAGGAGGTTGTTCTGATTCATCATCCTATACTCTTTGAGCTTACTGTTTGCCATCCTTCAGTTGTATGTAGCTGTCATGTTGAATAAGCAAAACTCAAGGGGGGTAATCAGCCAACAACTTTTGTTTCCCACTGTTCCTTTAAATTCATTCCACGTGGATAGTTCTTCCCTTGTCTTTGGATGAAATGTGCGGCAAATTCCAAGACTCTTCGGGTCCACTTGAAGTAATAAAATGCCCTCCTGTCAGTAATTAATATGGTTTAGTGTAATAATCAAAACTTCAGACTTCAAAGTTATGCCCTTAACCCAGCTCAAGTCTGCTCTGAGATATCACCAGCAAGTGTTTAAAAGCTGGTCTCTCCTCTAACCTCATAGTGCTGTTACTCATTTCCTAGCTGTTAACCTCAGGTTCTCATACTCTCTCAGCAAGAGTGTGGCGGGGGGGGGGGGGGGGTGCTGGAAAGTAGTGTATTGTTTCCTTCTGCTGCTGTAACAAATTTACGCAAACCGAGTATCTGACAGGGCTGGAGGTCCAGAAGACAACTGTGGTCGCACTGGGCTAAAGTCAAGTTGTCACCAGGGCTATTTCCCTTTCTGGAAGTTCTAGGGAGTTTCTAGGAAGTTCCTTACCTTCTCCAGCTTTTAGAATGCCTGCATACCCTTGCTCATGGCCCCATGCTCCATTTTCAAAGTCCTTCTCACATCACATCACCATCTCTCTGACTCTCTCCTCCAACTGTCTATTTTTAAGAACTTTTGTGATTATGTTGGATTACACCTGGATAATTACAGATAGTTTGTCATTTTAAAATCAGCTGATTAGCCATCTTAATTCTATCTGTAACCTTAGTTCACCTTTGATATAGAAATGACATTCACTGATTCTAGGGGTTAGGAAATCTTTGGGAGAGGTGGTCTTTAGTCAGTTAACACAGGCAGTAATCCTGACTAATACCGTTGAATACTCTTGCATATGTGCTCTCCCAGGTTGACTGATGTTTAATCTGATACTTGTAGCCTTGAGTTCGTTCTGGACATCACCCCACAACTACTGTTGATAAGAATCCCCTATGTTTCTCTTGGTCAAGCGTAGATCCTTCCTCAGCTGCTGAGAATCTAGCAGTTAACGCCCTCTCTCTTAGTATATTAAAGCTGCTCTGCAGAGATCTCCAACTACTAGGACCCCCTTTTTTTTTTTTCCCTTGGTGGGGAGTAGTTAAGAGCCACAAGTAGACCATAAACTCAACGTGGGAAGCCCTGCATGTAGGAGTCTGCGCCTCACCTTGGGCTGGGTCACCTAGGGATGTAGGGCCTCCACTGAAACTGACAGGAATGCACCGTTTCAGCATAGTGTTCACGTTCTATTACATTTGGCCAGTACATCGGTGTGCTAAGTTCTTAAACTTTGTCATCTCTAAACTAACTTTTTTAACCTTTATATCTTTGTTTCCAAACCTTTCAAATTTCTCCCTTAAAAACAAAATCATCTGACCTCTTTTCCTCTCTGCAGTCTTTCAGATTTCTCAAATGTTTCCTTTTTCGCAAGATTCTTCTTTTGGAAAGTTGCAGTGCTGTCTTATGATTCCTTCTGGAAAGCTTGCAAGGTTAGGGGTTACACTAAGGTTGCGGTAAATTCATAGATAACGATACCACCTGGAGCCTCCTGTAGACACCAGCTGGTCTCTCTTGCCAGTGCTTTGACCTCACCCTGATTCTCTCAAGCCTCCTTTAGCCTGTAACGGTAGGTAGACTGAAATCACAGAAGCTATGATGAGCCTCCCCTCTGACTGGCAAATCTTTTTTTTTTTTCTTGAAGACACAGTTCAAATGCCACCTGTTTTCTGATGCCCTTCCAGGTAAAAATTGGTCACATCCTCCTGGAGGGCATAGACTAGGTCTTCTGGGAGAGAGATGGACAAGATCCAGTCTGCATACTAATGTGAAACAAGAAGGCGGCAACTAGCATAAATATTCTTTCCAAAATTTTAAACCACGAAACATCACTGTCCCCAAAGTTATTTCTTCCAGTGTCCATGGATGGAAATTTTCTCATCCATTACCTCTTTTTGTTAAACTAGCTGAACTATATAGCTCTTCTCACTGGGCCATATTCAGGTCCCTGAATTTTCACCTGGGATTATAAACTAGCCTAATGTCTTGATGAATGTATGTAGTGGCAAAAACATGGACTCTGGGATAACGGGAGCCTAGATGGGAAACCCAGATCTGCCACTTGCTACTTGAGGGACTTCTCATAAGTAATTCGGAGTCTGTTTCCACATCTATAAAATACTTTATTGGGTTGTGAAGATTAAAGTAATTGAATTAAAACAGTAAAATGCTGTTGAGAGTGCTTGGAACGCTGTGATTGTACCTTTAGTGACTGTGACCACAACTGCCATGATGATGGTGATACTACCTGAAAGTTTGGGTCAGGGTCCCTATCCTAGGAAAATTCCTTTGGTTTAAGGAGTCCTCTCTAATTAACTTCTTTTATTATTCTGGTGGTTAGGAGTAGGTTATCAAGCTACTAAATTCCTAGTGCGATTAGAGGATCCGTTACATTTAAGGCAGCCATAGATACTAGACTGTTTTGACATGAGACTGGACTTAAGAAATGAGTAACAGAAAGGAAAGGGATGGAGAGACTTGGACCCCTCTAGTTTTATCTAGGAGTATCTTGTGTGCAGTCTTTAGATTTGTATGTGTTTAACCCTACTTATTGCTTAATGCTCTTGGGGGGGAATGTATTTTTCTTTATCGATTGTACTTTAAAAAAATTTGTTCATCTGGTAGTTATACAATAAATAGCTTCCTGCATAAATGATTCTTTTTCTGATCTCTTATTCGAATCGCCTCTGTATTAGCTTGTTGGTTTTTCTTGCTGAGTACTTTCTTGCTGAGATGTTTTCCTGCCCTGCCCTGAGTCACCTGGATGTCGCATGCGTCCGTGCTCTTTGTTTAGAGGAGTCTTCTCCGTCACCTTCTCCTATTCCCTTTGAACAGAGAGCTGACTATTGGTTTGCTGTTCAGCAGGGTTATGGTGCTGAGAGTGGAGGAGGTCACCCTTTGGACAGGACTCAGCATTCCAAATGAGAGCCATCCAGTAGCCTCACTGCACGACCGCTGCTGAGCTCATGTCTCCCAAGTTTTCCGTGTAAGCTGAGGGATGGTCACAGCTGAATTAATTGGCAGGCATTTCATCATTGGCTCTTGGTGGCTAATGCAGAGCTGTCCTTTACTGATTCACTCATTTCTTCTTTTGCGAAAGTACAGAATGTCTGGAGCGTATCTCAAGTGTGGCAGTTGTCACTAGCATCAAAGTTACGTTTATAATGTTTCTCACCACAGGATGAGTGACGTGACAAAAACAAGAGCTCAAAGGCATTTCACATGGGAACCGGTGTGTTTTAAGTTAACTCATTGGTAGGGAGGAATAAGCCAACGTTCCTGAACCAGCATTCCTGTTGTTATTTGCATGTTAAGTGCAAGCTTAGGATGACCATTAGAATGACTCGTGGGCATTCGTTTCTAAGCCATGTGAACCAATCTTAGGACCCCATCAGGCATGCCTTACAAAAGCAATCTGGTTTCCTCTGAAAATGGATACCCTGACGACCCTAAATTGCTTATAAAGACAATAAAAGCTAATCACATTTGCTACCCTACCTTATAAAAATAGTCTGATATTGTGGTCTTAGGATGAGCAAGCCTACTTTGTAGGTCACTAAGCCTGAGACTTCTTAACTACCACCTAGCAGGGGAAAACACGGCTACTGTTTTAACTTTACAGGTGCCTTTCACATTAGGTGCAGGGGTTTGACAATCTTTTACAAATCTCTATCTGTGGCTTGCATGCTTTTGCTAAATATCTCTTGAAATGATGTAGCCAGTGAGGCTGCTTAAGCAGTCCTGCCCCGTGGAGGTAACAGATCGACTGCTGTGGGTATTCAGTTAGGTGTGCTTCTCAAGTTAAGCTAAATATCTCTTGAAATGATGTAGCCAGTGAGGCTGCTTAAGCAGTCCTGCCCCGTGGAGGTAACAGATCGACTGCTGTGGGTATTCAGTTAGGTGTGCTTCTCAAGTTAATGTGCAAAGATAATATGCCTTGATTTTTCCATTAGATGAATTTAATGCAGGGATTTTATGTGAGAATTAGCTTAGTGTACTGTTCATCAATTGGTTATTCCTGAGATACATTAGGATTATTAAGGGTGAATTTATATTTTAGGCATGCTTATGTTTTTACTTGAAGATATTTGTGATGCTGTGTCAGTGGAGAAAGTGAAGATTAATAAACTAAGCTTTACCTCACTGAAGCCACCCACAAAAAACTCATATCAGGTTTTAGTCCTAGTTTATTCTGTTGGGTTTTAAGAGGGTTTGTGTATGTTGATGTGACACAGGGACAAATCTAAAACTGAATATCATGGAGCAGTGAAAGGCAGCTGAATAGGTCACAGTGTTTCTGAAATGAACCCCTTATACTGCTAGATTAATTAAGCATTTATTAAGCATCTGCTGTTTTGCACTCTTGGGTGCTGGGGGAGGGCACATAATGGGATATAATAAAGTCTTTAGGACTGAAGACTGAGAGGCTGTTTACTTCCAAATTTTATATTTTAGTCATTTGTTGTACTTAAAATGTTGTCAACTCATTCATACTTTATGCCCAAGAGATGATGCTTTTGAAAGATTCTGTGTATAATCATATTCCAGATTCCTTCATTTGGCACATAACAGAACATTTCACCAATTTTCAGATCTCATTCTTGGTAAATATGGCTTATTTGCTTGCTTGTTTGTTCAACTCCAAACTATAAGTGGAATCTCAACAGTTTTCTTTTTCTTTTTTTTTTTTTTTGCGGTATGCGGGCCTCTCACTGTTGTGGCCTCTTCCGTTGCCGGACACGCAGGCTCAGCGGCCATGGCTCACGGGCCCAGCCGCTCCGCGGCATGTGGGATCCTCCCGGACCGGGGCACGAACCCGTGTCCCCTGCATCGGCAGGCGGACTCTCAACCACTGCGCCACCAGGGAAGCCCTCTCCATTTTTAATACTTAAATGACCAATGTTGTATAAGTCCTACCCTTGTGAGCATTACCTCTGCCCTTTCATGACAGTCTCCATTTGTTCTCATCCCCCCTCCCCCAATATGAGCTAAAAGACTAAGCATTTCTGGAAGCAGATACATTTGGTAATTCTTTACAAATTGACTCCCCTGAGTGAAAAAGAGTACCAGAAAGAAGCAGTGAGCTCTGATTTCACATGAGCCCAGTGCCAGATTTACTTTAAGCCGCTGGACATACCTGCAAAAGTCTATCTGCATGGTTGATTGAACTTTATTTTCCCTTTTGAAGGCCTCTAATACTTATTAATCTATTGTGGAAGAATGCTTATTATCATGCTGAAGGCTTCCAGAATGCTCTTAGTTTCTATAATCTCCTTGAACCCTTAAACAGATGGACTTTCTTCATGTCTCCCACCTGCCCACCTCCGTTTCTCGCTTTATTCCTCAATCTCCGAATAAATAGCTTAGGAGCAGGTAGCTGTAACATTTGGGCTTAGAGTCGTGAGAGTAAAAGTTGTATCCATTGAGACTGAGTCAAGTATTGCTACTTGGAAAGAGGGGAGTCCTCTAATTGGTTAGTAATGCCGATAAAGGCCAACCCTTTTTTTTTTCATATACAAAATCTGGGAAGGGCAGGAGGCAAAGAAGTGTAAAAACTTGGGCAGAAAAGAAGACTGCCAGCAGTAGGTAACTGTTCAGAAATAACGAGAGAATGTTGTATCAGGATAGTCCACAAGTTACTTTTGGTTAATAACCCCAGATAGTTTACTGCAACCAGGTTTTAGTTCTTGGTATTCTACATATTCCGTGTGAATTGGGAGGGGAGCTCTACTCATTGTGGTCACTCTGGGACCCAGGCTGACAGCTCCATCTTGACACAACTTCCCAATCACTGCGGCAGGAAAAATACTGTTAACTCATGTACTGTTTCTAAAAGGCCACAGCCCAGGAGCGACACACGTCATCTCTGTTCATGATTCATTGGCCAGAGCAAGTCATAGCACCGTACGTCCCTTTCAGAGGGGATGGGAAGTACTGTACCGTCTTGTGCTGGAAAGGAATAGAATTGGGATATTTGTGAACAATATCTGCCATGGGTGGTATGCTGAAATAATGCTGATAGTGATAATGAAGACATGAGAAAGTGTTAAAGCCAGGTCTGAACTCATGGGATACCGGCATAGGTTGACACTAGAAAGAATGTGTAGGGACATGAACTATATATTTAGCCCTGTATTGTGTGTTAGCTATGCGGGCGTGTTCAAGCTACATACTCGCGACAGTGATGGTGGCTCGCTGTGGCAAGGAATCTCCTTTCTGATGTGTCTAAAACTGCTGGGGCATGGGGCAAGGAAGAGAGCAATTTGAGGGCTTTCTATAGACTCCTCTGAATGCTCTCTACCTATATTGATAAATAATTATCTGTAGTTATAGCAAATTATATATATTACACAGTTCTAATGCCTTAGAAATGTAAGCACCTATGGCTTAATGTAGCTTAGAGAGAATGCTTGAGTGTTGGATTGGGACCTCCCGTAGAGCTATGTTAATACCTCAGGTGTCACACTAGTATATCTTGGTTACTGCAATGCATGGCATTTCTTCCCTATCACACCATAACCACCTGCGGGTAGGGACTAAATCCTGTTACTTTGGGGAGCCCTTAGTGGAGCTAATGTGGTATCCTATGCATAATTTTTTTTCTCTTGAATGGATTCATTTTAGAAATAGGTTAAAGAAAAAATAAGCTATATTAGTAAGGATAATCTGGATTATGCTGTGGTAACTAACAGTGCCCATTCTCAGTGTCTTAACACAATAGAGGTTAATTTCTCATTCACATAGTCTGCTGGAGGTCAAAGTGATACTCTTGGGTAGTTGTCTTTTGAGCGTTGGCCCGGCATTCCATGGGTCTCCATGTCAACACAGGCTTTCATGGTCCTTACAGCAAGGTAAGAAGAGCTGGTAGAAATTTAAATACTTTGGCCCAGAAGTGACACCCTTGAAATGCCTAACTTTATGGTTAGGTTATTTAGAGTGGGTTTTTCCGCTTATGGTGGGTTATTTCCTGCAGTTCCTGGAAGTAAAGGAATTAGGATATTGCAGTGTAAGAACAATTCCCCTGTACAGGCTTAAAAAGGTTGTTGGGCAGCCCCTCCATTGTCTAGGACTTTTTCCATGCAGAGGAAGTCATGCCTCCCATACTCACTTCTTTACTTTCATAAACTTGACTCCTTACCCCTTTTATTTAGTCTTTCTGGTGGTGCATCCCAAGATACACCATCTTATTTCCTGGCTCCTGTCTTCACCACCCTGCATTTGTGACACTGCCAAGGATGGCTGGACACTGGCTCTGAGTTCCCTTCGACAAGTAGCTAGCTCTTAGCTAAAACTTTATAATACCGAGAGAAACAATACTATCAGTTCTGTGAGCAATCAAGAACACTTCCATCACCCACGAAATTCTCTCGTGCCCCTTCCCAACTAACCCCCAACCCCAGAAAGAACCACTGATCTGTTTCAAAAAAAAGTCAGTTTTTACTATCTTAAAATTTTATGTAACTAGAATCATACATGTTTTTCTTTAAAAGTTTTATTGAAATAAGTTGATTTACAATGTTTTGTTTCAGGTGTACAGCAAAATTATTCACTTATACCTATGTATATAAATATATATTCCTTTTATAGTCTTTTCTATTATAGGTTATTACAAGATATTGAGTATAGTTCTCTGTTCTATACAGTAGGTTCTTATTATGTATTTTATATATAGTAGTGTTCATACCTTTTTTTTTTTTTTTTTGCGGTACGCGGGCCTCTCACTGTTGTGGCCTCTCCTGTTGAGCACAGGCTCCAGACGCGCAGGCTCAGCGGCCATGGCTCACGGGCCCAGCTGCTCCATGGCATGTGGGATCTTCCCGGACCGGGGCATGAACCCATGTCCCCTGCATCGGCAGGCGGACTCTCAACCACTGTGCCACCAGGGAAGCCCCATACATGTTTTTATTGTGGTCTTTAAGCATAATTTTGAGATTTATTCTTGTTGTTCTGGGTATTAGTAGGACATTTCTTATTTTAAGCAGTATTCCATTGTATGATTATATCATAGTGTGTTCATGTATTCTATCAGGTATCTGGGCTGTTTGTAGTTTTCAGCTATAATGATTCAACCTCCTATGAACATTATTGTACAAGGCTTTTTGGATCATTATCGCACAAGGCTTTTTGGACATATGTTTTCATTTCCCTTTGCTAATACCTACCAGTAGATTTGTAGGGTCATTGGGCAGTTGTAGCTTGCACTTTTAAAGAAACTACCAAGCAGTTTTGCGGTGGGGGTACCATTTTATACACCCAACAGCAGTGAGCTCTGGGTGCTTCACATCCTCTCTGACATTTGACGCCATCAGTTGTCTTTAAAAAATTTTAGTGGGTGTATTGTGAAATGTCACTAGGGAGTTGATAGCTTTTAGAACTCTTCTGTTTTTATTCTAAATATTGCTTCCAAGTAATAAGTCTTAAAAAGGGTTCTCTGCAATAGTCTTAACTAATAGCAGGGTAAGGAAGAAGATCTTGGATTACTTTCCTCCACAGTAGACAAGCCAAGGTAGAAAGTAAGTTTGGGAGCCTCAGGTTTTATAGTGAGAAGTCAAGTAGTTCAGCACTAGGGTGACCCGGGCTGGGACAGATCTGGATTCTTTAGAGGTGTTGGTAGACTGCTATGTGGTGCTGGTTCGGGCTCTACAAACTCTTCTCAGTAGCTGTTGCCCCACCTCCCTCCAATCCTGGTTTGGTTTGCAGAATGTTATGGAAAGCTTTATCAACCCTATCATGCACACTGGCATTGTTGGAATAGGAAATACCACTTTGAGATTTAACACTATCCTCTCAGTTCTTTTGTAAGGGTGATAAGTGTAGCCCCTTCTACATTGATATCTCTTGCAGTCTCCTCCTAGTTTCACTCCACTCCAGCTACCTCCTGCACAATCACCTTAAAACAATCTGTGCCCCACAACTAGTAATGGTGGCTGTTATTAGAGAATGCATTCTTAGCTTTGGTACTTGCCCTTGGAGATTTCGTGTAGAATGTGATAATGTTTTTCTTGGGCTCTCAGCAACCCTGGATGTGCAGCCCCAACTAACCAATTCCTTTAAAGCTCCCATCTGGATAGAGTCACTTCTGGCATTTCAGCCCCAAGATACTGCTCAGAGTTGAAGTGCTATCCCCAACATCTTGATGTATTTGTACATCAAGATAAGAGGAATGCCAAGCTTATGTGTACCTCTTTTTTTTTTTGAGGATTTGAAAAGAATTCCAACTCCAGTAGCACATAGTAGGTATTTAATAAACATTTAGTGAATATGTATTTGAAATTATGGCTAAAAACTTCCCTAACCTGAAGAAGGAAACAGATAATTAGGTGCAGGAAACACAGCGAATCCCAAACAAGATGAACACAAAGACTCACACCAATATGTAATTAAAATGACAAAAGTTAAAGAGAATTCTAGGGGGCTTCCCTGGTGGTGCAGTGGTTAAGAATCTGCCTGCCAATGCAGGCGACATGGGTTCCAGCCCTGGTCTGGGAAGATCCCACATGCTGCGGAGCAGCTAAGCCTGTGTGCCACAACTACTGAGCCTGTGCACTAGAGCCCACGAGCCACAACTACGGAGCCTGCGCTCCGCAACAAGAGAAGCCACCACAGTGAGAAGCCTGCGCACTGCCACAAAGAGGTGCCCTTGCTCACTGCAACTAAAGAAAGCCTGCATGCAGCAACGAAGACCCAATGCAGCCAAAAATAAAATAAAAATTATTAAAAAAAAAATTCTAAAGGCAGCAAGAGGAAAACGTCATATATAAAGGAATCCCCACAAGGAATCCCTATAGCAGCTGATTTCGCTGCAGAAATTTTGCAGGCAAGAAGGGAGTGCTACTGATATATTCAAAGTGCTGAAAAGGAAAAACCTGCAACCTAGGATATTCTACCCAGCAAGATCACCATTTAGAATCAGAGGGAGAGGTGAAGAGCTGCTCAGACAAACAAAAAGTAAGAGTTCATGAATACTAAACCTACACTAAATGAACTGTTAAAGGGTCTTCTCTATGTGGAAAAGAAGAATCTATAGAAAAGGGAAAATCCCACTAGGAAAGGGAAATATATAGTAAGGACTGAGTATCAACCATTTAAGTAAACCAGTATGAAGATTTAAAGACAAAAAATTGTGAAAACAACTCTAATTACAATAAACAGTTAAGTGGTAAACATGAAGATATGAAATGTGACATCAAAAAGATGGGGAAGGGGAGAAAAAAATATAGATCTTTTAGAATGTGCTTGAACTTAAATGACTTATTTCTGCTTGCTTTAAACTGGTAAATATATATGAATCTTATGGTAGCCACAAATAAAAAACCTACAATAGATAAAAACTAAAAAGAAAGGAACACAGGCATCCTACTGAAGAAAATCGTTAAACCACAAGGGTAGAAACAAAAGAAATGAATAGGGAATAACTACAAAAACAACTGGTAAAACAAGTAACTAAAGGGCAATAAGTACATACCCATCAATAATTACTTTAAATGTCAATGGACTAAATGCTCCAATGAAGAGCGGTTGATTGGATTAAAAAGCAAGACACTTTTATATGCCACCTTCAAGAGACTCACTTCAGAGATAAAGACACAGGCCAAAAGTGAGGGGGTGGAAAAGATATTTTGTGTAAATGGAAATGACAAGAAATCGGGTAACAATGCTCACATCAGAAGACTAATAAAAGACAAGGGCATTATATAATAGAGGGATCAATATGAGAAGAGGATATTATGCTCATTAACATTTATGCACCCAATACAGGAACACCTAAATAGATAAAGCAAATACTAGCAGACATAAAGGGAGAAACTGACAATAATACGGTAGTAGGGGACATTAACACCTCACATCAATGCCAGCTTGTCCAGACAGAAAATAAGGCAAGAGTGGCTAGTGACCTTAAGTGACATAATAAACCAGTTGCACTTAATAGATATCTACAGGACATTCCATCCAAAAACAGAATACATTCTGTTCAGGGGCACATGGAATGTTCTCTGGGGTAGGTCACATAATAGGCCACAGAACAAGTCTCAACAAATTTAAGAGGATAGAAATTATATCAAGCATTTTTTTCTGACCACAGTGGTATGAAACTAGAAATCAGTTACAGAAAGAAAAATGGGAAAAGAAAAACATGTGGAGATTAAACATGCTATTAAAAAAATCACGTCAAGAAATTAAATCAGAAAATACCTTGAGACAAGTGAAAATGGAAACACAACTTTCCAAAATCTATGGGATACAGCAAAAGCAGCTCTAGGAGGGAAATTTGTAGTGATACAGACCTTCCTCAAGAAACAAGAAAAATCTTAACCTAACCTTCCACCGAAAGAAATTAGAAAAAGAACAACAAAGCCCAAAGTCAGCAGAAGGAAATAATAAAGATCAGAGAAGAAATAACAGACCCCCCCAAAAAAAACAACGAAACCAAGAACTGTATTTTTGAATAAACAAAACTGATAAACCTTTAACCATGCTCACTGAGGAGAAAAGAGAAAGGATCCATGCTCACTGAGGAGAAAAGAGAAAGGATCCAAATAAACAAGGGATGAAAGAGGAAGAACAACAACCTATACCACTGAGATAGGAAGAAGTCACACGAGAACACTACAGCTATATGCCAACAAATTGGACAACTTAGAAGAAATGGATAAATTTCAAAAACCTACTGAATCAAGAAGAAACAACTTGAACAGATTGATCGCTAGCAGTGAATTTGATTTTGTAATTAGAAAAAAACAGAACTCCCAGCAAACAAAAGCCCAGGGTCAGCTTCACAGGGGACTTCTACCAAACAGATAAAGACGACCTAATACCTATCCTTCTCAAACTATTCCAAAAAATTAGAGGGCAGAACACTTCCAGATTCATTCTACGAGGCCACCTTTACCCTGATACAAAACCAGACGAAGGCACTACAGAAAAGAAAAAATACAGACAATGTCTTTGAATATAGATGCAAAAATTCTCAAAATATTAGCAAACCGAATCCAATAGTATATAAAAAGGATCATACACTATGATCCAGTGGATTTATTGTAGGGATGCAAGGATGGTTTAATATTAGCAAATCAATCAATGTGATATACCACATTAACAAAAGGATAAAAATCACATCTCAATAGATGCAGAAAAAGCATTTACAAAATTCAACATCTGTTTGTGATAGATACTCTCAAAGTGGGTATAGAGGGAACATATCTAAACATGACAAAGGCCACTTACGACAAATCCACAGTTAACATACTCAACAGTGAAAAGCTGAAAGCTTTTCCTCTAAATTCAGGAACAAGACAAGAATGCCCACTCCCACCACTTCTATTTAACATAGTATTAGAAGTCCTAGCCACAGCAATCAGTCATAAAAAAGAATGAAATTCTGCTGTTTGCAAGAAACTGATGGACCCGGAGTGTATCATGCTTAGTGAAATAAGTCAGGAAGACAAATTCTTTGTTTTCACTTAAACATGGAATCTAAAAAATAAATATAATAAAACAAACTCACAGATACGGAGACTAGTGTTTGCCAGTGCAGAGAGGGGTAGAATAGAGGCAAGGTAGGGAAAGGGGATTAAGAGGTACAAACTACATGTATAGATAAGATACAAGAATGTAGTGTACAGCACAGAGAATATAGCCAATATTTTATAATAACTTTAGAATACAATCTATAACTATGGAATCACTGTCTGGCACACTTGAAGCTAATTTAACATTGTAAATCAAACATACTTTAAAAAAAAAGGTTTGGGTTGGAGAACAAAACTTGTACTAAAAAAGGACGTTTACCAGTAGGTATAGATATATCTGTATGTCTGTAGTTTTTTCCTTTGTATTAAGCTGGACACTGAGTAACTTTTACTCAGTTTCATAAATGTAGTATTTGCTCCCACCTACCCTTTCAAACCTCTTGAGCAATATGCTTTCTATAAATCCTAGAAACTGATTTCTTGCATACTTCTGCTAAATGATGCAATCTAGTCCCAGATACTCAATTTATAATCTCCCTGCATTAATTTTGACTGTGCTCAACACATGTTGGGAATGGAGAAGTAGAATAAAATAGTCTCTAACTTATTGGCCTGACTTTTCTCTATTTTTAATCTATAATATTGACTTTTTGAAACTTCTCGTAAACAAAACTGTATATTTCACTTTTTAGTTTTATTCTGAAATATGGTAAAACATTCTTAGAAATCTTTTATGTAGTTTTTTCCTAAGTAGCTTTATGTGGTCTGTCCCTGTGACCTCAAACTAAGGCTTTGAGTCAGGGACAAGAAGAGAATCATTCAGCCTTCAATGTAGGTTAGCCATTATTTAATTTATTTGGGTAGATACAGCCTATATTTATGAAGTGACCGGTGAGATCTTGTGCTGGAAGATTGTTTGGTGTTTGAACCTATCCATTTGTATAATCATTGTTCTGATCTCAGTTCATCTGTTGGTACTTTATCAGGGAGAACTGGTCATTTCTACTTACACAGGCCTCAGCAATAGAGGGTAAAAGTACATCTATGGTTTCAAAAATATAGTAACACTTAGTAAGGGAAATAATCAGTGATGGCCCAGGCTGGGACCCTGTGAATTCTGAGCAGGAATCCTTCAGCCTAGGTTCTAATTTGTAACTTGCAAAACTGGATAACTTGAGCAGGCCTCTAACTTGTCCATCTTCCCAGTACCATGTATGTGATGCTCTCTGACTTGAAAGACCTGACCCCAGCATATCTGTCAGTTGAAATCCTGTATGTCCTTCAAAAGCCACTCAAGTGCCACTTCTTCCACAAAACCAGCATCACTTTGAAACAGTCTCTCTCCCCTAAATTCCCAGAATGCTTATGTAGTCCTTGTTTGGCATTCTCTATTGAGTACTTACGGCCCCTTAATTTCACAGACAACTGCATATGACTCATTTCCTTGGTTAATCAGAAGTTTTTTCAGATAGCTTTGCATTTTTCAGCCTTCCTATGTTTTCTGGTTGTTAGGGTAAACATGGCACACAGATTATTTATTTATCATAGGATTAGATTATATTTTAAGTGACATTTAAATATTTATATAATTATATTCTGTTATTTATATGATATACCATGTTTTTTATAATTTATAATATTTTTAACATTTCTGTATCATCTTACAGAGGTCAAGTAATTTGTCCAGGATGGCATAGCAGTGGCCTGGCCAGTTTTTGAACTTAGACCATCCAAGTCTTCAGCCTTAAACACTATTCTAGGCTTCATCCTTATATTCTACAAACACTTGTTGCAGATAGTAGATCATCAATCAGTGTTGTAGTGCTAGAATTTCTTTAATGTATAGTGAGCTAGTGGGTAAAAAAATCTGTAGTTTAAGTTTGAAATGTATATAAATTCTCTTGAAGTAAGCAAATATAGATCTCTCAGTTTGATATTACTCATTACATTTTATTTGCTTTGGCAATCTTTTTTCAGAGACGGTAGACTATAAATTTCATCTTGAGTTCTGATTAGTTTTTCATACTATATACTAACAGTTTGTAGCTGTATTTTAGATGTTAAGTTTATTTTTAGACAAAAGAAATCCCTTTATTTAAAAATAATTATAGGGCTTCCCTGGTGGCGCAGTGGTTGAGAGTCCACCTGCCGATGCAGGGGACACGGGTTCGTGCCCCAGTCCGGGAAGATCCCACGTGCCGCGGAGCAGCTGGGCCCGTGAGCCATGGTCGCTGAGCCGGCGCATCCGGAGCCTGTGCTCCGCAACAGGAGAGGTCACAACAGTGAGAGGCCCGCATACTGCAAAAAAATAATAATAATAATTATAGATTTACAGAAAGTTTTGAAGAAAACACACAGGTCCTGTATACTATTTATAGTTACTTTCGCTGGTAGACTCTTAACTAGCTTTAGTACAGTATCAAAACCAGGAAATCGGCATTGGTATAAAGTGTGTGTTTAGGTCTGTTGTTGAACCGCATGTGTCGATTCATATAGTCGCTACTACAATCAAGAGACAGTACTATTCCATTACCACAAAAATCTCCCTCATGCTACCCCTTTACGGTCATAACTCAGACCCTATGTCACTCCCCATCCCACCCTTACCTTTTTCCATACAACCAGTAATCTTTTCTCCCTTGCTATACACTTATTTCTGGAATTTTGTATAAATGGATTCAGACAGTATGTGAGCTTTTGAGATTGACTCTTTTATTCACTCAGCACAGTGCCTTTGAGATCTCTTCAAGATGTTGCACGTATCAATTGTTCATTCCTTTTTATTGCTGTGTGGTATTTCGTGGTATGATGGATATTCTTTAGTTCATTTAACCATTCACCTATTGTAGGATGTTTTGGTTGTTTCCAGTTTTTTGTTATTACAAATAAAGTTGGTATGAACAATCATGTACAGGTTTCATGTGGACAAATAATAGACTTTTCATTGCTATGGCACTAATGTCCAGGATTGTCATAGCTGGGCTGTATGTTAAGTGTGTGTTCAGTTTTTAAACTGTCAAACTGTTTTCTGAAGTAGTTTTACATTTTACTCTCCTACCAGTGATGTATAAAAGATCCAGTGTCTCTACATCCTCACCAGCATTTGGTGTTAGCTCTATTGTTTGTCTTAGCAATTCTGTGAGCATGTGTGATACTTCATTGTGGCCTTAATTTGCATTTCCCTAACAACCAGTGATATTATACATCCTTTCATGTGCTGATTTGCCTTCTGTAAAATGTCTCTTCATGTCTTTTGCCCATTCTCTAATTGGATTTTTTTTTTAACCATTGAGTTTTGAGAGTTCTTTATATATTCTAGATATAAGTCCTTTGTTAGATAGACAATTTGCAAATATTTTCTTCTTGTCTGAACTTGTTTTTTTGTCCTCATTTTTGTTTAAGAGAGGGCTGAATCCTTTGCCAGGGCCATAGTTGTGGATTCAAAAAATAAAAATATGGAATGATGCCAGGTTTGCATGCCCTCTACTCTGTCAGAAACTCCTGGACAGCTGTGTCAGAGGAAAGACTGCCATCTACTGAAGCACAGGGACCAGTTTTCCAGCACAGTGACTCAGCAGGGAGGGGCGAGGAACATGCTCCTTTAGGGTTTAGCTGGAGAGGGCCCTGTACCATTCATACAGAGATTACTATGGCTGTTTAGTAGAAAACCACCCCCAGTCCCTGCCAGGTTGGGGTTGTTGTCGATTTAGTACACTAAGTCTCTTGACATAGATAGGTAACAAAGGTAATAAATAAGAGATGACATTGGTACCAGCTGATTTCAGACATCTCTTGCCTGCCTCAGCTTTGTTCGTTCTAAGTAATTAAATCCTTCTGTCCAAAGCAATGCATTGCTATTAGTTCTAGGTGTATTTAAACACATGCCTTGAAATGATATTTGCAATAGACTTACCTAACCTTTGTTTTTGAATGGACTACTTTATAGATTTTTAGCTTTTATTAAATTTGACCACTCACTTCATATAAGTATTTTTTGCATGTATTTTAATATGAAAATTCTTCCCTTTTGTAGAAGTACATGAGGATTTACTGATAGAGTTATCTTACTTTCCATACATTTTGGTTGCAGAGACTACAAATACCCTTAAGATTATAAAATTTAGTTGAAATTGGTTTAATTAGATACTTAGAAAAAGCTATTTTTAATTATCATGGAGTACAAAATTCCACTTTTCTGTATGTGAGATAAATGGCAGCTTTAATATTTCTGGCATAAAGACTTGATACTCCACTTCAGGAAAAATTAAAGTTTGAACAAAAGGTTGACTTTACTTTTATAAAACTAATTTGGGAAGTGAACAGTTAGAAGTCCTAATTCCCATAGATGGACAATCTGAGTAATTCCCATAGTTGGACAATCTGAGTGAGTAATTCCCATAGATGGACAATCAGATAAATGGGCAGCAGATTTTTGAGGTGATCTCCTATAGCTAGAGAGGAAATTGGCACCATATTGTGTGTTTGGCAAATCAGCTTAGTTAAGTATATTTGGGCATGAAGTCCTTGACATTCTCTTTACTCTTACTCTATTAGTCTACTTAGAAACAATGTAACTTTGCTTTCACATCCAATTGTTAGTACCCTGGCAAATGTTTCCAGGAAAAATGTGTCATATCGCTGTTAGGAGTGCTTGTGAAGTGGACATGCATCCATGGTTATTTGGATACAGGTAAAAGATGAATATGATTTACAAAGTCCTTTTTACATATTAGAAAAATAAACCCAGATGAAAAACAAACCCGTTAGAAATACGAAGCTCTAAAAGAAAACGTAAAAATATTGAGTAAATGTCCTTTTTTCCTTCTATTTTTGGATTGTTAAAATAATTCTGTTCTCTCAAACATTCTTTTTTCTCTGCGTGGGCCTCCCACTGTTGCGGCCTCTCCCGTTGCGGAGCACAGGCTGCGGACGCGCAGGCTCAGCGGCCATGGCTCACGGGCCCAGCCGCTCTGCGGCATATGGGATCTTCCCGTACTGGGGCACAAACCCGTGTCCCCTGCATCGGCGGGCGGACTCTCAACCGCTGCGCCCCCAGGGAAGCCCAGTTTGTTCCTTTTTATTGATAAGCCTTATTTTCTTTTATGAATTTACTCTAGTTTATATATCCTCCTATTTATGTGTACCTGAGGTTCCAGGCTTTTAATACCAGAAAATAAATTTTGAGGATTGTATAGTAGCACTTCATTTAAAACCATACTGTCTCTTACACAGTTATCTCTTGACTGCAGTTTTGGAAGCTCTTTACTATTTGTTAATTTTATAATCTAGATGTTTATGTCTATGCCTAACTTGGCTGACTTGAACAAAACTTTTGGACTTTATTAAGCTTACCTCTAAAGCCGGAAGGACACTGTGGCATGTTCCCCCGCGCCCCCCTTAGGATCATCTTAGGAAATACCTCAGCCAAGTCTCTGTAGTGTGTATGGACTTGGACTTAAATTCCAGTCAGTTTTTTACTTAATTGAAAAAATGTAAAGTTAGTTTTTAGCACGTGGAACAGGTTCTGTTGGGGCTGTTTGTGGTAATGTTGGTGAACAAGTAGGATTAGCAGATGTATTTGCAAAAATGTAATATACACCATGAGAATGATGCATAAATGCATAAACTTAGGGAAACCAGGATAATAGCTTTTTAGAAAATGGTTGTGAAGTTTTTCTGCTGATTCTTGTCTCGCAGTATTATGAAGAGCCATTCAATCAGCATTCTTAAGTTAACTGCACATAAGCACTTAGCAACTATATTCAAAACTGATGACTGAGTTCGTTTTTGACCGTCTGACCCTCAAGGTTATGGAAAGCTGACCTTCCTTATAATGCCATCATATTTTTAACTCCTCTTTATATAACTAAAACCTTCTTTCCAGTTTGTATTTTAAGGCTCCTAAGATCATCTAATTACTTAGGAGATTGCCTGGGAACCCTGTTCTGTAAAGCTTTGAATGTGCATTGGTAATGTGATCTGTGGATAGGAAATGAATATCTTGACATTTGACTGGACACATTTGTGTGGAGGAAGAAATTTTGTGATTGTTTTAAAAACCATTTTTTGTTTGTTTTAATAGGGAAAAAACAGACATCCTGTGATGTGTACCAGTTGCAGAATATATAAGATAAAAGTGGTTAGGTATTTGCCTAAGGAGAAATATACTTAGAAGAATGGTGATAAAGATTGGTAAATATCCGTATATGGTTCCAACAGGATGTGCGTCCCCTTGCCTAAACTTGCTTCAGAAAGACCTCATGAAGTTGGATAGCCTCCGGAGCTTTCAGAGAAGAACAAAAGGGATGATCAAACTGGTAGCTGCTCAGAGAAGCCAGAAGAGAATGACTGAAATCCTGTAGAAAACTTCAAGTGGAGAGATGATGTCCTTTGAAAAATCTGTGAATAAGAGCAACAACAAAATTAGCTTTTTGAGAATTAGAAATTTGCCCCCTGCCTACTTTCTGTTTTACTTTTTTGTATCTCATGCTCCTGCGAAGCGATTTGCGTTTCTCTCTGTGTGAACCCTTTTATTCTTTCTGGCCTCTGTGGTCTTGCCTCTGATTGGGTCACGCTCATGAATTCGGTCATCTTTCAGAACCTTGTTCAGGCATCATCAAATCACATGATTACTCCTTCCATTCCTTCAGAATTAACTACCAATAGATGACTGTTTCTACCTCCCCTATATTATTTCTTACCTTTTCACATACTCTTATTCTTAGTGATGACTGGTGGCGCCAGCGGTAGTATTGCAGTTAGAATAACTGTAGCCGTGCCAGTAGTAGCAGCAGCGGCAGCATCACTAACATATACCTGGGTAGGGTCACTCTGGGCCAGACATACTTCAGGCAGAAAGCTTAGAATGATCTCATTAAAGCTTACTCTGTTTCTATACTTTAAATTCTATTACGTCTACTTGTGTATTTCATCGCCTCAACGAGCAGTGATTTTGAATTATATTCTATTTTGGGTTAAGCTAATCTCTTACTGAAATTTCTCAAAAAGAACGTATTGACTTACAGAATTTTGTAAGAAATTTTGGATGCCAACCATTGTGTACTTTTTCCTGATCAGGTCAAGAAATACTTAGAAAATATACCAAAAAAAAATTCTTGATGTGCATATAGTGGGATATATGGTAGGATATCTCTGAAGTGGAGAATGAAGTTATAGATCTAATGTATATATTCTCCTGGTCTCTGCCTGAAATAAGGAGTTCTGCCACTCTGTCTCTCAGTGCCTTGAAATTAGAGTTTAAATTCTTGAGCTCGTGATTAGTGTAGATGATATAAACTAGACCCCATCTAGTATTCTTTTATGTTAGTGTTGTTGTCTGACCCAAACTTGTTTTTATTAACTAGTTTAGGCAACATTAGCAGCTGTGCTTGTAATGAAATGCAACAGCAGGGCAGGAGTAGTGGGGTTCCTACTGGGGGGTAACCACAGTGTAAGGATGTTGTTCGGGGGGATGAAGGATTGTTTAAAAAAGTGTGTGGAAGTTTATGCTTATGGAAATTTGAAGATCTTGGAAACACGAATGATTTGGATAGCGAAGTTTCATAGAAAAGGTACTAGGCAAATGTTTGAAGATTTGCGTTTTGTAACATCTTCTTTGTCTCTCATCCTGCATATAGATACCTTGGTTTTGGCAAAACAAATATGTTGCTTTATAATGATATGTTCTTAATATTGTATATTTCCTCAATTTTCATGTGTTTCATGTACATTATTCAGCATGTGCTTATAATTGTTTTGGGAAGGATCATATTAAACTTCGGAGCATAATAAAGAGTCGTGTGATAGGAATCTTAATACTTTAAAATATTTTTAAAGGAAAATATATTTTTCCTTGTGGAAGTAAAATTGATCACATCAAAAATAAAAGCCCTCGGTACAAGAGGGTTTATTTCTACTAAGTTTAGAAGAAAGGATAAATAGGTATTTATTGTAGCCGGAGGAATTTTTAATCATGTATTTTATGGTAAATTTCAAACATACAAAAAAGTAGATAAGAGGATAGCATAATCCCTGCTACCTCATCCCACATAGTCACTTACTGACTTTGGTTAGAAACCCATGCCCATCATTTGGCTTATTTTGAAGCAAAACTCAGAGGGCATGTTTCATTCTAAATATTTCTGTGTGTATCTCTGAAAGATGAGGATTCTTTGAAAAATATCACTGTGTCATTATCAAGACTAAAAATAATTAACAACTTAATATCATGAATTTATAGGTCAAGGTTTAAATTTCACTGGTTGTCTCATAAATTTCTATAGTTTTCCTGAATCAGGCTTCAGACAAGGCCCATGCACGGCATGACGTTTATGTCTCAAGTCTCTTCCATGTAGGAGTCCTCCTTAACTCCTCTTTGTTCTAGCAGTTTAGGGTTAGTTGTTCTGTTGTTGTCCATAGTCTGTGTTTTGCTGATTTCATTCCATGGTGGTGGTTAACATGTTTTTCTGGTTTCTCTATTGATGTAAACTGGTATACAGATCTAGAACCTCAGATTTTTATGGGGCGGTGGGGGAGGACTATATCATAGCTGTTCTGTGTTCTCCAGGAATTACGTAATGTAGTTATTTATCTTTGAGATTAGTGGCTATAGGTGATCATTTCCTAGAGCCATTGTTTCATTCTGGGTTTGTAAAATGGGAATATTCCATTCTTTCTTCATTTATTAATAGGGATAGTACTAAAGAGATTGTCATCAATTCTTTGCATACCCTGAGGGACAGATAGAAGACAGGTTGGTGGAAGAAAGCAAATTTAATGCTTGATTCTTCTGCCTTTCTACTAGTTTTCAGAAAAATGGGTTGGTTCCTTTTAGAATCCTCAGAGGAGACTAGGCACCTTCTAAATACATATATATATTATGAACACATGGATATAAACCATTTTGGTGGGTTTAACAACTACTATTCTGTTTGCTCCAGTTTCCTCATCTTTTAGCCAGTGGGAGCCTCTTCAGGTTGACAGTCTTTGAAGGCCTCCTTGCTTTCTGCTATGACAAAATCTTTAGGCTCAGCTTGTACTTTTCCTTCCCCAGATTAGGATCAGCTGTTCTCCATGTAGCCCTGGTTTCTTTCAGAGGGAAATAGTACTTTGAGACCCATGATCTGGAAGCAGTTGTTACTTGGTTGGTCATTGTATCTACATTTCTTCTAGTGGAAAAAAATAACATATGTACCTCTTGAGTTTATGCTATTTCTAACAAAAATTTAGGATTATATGGTGTTAATTTTGCTTTTATATTTGCATCTCTTTTCTCCAACATATCTTATTTCCTAAAGAGTTAACATGATTCGTTTGGAAATACTACCTGTTCTTACTTAAGAGCAGTAGAGCACTGATTCCTAAGTTTTGAAACCTGGGCAGTGTCCCACGAGTTACATCACTACAGGGAGGTGTTAAAGACAGATCACTAGAGAGAGTGATAGAAGGGATACTGGATTGAGGTCTGGCTCTGCCAATGTACCTATCACCTGTTTCCTTGTCTTGTAAAATGGGGGTAATAATAATTTACTTCCCAAGCTTTTTATGGAAGATAATATATGCAAAAATGCTTTATTAATATATCGTAATAGAAATCATTTTCCCAGCTTGTTTTTAAAAAAAGTCTGAACTACTGAACTTTTGATTAGCTTTTTTGTCAAGATTTGTTTGTTCTTGTAGGATATATATATTGCTAGAATAGCCTTAATTTGATCTTTGTCTCTATAGTTAAATCCATATGTTCGTAGGCTTCTATTAAAGTGACTGTTCGATGGCTTAAATATTTTTTTGGCTTAAATATTAAATATTTTTGCTTAATTTATAATATTTCAAAGTGAGTGTAGAAAGGAGGATCAAAGTAGAGGGGAATTTTACAGCAAAACCTGTTCCTTGTTATTGATGATTCTTCATTTCTCTTATCTAGTATCATGGAGCACTGTACACCCTGGAGGTCTACCTTTGTATGTATAACCTTTCCCTTGGTAGGACTTCATGTTAGTGTTGACGTCACAACCTAGAAACAATGGCAACTACAGGTCAAGTTTGTTAGCTGGAGACAAGTGTTAGGTGTTTGATGCTAGGCTCATCATATGGCTCACGGGTCCTTATCTGTGACTCTAAAGTTTTGTTTCTGGTTGTTTGTGTTTTTTAAAATTATTCTTTCTAATTCTCAAATAACAGGATTCTTTTCTTTATCTTGGTGCCATTTTTTTTTGAGTTTTTTTTAAACCAGAATTCTTTTTTTTTTTTTAAATTTATTTTAAAATGTATTTTTATTTATTATCTGGCTGCGTTGGGACTTTGTTGCTGCGTGTGGGCTTTCTCTAGTTGCGGCGAGCAGGGGCTACTCTTCGTTGCAGTGCATGGGCTTCTCATTGCAGTGGCTTCTCTTGTTGCGGAGCACGGGCTCTAAGCACGAGGGCTTCAATAGCTGTGGTGTGTGGGCTCAGTAGTTGTGGCTCACGGGTTCTAGAGCACAGGCTCAGTAGTTGTGGCACACAGACTTAGTTGCTCTGTGGCATGTGGGATCTTCCTGGACCAGGGCTCAAATCAGTGTCCCCTGCATTGGCAGGTGGATTCTTAACCACTGCGCCACCAGGGAAGTCCCATCAGTGCCATGTTTAGCCACTTGAGATCTAATAGAAAAGTGGCCAGATGCCTTACTAACTACTGGTGCTTCCTTGGTCCCGTCTTCAGGTCCCTGTTTTTATTACTTACCTGCCATCTTGTGCTCTTAAGGCCTTGATTTTAGCCTTTTCTTTGGTTTTATACCCTTAAATTATTCTAGCCTGGATTTCTTGTGCTTCACTTTCTTTCTAACTTTTCTTTCCATGTGTCAGTGATAATTTTCTAAAACTCACACCTGATTGTTTTCCAACTACATTCTGCTTCATTTTAGGCAAACTTTGCAGTTGGCAATGGTCTTCTCTCTACGGTCTGAGCTTTTTTTTTTAAATTTTATTTATTTATTTTTTTGGCTGCATTGGGTCTTAGTTGCAGCACGCAAGATCTTCGTTGAGGCATATGGGATTGTTGTGGCACGCGGGCCCTTCATTGCTGTGTGCGGGCTTCTCTCTAGTTGTGGCTTGCAGGTTTTCTCACTCTAGTTGTGGCACGGGTTCCAGAGCGTGTGGGCTGTGTAGTTTGGGGCACGCAGGCTCTCTAGTTGAGGCACGCGAGCTCAGTAGTTGTGATGTATGGGCTTAGTTGCCCCGCGGCATGTGAGATCTTAGTTCCCGGACCAGGGATCGAACCCATGTCCCTTGCACTGGAAGGCAGATTCTTTACCATTGGACCATCAGGGAAGTTTCTACAGCCTGACCTTTTAAAATACCTTTACAGTATCTCCATATAGATGTTCATAAAGTTCATTTGCATTTTACCAACAGCTATGTTTCTATATGGAGTTAAAAAATCATTGCTATTCTTAAATATTTCTAGTATGATATGAAAGAATCATATTGCAAAACTTAGGAAAATAAAGGAAATAGATAATCCTGTTACTTTTTCATGTTTACTGTTATTCATGTGTTTTTCCTCCTGATAGCCTCATTCCCATAAATTTTTGTACCTAGGTCTAGAGTACATTTTTGCTGTTTTTTTAGACACATGCCCCAGTAAATTCACTATGTGAGAAACACTTTGTATGTCCTTTCATAGGAATTATAAGTAACACTGAAAGGCAAATTTTCATAAGCTTATTGTTTGTTCTCAGGTGGTAAAAATGTAATAATTTTTAAAGATAGATACATTCATTATTCAAAGTCTTGCAAAGTATCCAAGTATTGCATTCCTGTCCTATTGTTAACAGTTCATTATATTTCCTTCCAGGTTGAATATACATCTAGCTTTAATATAACCATCAGTTTAAAGAATGTATAAGGTCTAAGATGTATACATAACATGTCTAACTGTTCCTCTATTATTAGACACTTACTAATTTCTAGTATTTTTACCATTGTAAACACTTGGGATGAACATTTTTGTGCAGATAGGTTTTTCATATTTTGGATTATTTCTTTAGAATCTCAGAAGTAAAACAACTGGGTTACAGTAATATTTTTATAACTCTTGATTTACATTCCTAGATAACTTTGTATGAGGTTGTAATAGTTTATTATACTGTTAGCAAATTGGTTAGTTTTCTCTCTCATACAGTTTTTTCCCTGCTTCCCTCCCTCCCCCCACCATATCCATTGTGCATTTCTTTTTTGGAGGTTTAATATTTCCTTTAAGATTCAAAACAGTTGAGGTCTCTGCTTTGGAAAGCCCTGTGGCTTTTGGACAGGAGAACGAACACTTTACTGCAGTAGGGCAAAGGAGATGGATGTAGATGAGGTGTGAGGTCATGGGCCATCCTGGCAGGGAGAGATGGTGGTTAGAGGGTGGCAGAGTAAAACTGAATTTGATTTCCCATTTTTTTTCTGGCGTTATTCCTGATAAAAAGCTGTTTCTAAGCTGTAAAATTTCAAAGCCCTGTGTTAAGGAATAAACCTGTGACTAGAGTTTTTAAAATGGTAAAATTAGATCCTCAGCCATCAAGCTGTGCATTTTCTTAGACAGATTTGAAAAGCAGCAAGCAGTGGTCTCAATCTATAAAGATCATGACTTGTATACTTTACTGCAGTGAAGATGTTGCAGCCAGGTTTCATAGTTAGTAAACTACTGTGTGTCAGGGATATACAAATAGAAGTTTGCCATTCCCCAGCAAATCATTAAAGAACCCGCATTGCTTAGCCACTCTGCCAGTTTATGAAAATGGTGTCATAGATATCTACTACTCTTACGTGGTAGTCAGTAGGCACACCAGTGTTTCTGAATGAATGTGGTCATGTGCAGATAAAGAACTGGGGAGTTGGGATCTAGCCCTGCAATGTGTTGATTTGATTTTTACACATGGAGTATTATTGCTCACTATATATTTAAACTGGCTTTAGCTAAGTGTAATTTTGTTATCTAGAGTAAACTGGACTTTGGAAGTGGTATTTTTGTCAGCCATTCAAGAGAATGTCACATTTTTTAAACTATTATTCCATTGGCTGTGCCATCAGAAGCTATGATGACATTATTTTGGCCTTTAAATGACTATGCGTTAATTATACCTTATGCTTATATTCTTTGTAGATGCTTCATCATACCATAGTCTGTACCCTGAGGGGTATGATAACGTATAGGTCATAGCAGGCTGTTTTTGAAGAATTTCAAAATTTGAAAAATTTTGAGCCTGACAGTATCATCCTTTAATTCTAGGACCCAACCTGTTCGTCCTTGTTTATTAGGCCTTTAGTTTCCTCCGTGACCAGTTGGGTGCTCATCGGCCGAAAGTCCTTGGCAAGTGTCTTTTAACCCTTCTGGCTTGATGATCAATAGATTGTAAAGGCCAGTAAATCCCAGCCTGCTGCCCCTGACAAACGGGTGCCAGCAGTCCCCCAGGAACTCTAACTAGAGTGGGCAGGGAGCCTTCAGGGACCAAGCCTTAAGGTCCAGGGACTGGGGATGCTGAACAGCACAGACCTTTTTGTGGTGGAGGTCGGAGGACAACATTTCAAATGCAATCTTCAAGTCCGATGCAGGTAGGCATTTGGAGCGGCAGATGAGGCAGAACATACAAACTAGGTATTCCAGGTGTGCTTGTTAGTTGAAGACCACATTTCCAGAACAGAATTTCTAGGAAGGTATGCTTCTAATAAAGATGAAAATAACTATTACTACTGTTATTAATAACTTTTGTTCAGTACTTAGTCTGTACCAGGCACTGTGGTACATATTTTGACATATAATCCAATTAACTGTGTCGGTGATGCTTTTTTAAGATAGGTACTATTATCATCTTTATCAGATGAGGAAACCAACACCAGAAAGGTTCAGTGGTGTTGCCCAAGTGGTAGATGTGAGATAGGAATGCAAGCTGTCTGAAGCCAGTGCCTGCAGTTGAACTACTGCTCTCACACGGTCTGAGCTGTCTGTCTTTTGTTTGTCTTTCCAAACACACTCCTACTTACCCTTCTCATCACCTGTCGAGGAAGGGTGATGACCCTTCTGGGCTGCATTAACAGGTTTCCCTGCCCTCCTGGCTTCCAGAACTGTTCGGCCAATGGGAGATGTACTGACGGGAGAACATAGGGCAAAGGAAGAGGATGATTAATCAGTGTCCTGGTTCCTTCCCTGCCAGGCTGGCTGGTTCTCTCTGTCTTTTGTTTTTGTTTCTTTTATTTTCTTGGGAAATTCTTTCTTAGGATATTGAAGTAGTGTGGTTTATTTATTACTTTTATTGGCGTATAGTTGCTTTACAATGTTGTGTTTAGTTTCTGCCGTACAGCAAAGTGAATCAGTTATACATATATCCCCTCTTTTTTAGATTTCCTTCCCATTTAGGTCAGCACAGAGCACTGAGTAGAGTTCCCTGTGCTATACCCACAGCTACGTCTCTTGTAAGGGAACCCTCTCCAGGATTCTGGTAACTCTTCTCCTGGTCCTTTCAGGGAGTGGTCAATTATTGTTACTAGATCTGGCATACTTCACTGTCCCTTTCTGGTTTCCATAAACCCTGTACCTGCTTTTTGTAAGTAGACTGACTCTTCGTTAAATTCTCTTGAAGCACCCCACTGGAGAATGCCATCTCTTCTTGTCAGAACCCTGACTTAATACACCAACTCTCCCATTTAGAGCGAATGAACCACGCTAAGATGAGTGTTTGAATCTTAGGCAGTCAGCAAATACTAAGTATTTACAAAGCATGACACACTGATAGGTATAGTATGGAAACTAAAAAGTAACAGCCATAGACCCTGCCTGTTATATATATAAAAAAAAAAAAATTAGCTAGGAAGACAGTGCCTTTAAAATGATAATAAAAGGCAGCGTAAACTCAGTGTAACATGAGTTCAGAGACTAGAGAGTTCTCTGTGGCTGGTGGTGGAGGGGATGAGCAGGTGCTTGGCTGGGGCTTTTAAGGATTGGTACGATTTGGTCAAAATGGAAAAAAGGAATTTGCAAAATGTGTTTTGGGGATAATGAGTAGATGAGTCTAGGTGGGGCTGAGGCCTCCTATGAGGGAATAGTGGGGAACAGGTGAGATGCATACTCACGTTGAAAAGTACTTTGTCTTTTTTGTTTATAATTTTGATTTTTGAAACAACTGTTTTGTATCCAAATTAATGTTATATTTATGGTTGTTCGTGCTTATTGTAAACGAAACTGGTGTGAAGTAATAATGTGTAAACTAGGCCTTTTTGGAGAGAAAGTCAGATTTCTTTGCATATCTGTTTACTCTGTATGTCAGGTCTGCACTTGTTTGGACACACCATGGTGGTAATTCATACTCTTGGTTTAACAACACTTTCATATAATTATCATTACTTTATAATTACAGCAGTAAAATTCATTCTTTGGGAACTATTCCAGTATTTAGAATAACGAAAATAAGTGCTTAGTCCCAGTTGTCGCAGTGATTTTTCCAATGCTTGAGATTCTAAGAAATCAGCTCCTACTGTACTTCAAAACAAAACTGATGTCTAATAGAATTCTTCTTTTAGAGATGGCAGCTCTTTGTAGAACCTGCAAAGGAAAACTTCAAAAAGAATATTCACAAAAGGACTTTCGTTCTTCTATTTAGAAATATTGAGATGGAAGAAGAAGAAGTCATACAACTATCTCAGGGAAAAACATCCTGGAGGCTTAAGGATGTACTTTACCTTGTTTAGATATTAGATTGTTTCATACATAAACCGAAGGGGGCGGGGTGGAGTTGCAGGAGAGACCGTGTACGTGTGGGGCTATGGTACTCTGATTCCTCTTGGTTTATAGTATTCCTTGAAAAGCCATGTGGAGTTATACCTAAACTTGTTTCTAAGTATCTGTTGGTGCACTGGTCTCTGCTATGCTTAGGCCCAGGCTTAATGGCTCAGACTGAAGCCATTGAACCAAAGGAGGAGAGGGGGCAGCGGGATGAGAATGTGAGCAGTGCGGCAACATGTGCTCAGGTGGGCTTTTACCAGGCCATTGCATGAACTGAACACTGGCGACAGTGTTGCTTCTTCTTAACTATGCACAGGAATTTAGTGATGTAGGCCTTTCCTAGTAGTTAAGTGGGTATCGTCACAGGGAAGCTTGACAGTTCACCAACATGACATGGCAACCTCTTTATAGTTGGTATGTCATGATGCTAGGGAAATTTCTGATAGCTATCAATGGGGATAGTAGCAGTAGGACATCTGTATGAGGCTATAGCTATTGAAACATGCATCTCCTTACTAGGAGATTGAGAACTATATTCTGCCTGGTGTGACAGAAAGGACATCCTGTTATTTTTCTAGAGGAAGGTATGATTTCATTTTTTTTTTTTTATTGCGGTACGCAGGCCTCTCACTGTTGTGGCCTCTCCCGTTGCAGAGCACAGGCTCAGCGGCCATGGCTCACGGGCCCAGCCACTCCGCGGCATGTGGGATCTTTCCAGACCGGGGCACGAACCCGTGTCCCCTGCATCAGCAGGCGGATTCTCAGCCACTGCGCCACCAGGGAAGCCCTGTATGATTTCATTTTATCTGGCCATTTGCTTCCAGGATTCAGCTCTTTTCTCCCTGTAGTGAATGTTCTAGTCTCGTCCTGAACTTTATTCCTTATCTCCAAAAACTTGTGGGACATTATTGCTTGAATATCTCACTGCTACCTGAAATACACCATGTCTGATACATTAAAGACAAAAACACCCCTGACTGAGAGGATGAAGTGAAAGGCCCACTGTCCAGTATCCTGTGTCTGAGCGCTGGTAGACTACTACTCTTTGAAGTCTTGCCCTATCTGCCTCTTGTAAGAATTCTTCAATTTGGTGACACCAATTCACTTCTTTCTCTTCTGACGGAGGCTGTCCCTTTCTCTACTCCTTTGGTTACACAGCCCAGCCCATCCCATCTAGAATGCCTTGATAGTTCTCTTTGCTCAGTGACCTTTGTCTACCCTTCAAAACCCCAACAAATTATACTTCCCCTACCCTAAAACTGAAATTATATCTGTAGGACACCTGTTTTTCAAATGTTGCATTATATTGTTTTTCATGGGGACACATCTCTCCTCTTAAGGACTGAAAGTTCCTTGAGGACAGGGACAGTCATTTTATTTGACTATCCAGAACACACGCTCCACATACCAGCGTATAGTTTCTTTTTTGACATCTCAACCCTTCTGATCACGTTACCTTCATGTGTGGTCTAGAATCTTTTTTACATACCAAGATAGACTCTCTTAATATATGACTGCTATGTTAACTAAAAGAGAAAAATAGTTCCACTGACTGTTTTAACAATAAACATAAAATATGTTGCCTTTTTCAAAGTTAGAAATTTCTCTTTAGGTGGTTTGAATAATTGTAAATTGAAAAATGTTTTTAAATTGGATATTAATATATACTAATTAATAAAAGAAGTAGGTTTCCCATAGTAGTAGTCTTAGGATAAATACAATTTTTTCCTTAGGAATATGCGGTTTAAAAAAATATTAGAATCCACTGAATCCCAACTGAAGTTTATTGTACGTGATACCATATATTCATGCTAAGAGTTGCATGTATTTACCATATATTATGATATTTATATAAAACAAATTACTCCTCCCCAAAGAACCAGGGAACATAAAATGGCAGATACGAACTCCCGTTTTAAAGACTGGGAATGATTAAAATTGTTTCTGCTCTTTGCTCGTACTTCCTTAAGGCACAGATACTCAGTGAAAGTGATTGACCACATCTTCAAATCTTGGGTGGCTTAGGCGGGCGTTATGCAGAGGTGCTGGTGCCTTTAGATTATTAACACGATTCTGGGGGATTTTTATTTGATGTTAAAGCCGTGAGAATGTAAATGGAGAAAAGTCATTTTGTGTATATTTGATAACCACCCATGCTCAGTCACTGAGGCTGAGATCAAAGCAAACTGTTACTTCACTGGCTCTACAATAGTATTTGCTTAACTGTATTAAATAAACTTTGAGAAATCTCAGGCTCTCTGATATAAAATATACAATTTTCAAGCATACTAATTTATTAGAAGAAGGAAAAAGTGTGCTCATTGACAGTTCTATATAGAATTTAGGCAACTTACATTTTTAAAAACTGACTTCAAAAAAGATTATTCAAGAGTAATATTCATACCTTCTTTTTTTTTTTCTCAATAAGTTCACTAATTATGTGAGGGGAAAAATAGTTTTGGCTTCACGGATTTCTTAGGAAACAAGCTGTACTTGTGCTTAATATGTTATACTGTGCAAGGAATTTTCCTGTGTATTCCAACTCTGAGCCTCTTAAACCTTTGCTTGTAGATATTACTGTTCATCACCCTGTAAGTTAGCAGTCACATTTTGCTGCTACTCCCTCAACCTCACATTAATAGTACATTCTTGTGATAGTACTTTACTACCTAAGTATTTATTTAATGAACTGTTATTGAGATGTGAAAATATCGAATGATAATGTAATTTCTTTTGGCTAAGTAAAGCCACATATATCTTACTAAACATCAAAAGTGGACAATTTCAAATTCCCAAAGCATGTGAAGAAAATAGTTCTCATACTGGTTTGCTTTCTTGATGTGGCAACATAATGTGATTGAGATGTTTTCTGTGTAGTGAGCGTCTTCATGTTGTTTTTCAATGGCTTTTATCATTAAGTGTGAATGCATTACATTTCTCTCTTCCTTTACCTTCAACAATGCTTTATGGTTCTAGCCAAAGCACTGGCTTTTTTTTTTAATAGTCAGCTTATTCTGGATCTATTTGTTTATTTGGTTTTGTATGAGTTCCTTCAATTAAACATATTTTAAAATGTGAGATTTACATACCTATAAAGCATGTACGGTTACTAGAAAAACTAAATTCTGAAGTATATACTTCTACACTTGTATAACCACTTCCCCATTCAAGAATTGAATGTTGCCTGCACCCCAGAAATCCTAAAGTGCCCTTGCTAAAATTCTTTCCCCCTCCCCTAAGGAAACCACTATCTTGAATTTGTGACTATTATTCCTTGTTTTTCTGTACCACCTAAATACTACAGAATTCTAAACATTTCAGTTTAGTTTTATATACTTATACATCTAAAATAGGCAAAAAAGTAGATGAACGCTTCTGATGACACTACCATTACAACAATTTTGAAGCTCTCTTTGACAGTGTGATAAAGGATTATATTCAAAATACACTTTAAAAAAAAAACCTTTCAAAACCTAGTAAGAAGACAGACTAGTAAAACAATGGGCAAAGATTTGAACAGACACTCTGAAGAACATGTTCAACATCACACGTTCAGGCAAGGATGTGGAGCAACTAGAACTCTCATCTATTGCTGATAGAAATGTAAAATGGTAAATCTGTTATGGAGACTTGAAGGTCCATATATATATATATATACATATATATATATATACACATACATACACACACACACACACACACACACACACACACACACACACACACATATATATATATATATATATATATGTGTGTGTATGTTAGGTAACAGTGCAGAACAAAGCACCATAAAACTCAGTAGCCTAAAACAATGAGCATTAAGTATTGTCCACGAGACTTTGGGCCAGCTGGGATTTCCTGGTTTTGAGTGTGTTTACTCCTGTGTCTGTGGTCAGCCACAGCTTGGGAATGTGTTTCTGCTTGTATTCACTGGGCCCTTTCAGGTATTTGGGGGTCAGCTGGCGGTAAGCTGGTCTAAAACAGATTTAACTGGGCAGATTTATCTCTAGTGGTTTCTTCTCCGTCAGCCAGCTAGTCTGGGCTTTTTCTCACAGCAAGGCAACCTTCCAAGGAGCAAGCAGAAGTACACAAGACCGTTGGAGGTCTAGGCTCAGAACTGGCATATGATCAGTTGGCCAAAGCAACTCACAAAACCAGCCAGTATTCAAAGGGAATGGAAGTAGACTCTGCCTTTTGAGGAGAAGTGCTGCAGAGTTGCACAACAGAGGTGGTGTCTCTTGGGGGTGGGAGTAGGAGTGTAATTTGGGTCATTTTTATAATCAACCTACCATTGTACCGCAAAGGAAATGACATTTGAATTTTGCCTTGCATGGTTAACCAGGCTTCCAGGTGGCAAAGAGGGTAGAAGGCATTGAACATGGATATATTGAGAGTTCAGATGGTAAAGTATTAAGTATGAGCAATTTTATTTCAAATTTGTTCCTGGTACAGTACTTTGTGTTAGTGTTTTTTTTTTTTTTTTAATCTCAGCTCACTCTTTAGAGTCTTACTCTTTTAGGGCTGAAGAGATCTTAGGCCAGTCGCTCATAAATGAGGAAACACCTAGAAATGTTAAGTGGCCCCTTCCAGTACTCAAATCAGTCTTGACAGAAGTGGACTATTGACTCAAATTTCCTCTTTCTGGGCTGCTCTCCAGAAGCACTGTCCACGTTTCCAGTTTTATGTTCCATGTATGGTTTTTCAGCGTGACCTGCCTTTCAACACGCGAAGTATTATTTTATAGAGTCTTTCATTGAGGGCAGACCAGAGAGGCTTATGCAAGTAGTGAGGGCAAATACCTAGCCATCACGTACCACCTTCTCTTGTTGAGAGTTGATAAGCTTTAAACAATGTAGATGGTAGCGGCTCCCATGTTTTCCCTCTCTGCCATCTGTGCCTTTGTGTTCTAGGCACATCTCTGGGCGCACAGCCTGGACCGTCCAGGGTAAGATAATGATGTCTGGATACACAGAGTGAGTGCCTTAGTCTTATTAATAATTTTAGAGCTGCTGCTTCTTGGGGACCAGGGTCAAGTGATTGTCACAGACTGAGTTTAGATGGCACTGTTTGAGCCACAAATTCCATTCTAGTCACTCCTTGGTCACTTCTCTTGCTAGGAGTCTATGGAGATCTGGAGGATAAAAAGCAGAAACACTCCAGGCGTGTTCCTTATTATTTCACTCTTAACCTTTGTTTCCCTACTTAGGGGAACTATAATTTGGTTTCTTCTGGAGAAACCAAAGCACAATAAAGAAAACTGGAACTGGATTGACAGCTTTATGAAGGCTGTGTGTTTAAATTTTTTAAAAGCCTCGTTTTTTTAGGCCATATATGGTCACGTAATTACGTAAAACAAATGAAAGCATGATCACTGCCTTTCATAGGAATATTTGGTGATCATACTTAAAGCAAAGAGCAAAATAAACCGAAACACTTCTTCACTGTACTTAAGGGATGTCTCTGATCCTAATTTTTTGCCATTACATTATTTTGATAGGCTTTGTTTAGGCATGGCTGCGTGCTAGGAACACTCAAGGAGCTTTACAAAATTCTTAATTTTTAAAAATTAAAAAAAAAACAGCTTTTTTGATAGTATATATACATATACAGTTAATTTTTGTATTTTCCGTAGTTTTTGGGTGTTGAAGTGTTTACTGACACCTCTGTGCACAAGCCCTGTGCTGGAAGCCGTGAATGGTACAGTGATGACTGAAACACGATCCAAACCTGTTGAGCAAAGAAAGAGAAATGTGCAGCTATTGCAAAGTGCTGTTCTATGGCAGGACCACTTTTCTGATTGTTAGATGGCATCACTTTTCCATTTTTGCATTTGGGATATGTTAGAATTTTATATTTTGACCTTGATTCAAAGACGACTTGAAGGCTAAAAGTTAAAGACTACCCTAAAATCATTTAAGTCAAACTATTGCAGAAGAGAGCAGGCCAACTAGAGTTGCTTTACATAGTGAGTGTAGGATTGAGTATTAGGTGTGGAGTTGATTTACATGTTTTCTTTCACATTCCCAGAGGTATAGACTTCCTACTTTATTGGATTCTGCAGTTTAAAGAACATAAAAAGGATTATTAATCATTGCCCCTAAGATTTAAAAACATCTCTGGTCTTAGTAACTAAAGCAGCCTAAATAAAAAATTCTACGAAAGAGTGTCTTTGTTGGCAGCTACCCTGCAAGCCAGAAAAGCCTCTTGTGAAAATTAGTGATTTTTTTTTTTTTCGGTCAGTTACCTCAAAACTGAGGAATGGTAAAAGGAAAGATGTTGCATAATCTCCAGAATATGCGTTCAACGATTGTTTCCTTTGTCTTTCAAACCTTGGCGAACTTAACACAGGTTACTTAATAGATGCCATTTTCATCATTAAATAGGTTTCTAGAAATTATGGTCAGAACTCACAAGAGTTTTAAATTTTTATTCTTTTCCCTTATGTCAGCTTCTTTTGTCTCCAGGATCCAACAAAAGTCATCATATTTAAGGATCCCAACTTTTATTTCCAGGGTGCAACCTGCTATTACCAGTGTGTCTATAAGTATTTTATTCCTTCCTAATAACTTATGCAAAGAAATAGTTAAGACCCAATCAATCCTCATGATCTTTACAGGCATTTAAAAGCTTACAGATATTAAAATGCACTACCTTGGTTCCATTTCTTTGGGGGTATATATAACAAATATCTCTGCCTTTGAAAGTTTAAGAAGCCAGGCTAGCTATCAGACCATTCCAGGTGTTTTAGCATTCTCTGGCTATAACATCATGGGGAGATGCTGATCTCAGAAAATGCTAACTCCTCAATTTGCAGTCTTAGACATGTGACTGCTTTATTGAGTTATCAAATATTCCTGACCTAAAAAGTGATCAATAGTAGTGATTTTAGCTTTCTGTTACTTCATTGGTGGAAACCTAGTAATTTTGACAAAACTGGATAGTTGTTTTCTATTATAATCATGTTTGGCTCAGAGAGATAGCCCTAAAGAAGTCTTTTTTTTTTTTTTTTTTTTTTTTTTTTCCGTATTCTCAGCCTGCACTTTAGGTAACTGGCACCAGTGAGAGGGATCCCCTTAGAATACTCTGTATGAAATGCCAGGCCAGGGATTTTTAGCTTAACCACCAGTGGAGGTGGACCAGGAAATCAGATGAATGAGGTGGGCTGCGTGAAGGCAGTAAGGAGTCGTGGAGACTGGCCAAGTGGAGGGTACAGAGTGTGTGTGTAGAATCATGGGTCAGATCCAGCTCATTGCTTCACACTAGAATGCAGGCCCAGTTTTGACAGGTTGTATGATTTCTTTTTTCCAAAAGGAGCTGGAAAACCAGATTTCCTTGCAAAATTTCTCACCTTTAAATTACTGCACATGTCAAAGGAAACACTTCTGTAAGTCAGGCTGGGTTTGCACCATGGTTTAGACTCCTCTGTATGTGGATAGTGGCATTGAGACCATTTGATCATCATCTTAAATACTTTCATACATCATTTAATAGCATTAAAGTAACATTAATGTGTCTTTATAAACAATGGGTACTACTTATGAAGCAGATTCCAATACAACTACCTAGGTCCAAGCCGAAGTTCCCGTTCACACTGAGCAGAAACTGGCGACTGTTACTGTTTAATATATTTCTGGCATTAATGCCGTTCTCTTTCTAAGATTGGAAAACTCTGAGCTAAACCTGTTCTCTCTCCATGTGGGGACCTCAGAGCTCTGTGGTTCGCCTTGAAAAAGCCCCTATGGATAACTCATCTCCAACCATAAAGGTCCTAGAATGCGGAACAGGTGTGAAGTGCTTGATGGTAGCTCTCAGTGAGGTCTCTAGATAATGGACTTCTTTTCATCTTTTCCCCTAGGAAAGATGGCATTCAACAAATGTTTATTGAGTATTGGCCCTTCTCAATTATAAATTTCCATCCCCTGTGTTGTCTCCCTTGGTCTGAAGGTTTTCTCCATCAATCAGTAGTTCCCATTTCAACCATGTTTGTTATAGTATCTAACCATCTCCTAACTGGTCTTTGCAAGTTTTTCAGGAAAGCAACAAGCAGATACTTCCAAGTCTCCTAAAGAGAAATGTCTTTCCCTCCCATCTGCAGCCATTAAACATTTAAAACAGATAAAGTTATTTTATGGAATACTTATTGTTGGGCATCTTATGCAAAGTTGGAGAGGAGAACTAAAATAAATAAGATATAGAAATGTGTGCTTTTTTAAAAAGATGCTAATTTAGTGTTGGGACAGTACTGTCTGTGGAAGGGGTTCAGATGATACATAATAAATCATTAGTGGATCAAGCCAATGTCTAGTTAATCAACATCTAGATGATTTGCACTCTGTAAAGTTACAGAAATGTATTTCTGAAGTGACTACTCCTGTACTAAAATTTGTTCCCTTAAATAAGTTGCTGCTTTTTGTGTTCAGTTGTTTTTCCCTCCCTCTCTGTGAAATTTTTGTCTTTTATTTTCTTTTAGGAACATAACTTATAAATTCCTGCTAGTAATAGCAATTGTATGATGTTTCATAACTTGTTAAGAAAAGTGCTGCCAAAATCTAGCTTGTTCTTAATTCTGTGTAACTTTTTTAAAGCAGGAATGAATGAATTTATGAAACATGCAATGTTCCTTTGTGGGATATGTCATAAATGAAGCCATTAATTGTCAGATTGTCATAGGACTTTGGGAGCAATCCAGTATGAGTTTGAACCCTAATTTCCTTCCTTCCCGTAGCCTGCATACTCTCTTGTGGCTGAGTGATTGTTGATGCTTTGCCCAGGGAGCACTGCCAGCTAATTGGCCTGCTGTCGCTTCAGGTCAGGACTTGTTTTAAGTCGGGCTGGTAGTTAGCGGTTATCCTTCTGAGGAAGAACTGGTAGTTCCAAGGACCTTTCAGCACTCAGGTTCTCTTCAGTCATACTTTTGTATTCAGTTGTATCTTAGGGATGTGTTTGTATCCTTCTCCTTTCCTCATCTCACCCCCCAAGAGAATGTCCCAGGGAAGGTTACCCAGTGACGTGATTCACACCAGGTGGGAGTGCTTAGCTATTCCAGCGGCCACTACTCTGGCGCTGGTGATTTTTCCATTCCGCCTTGCTTATTCCCCACCTGTTGAACAAGAATACCTGGAAGGAGTGTCAAGAAGATGCTTCTGTTGAAGCCCTTGAAGTCTCCCTAGTCCATAGCAGTGAACTCTAGCTGCAGTTTGCTTTCTCTTAAAAGATCTCTAAATAAAACATTTAATACTCAAACCAAGTACTTCATTACTAGAGACTGAATGAGCCATGCCAGCCAGGTACCCTTTCCTCATCTCCATTTAGAATGCGTCACTGTGCTACAGGGGGGTTCAAACATTTGGTCTCAGAACCTCTTTGGTCTTTTAAATCCTTGATGTCAATGAGCTTAAATCTGTGGTTTAAATTTCTCAATATTCCGATTAGACACTAGAACTGAGACATCTAACATATTTTAAAAATTCATAAATGAACCTGTTTCATGGTTAAAAATCACTTTTCTGAGAAGTAACTCTTTTAAAACAAAAAAAACTCTTGTGAGGAAAGTCCTGTTTTACCTTTTCACATATATCTTTAATGTGTAACTTAATGGAAGACAGTTGGGCTCTCAGATCTTTCTGTTGAATTTGTTTTGATACGTTCTTTTGGTTCATGTTTATGAAGAAAATCTCACACAGATTTGTAGTTGGAAATTGTGTATATTCTTTGATATTGTAACCAAAACTCGACAGGTGGTAGCTTAAAGGACTTTTTGCAAGGAGGAAACTGAAACCATATCAATACTGTGTTAAATTAAAATCCATTCGTCTGTCTTGCATTTTGAATGAACTTTTTTCCTCATACGTGGTTTTATAACATTATACGTTGTCCCTTGGAAAATATTGGTAGATGTTATGCAGCTCTTCCAAATGTTAACATATCTCATGATATCAGAATTATCATGTTCATTAATATCACCACCAGTCTTATCAGAAAGATCTTTAAGTATTGGGAAGCTGTCAAGTTCACTGTGGTCGATACAAGTTAAACAAAATTCTAATTTCCATCCAATAGCTGGGATTTTATTATTGATTACAAGTGCTGTTTGTTTTCCTTGAAGTGACAAGCTTGCTTTATTTTCTAGAAAGCGTCTTCCAAATACTAAAGTCTGAAAATCCAGTTTGTCTATCAGTCATTCTTTCGAGTGAAAATACTGTTGCATGGTAACAGCTAGGTCAGCTTGCAGCTTGATCGCACAAGTTCTTTTCCTTAAGAGAATCGTTAGATATCAGAAGTGCTTTATGCATGTTTTCTGTTTTGGCACACAAAATATTAGAGATGTATATTCAGAAGTTGAGATTTAATAACATTTATAATGCTTATTGCATCATCAAAGACCTTGAGTGAAACTCCTTTTTTTCTTTTTTTTTTTTTTTTTTTAAACTGAGAATGAGTGGTGGTAAAAATAAAATGACTATTCATAAGGTTTGGTGCCTCTTTATCCATCAGTCCCAAGGGCAACACAGTAAGTAAGGCACATAACATCATAGAATTATTTTGGAAGTAGCTATGACCTCCTGGCTCCCCTGAAAAGGTCTGGGGGACTCCCACAGGTTTGTTAGAATTGCTGCTCTAGTACCAATGTTTTATGTAAAAAAAAATTTTTTTCAAATTATTTGCTTAAACATTTTTTAATTTTATGTTGGGCTAGAGTTGATTTACAATGTTGTGTCAGTTTCAGGTGTACAGCAAAGTGATTTAGTTATACATATATATATATATATATATATATTCTTTTACAAATTCTTTTCCCGTTTAGGTTATTACAGAATATTGAGCAGAGTCCCCTGTGCTATACAGCAGGTCCTTGTAAATTCCTAGGTTGCATTATCAGATTTACATTCACACCTCAAAATCATTAAGTAGCATGAAGAAGCAGAGCTGTGCTGCTTTTTCTCCTTTATCCAAGCACCAAAACTAAGCAAATAGTTACCTTTATATATGCCACACTTTAGTAGTTCTTCATCTCAATTTACCATTTTGAGTAGGTGGCATGAGCTTAATCTGAGCTGTAACCTCAGAACCTTTCCCCAGCCTGGTCCCACATGTGGGCTCACACATCCCCTTTTGCCTGTCTTTGCCTCTCGTGCTATCCCACTATCCTATCATGATTTCACTCATTTCCTGACGTTTCCCAGCTTATCCTGAGCTCTGTATCCTTCTACTGAATTTTAATACCATTTTGGTGAAAATATCACCCCTGTCCTTGGTTGCAATGTCAGTACTTAAAGGTATTTGCTGAATTTACATTCACACTGTGAGATAGAAGTGCTAAGGTCAAATGTACTTCTGGAAGCTAAACTCATCTCTGTTCTTCTAATAGGTCTACTTATTTTACCAAATGAAGGAAATTATTTCATTAGTTTGTTTTGATTTAAAAATATAAACATGAGACTGAATGTAGATGGGTAGGGTGTAATATACTTGAAATGTTGGGTTAGACCTGGGCTTGTCAATTCCAGGTGTGGTTCCTTCACTAATAAGCTCTTGGACCTTCTATGAGGTATGCTACCTCTTTGAGCCTTGTTTTCTTGTCTGTATAAAAGTGTTAGTAATGCTTACCTGTAAAGGTTATAGTGAAGATTAATCTCATTATGTGTAAAGCAGCTACTACAATGTGTCACACACAGTAGATAGCAACTGCTTCTAAAATTATAGTAATAATGTATTAGTTTGATTCTTAGACATTTACCAGTTCTAGTGTTAGCTGTCTTATATAGTTAACTTTTTCTAGAATGAAATGATGCCTTTAGAAAAGTGTTTTTGGCATGTATATATTAGCTAAAGTTGTGAAACACATTTTTAAGTGTATAAGTCATGAACAGCGGATGAGAAATGAAAAAAGATTTTTTGCATTTTAGCATTCAAACATGACAGCAAATAGACTCATGTTGTTCAAAAAATAGGGACCTTAATTGGATAGGATTTTTGATTCATAATCTGAGGCTAATATTATTGCTTTGATATATTCTAACCTCATTACTGTCTAAAAACTTGCTCACTGGTTAATCATACCAACAGATTTTTCCTCTAAGAATCTCCATTTTTTTTTGAGATATAGTTGACATATTAGTTTCAAGTATACAACATAGTGATTCAATATTTGTATGTATAGTGAAATCACAATCTTTAATTAACATCTACCACCATAGTTACAAAAATTTTTTTCCTTGTGATGAGAACTTTTAAGGTCTAATCTCATAAATTTTAAAATCTCATAAATTGCAAATATGCAATACAGTGTTATTACCGTCACCATGCTGTACATTACATCTCTGAATTCTTCGTTCTTTATTCAAATCTCAAAAGTAGATGACAAGGCAGAAAATACCTGGGCTGATAAAACTGAATATGGAATAAAGCATCAGCTGCTTGTTCTCAGGTGCTAGAATTTTTAAAGTAACGGAGAAGTACCTATATCATTTTCATCTGGGAGTCTGTTGTGTCTGCATATGCAAAATGAGCTGCAGAAGTTGTGGCCTGCAAATACACAAAGCAAATAAAATTCTTGTCAGCTGGGGTGTAACTAAATGCTTGCCACTTTCCCTATAAGTTAGTCATTACAGGCAAACTTTTTTTTTTTTTTTTGCGGTACGCAGCCTCTCACTGTTGTGGCCTCTCCCGTTGCAGAGCACAGGCTCTGGACGCGCAGGCTCAGCAGCCATGGCTCACGGGCCCAGCCGCTCCGTGGCACGTGGGATCTTCCCGGACCGGGGCACGAACCTGTGTCCCCTGCATCGGCAGGCGGACTCTCAACCACTGCGCCACCAGGGAAGCCCCAGGCAAACTTTTGATCCACTTGTCTAATGTATTGAAGAATGCAGGTTTTCCTGCTTGACATGATAGGGAATGGGAATGAATTGTATAAAAGGACTTATTACGAAAGGATATTTTTATTTCCACAGTTAAAGATTGATTCTTGTTTTAAAGGAACTTTGTTTACAAGCACATATTGGCTCTGCTGAAATCCATTCTGAAGAACTTAAGGCAAAAAGCTTCTGAGAATTTGGACTCATTAGCAGAGCTGATTCCTTTGGCTGTATTTCCTGATAATAGTTTTCTGTAAGACATGTGAATTGTCAGAGAGCTGGAGTAGTAAGAATGTGTCTCCTGTGCTCATTATTGAGTACGTACAGGACGACTTGAAATGAGTCCCTCCAAGAACTAATGAGTATCTTCTAGCTTGCTCCCTTTTACCTCATTCTTCATCATGTTTATTGGGCATTAGTTTAAAAGCCTTGTGCTTAATAGGAACTTTGGCATACGTAAATATTTGATGTACGTATTTGCTGGGTTCAGTTTTAGCAAACCCATTGCTCTCATGAAGAAGACTGCAGTTTTTATGGTTAGCAACAAGGCTCAAAGATAGAATGGAAGAAAAATTGGTCGATAATATTAAAACTTTATGTGTATTCAAATTAGATTTTCGGCTGTAGTTTCAACCTTTCTCCTATATTTCAATTATTATATAAAGTGAAAATATTTAATTTTCACCTACTTTGTGCTTCTCTCATAAACAAAAATGAATAAAGGTAAGAAAATAGCAAAAAGCAGAGGCAAAGAGCAGAGGTAAATTACCCAGGAATAATGAGAAAGTATAGTATTCTGTTGTCTGATTTATTTATCCATTTGCCTAGTGAAGGACATCTTGGTGGCTTCCAGGTTTTGGCAATTGTAAATAAAGTTGCCATAAACATCCACGTGCAGGTTTTCATGTGGATGTAAGTTCTCAGCTCTTTAGGGTAAATACCGAGGAGCATGATGGCTGGATTATATAGTTAAAGTATGTTTAGTTTTGTAGGAAACCACCAAACTATCTTCCAAAGCGGCCGTACCATTTTGCATTCTCGCCAGCAACGAATGAGGGTGTCTGTTGCTCCACACCCTCATCTGAATTTGGTGTTGTCAGTGTTCTAGATTTTGGTGTGTGTAATAGTATCTCATTGTTTTAATCTGCATTTTCATGATATATGATGTAGAGCCTTTTATCATATACTTTTTGGCCATCTGTATATCTTCTTTGGTGAGGTATCTGTTAAGGTCTTTGGCCCATTCTAAAATCAGGTTTTTGTTATCTTGCTGAGTTTGAGTTCTTTGTGTATTTTGTATAATTCCTTTGTCAGATGTGTCTCCTACAGATATTTTCTTCCAGTCTGTGACTTGTCTTCTGCTCTGCAAAAGACAATGTCAAGAGAATTAGAAATTTTCTAATTCTAATGAGGTTCAGTTTATCGATTATTTTTTTCATGGATCTTGCTTCGGGTGTTGTATCTTAAAAAATCATTACCATACTCAAGGTCATTTAGGTTTTCTCCTCTGCTACCTTATAGGAGTTTTGTAGTTTTGCATTTTACATTTAGGTCTGTGGTCCATTGAGTTAATATTTGTGAAGGGTAAAAGGTCTGTCTAGATTAATTTTTTTTGTATGTGGGTATCCAGCTGTTCTAGCATCGTTTGTTGAAAAGACTCTTTGCTCCATTGTATTGCCATTGCTCCTTTGTCCAAGATCAGTTGACTGTATTTATGTGGGTCTGTTTTCTCTATACTGTCGCACTGATCTTTTGTCTCTTCTTTTGCCCATACCATACTGTCTTGATTAACATAGCTTTATAGTAAGTCTTGAAGTTGGATAATGTCAGTCCTCCAACTTTGTTCTTCTCTTTCACTGTTGTGTTGGCTATTCTGGGTCCTTTGCCTCTCTATATAAACTTTAGAATCAGTTTGTCAGTATCCACAAAATAAGTTGCTGGGATTTTTATTGGCATTGTCTCTATAGATCAAGTTGGCAAGAACTAAAATCTTGACAATATTGAGTCAGCTTAAGGAATATCTGTGCTTCTATCCTCTGACAAAGATTGTGGAGAATTGGTATAATTTCCTCCTTAAATGTTTGGTAGAATTAACCAGTGAAACTATCTGAGCCTTGTGCTTTCTGTTTTGGAGGGTTACTAATTATTGACGTAACTTATATAATAGATATAGGCCTATTCAGATTATCTCCTTGTGTGTTTGGTTTGACAAATTGTGTATTTCAGGAAATTGGTCCATTTCATCTAGGTTATCACATTTGTGAGTATAGAGTTGTTTGTAGTATTCTTGTATTACCCATAATGTCCATGGGGGCTGTAGTGATGTCCCCTCTTTCATTTCTGATATTCATCATTTGAATCCTCTCTTTTTCTTAGTTAACATGTCTAGAGACTTCTCGATTTTGTCTTTTTAAGGAGCCAGCTTAGTTTTGTTGATTTTATCCTATTGATGTCTTATTGTCAATTTTATTGACTTCTCTAATTTTTTTTCTGCTTTGTATTTAATTTGCTTTCCTTCTTTCTAGTTTCCTAAAGTAGAAACTTAGATCATTTATTTTAGATCTTTCTTCCTTTGTAATATATGCATTCAATGCTATAAGTTTTCCTGTAAGCACTGCTTTTGATGCATTCCATAATTTTCCCTCCAGTTCTCCAGGTATTTCCTGTTTTCCTTACTCCAAGTATTACCTCTGTACATTTGACTTAAAAATGTGTATGTCCTGGTCCTGACCTCCTGACCTCTTTTCTGAGTTCCATTCCTATATGTTAATCTGCCTGTTAGATATCTTAACCTGGATCACCCAGAGTCATCTCAAATTCAACACATGTTGCTTGTATCATTTTCTTTGCTTTTTTCACTTTCTTCTTCCTTCGTTCATGTTTTTATCTTTGTTCCAGATCTTATAATGGATGCATTGATAAAATTCACTTATAGTCTTGAATTTTAGTGGGTGTGGGTTTTTTTTGTTTGTTTTTTGGTCAGCCCCTGGTAGTCTCACATAATGAAAAGTCATTGCTTTTGTAGTAGAATCTTTATATTCCCACTATGCTTTATGCTGTGCCTTTTATGTTTTGCACTCTGCCTTTTAGTATGTGAAAGACTTATAAAAAGTTCTAGAGAACAATAATGAAAAGTATGCTTAATGAAATTGTTTTAAAGGGTCACAACTTTGCTTATTCTTGTATAGGAAGAAAGATCTGATGATAAACCTTCATGTTCATTGTGGAAGGAGGTTTCCAAGTCTATGACATGTTATTCACTCTGGAGACAATCTTTCCCTAATGCAAAAGGACCAGATAAACAGAGGAGAGACAGTTTGGTTGGAAATACTTTTCCATTGGTAAGTGTAGCTCTGAAGGTCAAATGGGCAGGCTGATGTAGTCAGCCGGTGACATCTGATTGGCTTTAGTTAGTTGGCATCTGTTCTGTTTGATTAGTTCCTCTGTGCTCTAGGTTAATAAGTTTTTGGCTTACTTTGAATTATTATTGCCCAGTTATTTAAAATTTTATTTCAATCCTAAATTTTCTCTTTTTTATATTTTTGTTCTCTCTTGGATTGTCTAACAACTAATGCTCCTCTTGGGTAAAATTCTCTGGAATGTCAGGCCAAAAGTTGGATGTGACCCAACGTTTCATGAAGGCTGGTCTTCTAAATTAACACTGAAGATACATCTTTTAGTTGCTTCATTAGCCTAATTTATAACCCTTATCATTCCTAACGCATCTCTGATGCAGGTCTTCTATAACACACTGATTTTTACTTGTAATTAATTTGGAATAATTATTAGAGCTATTAAGACTTGCTTTTAAGAAAAGACACTATGCTATATACTTGATGCCTGTGGTAGGTAAAATAATGGCCTCCCAAAGATGTCTACCTCCTAGTCCTCAGAACCTGTGTATGTGCACCTGTGGCAGATGAAAGTTAAGGTAGCATACGGAATTAAGATTGCTAATCAGTAACCTTTAAGATAGGGAGACTATCCTGCATTGTCCTGGTGGGCCCAGTGTAATCACGCAGGTCCTTATATGTGGAACAAGGAAGTAGAAGAGGTGGTCAGACTGGACTGGCTGTTCCTAGCTTTGCAGAAGGAAGGGAAGTCTTGCTCTAAAAAATTCCAGATAAGAATTTGCCTCTGATACAGTAAGACCTGTATCAGACATTGGACCTGAAGAACTATAAGTTTGTTTTAAGCCACTAAGTTTGTGGTAATTTGTTGTAGGAGCAATAGGAAAATAATAGTACACTTCTTTATTGTATTTAGCTGTATGAAGGGCTTGCTTCTGATATTTGGCATACCAGGTGTTTATAATTTTCCTAGAAAACTTAATCTGTTTTTACTTTGTCATCAAAGGCAATCATGCTCATTCTCATAAAGAGTGATATTTTTTGCCTGTGAAAAATTGGACATAATTTGTGTTGCTATTGAATATGATTATATCTACTGGCATGTTTGTGACCATATACATATATAGTACTTACATGTGATATTTATATACACTATATAGAGAAAATAAAAAATTATATTTTGGGATAAATTATTACATATTGTTGATATTGAGGTCAACTTTTATAACCTGCATATCAAAGTAACCCAACATAATTTTGGGCAAAGGGTAGACTGTATAAAGGAGAATATATTTGAACATTCTTGTTCGAATGGCTTAGAGGTTATGGCATAAGCACTGTAAAGGATGACGAATAGTCATTTCCCATTTGATTTGTCAGGGAACATAATTTCCTTGGTTGCGATAAATGTCAATACTGTCTTTTAGCTTTCAGTTTTTGGAATCAAATTATAGACAAAGTATGGTTGTCATTACGGAAGAAAATGTAAATGTCTTCAACTTTGATATTGTAAAGGTAAAGCTGACAAAAATGGAAAGTGAAAGGACAGAAGGGAGAGTAAGACGTGTGATGTCATCTTTTACTCTGAGGAGTGAAGAGATGCTGTCTTTAGATGACAGGATTGAAAATAGAAACGTGTTATTCATTAAAGATAAAAGTAACCAATAAAGGAAATAAGTAAATTTGAATAACTACATTAGGAGAGAGGAGGATGGGGAAAGTCTGGGGACTCTAAATACACTCGATTGCCATCAATGATATCAGAAAGCCAAAAAGTTGAGACCGTTAAAATGCTTATTCTTTAGAGAGGAGATAACATTCAAACAGACTAAAACAGATGTCTGAAAGAGCTGCCTCTGGAGAATACAGTTGGGCTAGCCTCCTGTACCACTAAATTTTTAAAATCAAATTGATTCTTACACATGGCTTATAGTGGGAGTTGGCAAACTTTTTTTTTTTTTCTGTGAAGGGCCAGGTAGTAATATGTTAGCCTTTGAAAGCCGTATGATCTCAGTGGCACTTATTCACCTCTACTGTTTCCCTATGAAAGCAGCATACACAGTAATTATACAGATGAGCCTGGCTATGTCCCACCGAGCTTTCATTTACAAAAATATGTGATGGGTATGTTTGGCCAGAGGGCTATAGTTTGCCAGTTTCTACTTTAAAGAGTCAAATAGTGCTAAAAGGCCGTCAGCAAAAACCAGTGGTCTGTTGTCATCCTCCTGCCTGTACTGCTTCCAAGAAACAGCCACTCTAAACCGCTTAGCTGCCCTTTTTGGGTATTTATCTCCATAATTCTAAATTTGTACATCATGGGATAGCAGTGTGCTTTTAATACGAATTTACTGCTGTCTCTTGATAAATCAATTTTAGACATTATCTGTTTACATCCTATTAGGGTAGTTGAAAATTATAACTTTCTCATAGCTTCTTCACATTTTCTTCCCTTTCATCTTCCAGAATTGTTGTTGGAATTTTGGGTTAAATCTATATGCAGTGTTTTTGCCACTGTGACCATGTAGATATTGTTCACTCGAGCCAATAACAGTGGTTGCTTCCTGTCTTACACAAATTTTTGGTTTTCTTGCAGCTAATGTATTTTATTTGCTTCGTTTTCTTTGAATCTCGTTTTCTTTGAATCTCGCTTTCTTTTTTCTCCTTCTATTAGTTGTATAAAGTTACCATTTTCCATACAGTTAAAATTTCATAATCTCTAGGGACTCTGGATTTGTCCTGGTTAACTTCATTCCTGGATCCCTTTGTGTGGATCCAGTCAGGGGTGGCTGTTCTCTGAGCTCCAACATGGCTGTCTTATTAATTGCTGTCACTGTGTTTTTGGGAATCCCCTTCCCGCCTCTGCTCTCTTGGGCCCTCTGTTTCCTGGGTCACCCATTTTGGTGGTGCACTTTCTTCCAATAGCCTGTGAGGAGCGGCTGGGCTGGAGGTTGTAGGGCTGGCTGCTAGCTTTGTGGGTGGGGTTGGGTGGGGTAGTAAGGTTGGCATGTGTACCCTGCATCACTCAGTCCCTGTCTGCAGTCTGTAGCCCTTTGTATTCAGCCCTTTCTCTGTGCCTGATGCCTTGGCGTCTGCACCCTACTCAGGGTTCAGTGGCACCACAGGTTATATTTCTTGCCTCTTGACAGGGGAGGTGTTGTGGGCACGTAGGAGTTTCACCATCCGTTCAAAATGTTTTCAGACAATTTTTATTCACCATTTTCAGCCCCTGCCTTCTAACTTTTTTCATGGACCCTGGTGGCTCCAGACTGTGTCCCAAGTGGACTGGCTTGTTTTCATGCCAGCTGTCTCCATCTAAAAGCACTTGGGTGTCACCTTCCTTCTCCCTGAGAAGTCATTGCTTCTTTATCCATCCATTTTCTGTCTTTTACATTGTGCTTTGAACTGCGGATTGTCTACTGGTTTCATTAAACAGAATTTATGGTACTATTTTTAAAATTTTCTTGTTTGCGGTTGATTTCCAGGGAAGATGGGGGGGGATTAGACTTAATCTCTATCACCATAGGTAGGTGTCAGTAATTTACTTTCAATTAAAATATTTCTTTATACAACTTCAAAAAAAAATAAGGATTGAAGTTTTTTCTTGGCAAAGTAGACTCAGAGTTATCTCAGCATTTGTAATATTATTATGTTAATAGGTATGTCTAAGTGAATGTATATAAATATATGTAAATGTATAAAACTGCCACTGTGATATAACTCAGAAAAATTTCCCTCCACATTTAATTTTTCTATCATTCATGCCATCTTTTTTTTATAAGGTGAATTATGAGTCCCCCTTGTGTTTTGGTGTTATTTGCCTGCTACACAGTTGGCATTTCTGCTTAGAGCTTTTCCCCCCACTATATTTATAACCTAATAGTATAATAATGGTATAATGATACCATAATTTTAGACAAAACTAGGTAGTTTTTATTGTTGCTGTCTACATTCTGATTCTCGTGAAGCATAGGTAAGGTGTTGAGAACAGAGGAAGTCCATCCCAATTTAGTAGCAGATTGGCTTCTAAAAGTTTTTAATAAATTGCTAATTGTTCTTGGAGTTTGGCCTGCATTTTCTTGTGTACATAATATTTAAGTGGAAGTTTTTCTTGTCTGTAGAGGCCTACTTTTCATATGTCAGCATTTTGATTAATGCCAGTGAACTGTGTCACTTAATTATGAGTCCTACCTAAGGCACTGGGCATTGGGCAGTTGGCCAGTATATACTGTTTGTAGTGGGGAGGACCAGATAGTTTCATTTGTTTGTCTCTAGCAAATTTATACTTTTATAAAATACAAAATCATGTGCTTGGATATTGCAGCAATAAAAAATTGCTGTAAGAATTTTTTAAATGCTTACTCTTAATTTCTGTACTAACTTTGTTGTAGGAAAAAACAGCTCAGGGACCACATCGGTCTACAGACCGCATTTTGCTCAGAAGCATAGAGAAAACTAGGGAAGAATGTTTCCTCCTGTCCAGAGTTTCGGTGTATGAAAAACTTGCCTAGCATTTTGAAATTTCTATTTGTGGAACTTTTGCTAGCTTTGACTTCTTTTACAAATGACATTCTTTTTCAAGCCCAGGGGAGTCTCTTTGCCCCCTAAACTCTCAGCTTTGAAGAATTACACAGGACAGTAATGAATAACAGGCACTAATTTTTGTATATCTGTTTTAAGGAGAAATCTGTGCTAGATGCTGGGATTATAGTAGTATGTAAGTTAGAGATGGCTCTGCCTTTGTAGAATTTAAGCGAATGATGCTAAGAGAGAAAATACATGTAGCTTGATTGATATGCCAGTGTATGTGCATGCCTGTGAATATGTAATGAACTTCTCACGTTCCAGTGAGGGTTGAGGGTATTTCCATTTTACATAAGTGGTAGAGTTTGGATTTCAACCCAATCTTAGTGACTTTAAACCTCACACATTTCCCATGGAATAGTTTCATTTGGGGGTGGGTGGGTGGGTGTAGGATTGATTATCTTTATGTGGCCCTGCACAGTCATACCTGGTATGTCTTCTGTCATCAGGTTGGAGGGGAACATCCGTAGGTCCCTTCTTGCACCTCTCTGGAAATATTTTCATTTAAAAGAAAAAGTTTTATACATGTTTAATGAGGACAGAAAAAGAGTAGAATTTTAGCTAATGTTGTAGAGTTAGAGTGAAATTTTCCCTGGTGTGGGGAGAGGAGTTCCTGGGGAGGCTGGGCATCTGCCATGCTTTTTTGACATGACAAGTGAGCTGGCTTTGCCACTCCTGTAAGGGTCCCCTTTCTGAGCTTTGACTTCTTTTACAAAGAACTGCAACAGGCTTGCCCACAGGCACAGCCGTTTGTTGGGAGACCTGACTCCTTTCTCCAAACTTCCCCTGGCTTGCTGCCTCAAATCTTTGCTCAAATAGCACCCTTTCAGTAAGGCATGACCTGACCACCTGTTCAAAACATAAGCCCTCTGGGCTTCCCTGGTGGCGCAGTGGTTGAGAGTTCGCCTGCCGATGCAGGGGATGCGGGTTCGTGCCCCGGTCCGGGAAGATCCCACATGCCGCGGAGCGGCTGGGCCCGTGAGCCATGGCCGCTGAGCCTGCGCGTCCGGAGCCTGTGCTCTGCAACAGGAGAGGCCACAACAGTGAGAGGCCCGCATACCGCAAAGATAAAAAAAAATTAAAAAAAGAAAGAAAAAAGCAAAACATAAGCCCTCTGGATTGTCCATCCTCCTCACGCCACTCTGTTTTTTTCTCCCATATCTCTTATCACTTTTAAGATGCCACTTAGTTTACTTATTATGTTGGTTAAATACTGTCTTCTCTCTTCAGTGAATATAAGCTCTACTCTTCCAAGGATGGGGGGTTTTCTCCTATAATTTGTTAATGGATGTTGCATAAGGGATAGCCTTTGACATACAACTCACAGTGTTTCTACTCTTCTCAGGCTGCCCTTGGCTTTATCAAAGGATCTAGGTCACATGATTAAACCTTTTGTTTTAGTATAAATGAAATGGTTTTCTCTGTTACAGCAGGAGGCCTTTTTTTTTAACATCTTTATTGGAGTATAATTGCTTTACAATGGTGTGTTAGTTTCTGCTTTATAACGAAGTGAATCAGTTATACATATACGTATGTTCCCATATCTCTTCCCTCTTGCGTCTCCCTCCCTCCCACCCTCCCTATCCCAGCCCTCTAGGTGGTCACAAACCACCTAGCTGATCTCCCTGTGCTACGCGGCTGCTTCCCACTAGCTATGTTTTACGTTTGGTAGTGTATATGTGTCCAATCCCACTACTGGGCATATACCCTGAGAAAACCATAATTCAAAAAGAGTCATGTACCACAATGTTCATTGCAGCTCTATTTACAATAGCCAGGAGGTCTTTTTATCCTCTTCTGTTACTCTTCTGTTTCTCCTCGTCTTTATTCCTATGACAAATATACAGTGGATGCCAAAGGTAGTCCCAGGTACTGGGACTATGGGAGTGAAGAAGATGGGTGAGGTTTCTGTGTCATGGAGCTTATGTTCTATTTGGAGGAGACCAATAAAAATTAACAAATAGTGGAATAAACTAATCGTGCGTCATACTTGCAGTGAGGGCAGAGAATCAGCGCTAGACTGTCATGAAGGTCATCTCTGAGCAGGGGATCCTTGAGCTTAGCTTTTCCTACTTCCTGTCAGTGCTTCCTGTGTTCTCTCTCTTAGCCACATCTGTGATTCATCTGTAGGATTCTGGAGGAATGACCCTGTTGGAGAAACAAAGCTAACAGTAGTGGGCAGTAGTAACCAAATACTTTTGAAAATCAGAGACGGGTAATTCTTCACCACTCCTATTACTGCCATACAGAAAACACATTTTACAAGCAGTGCTTGGGAATAAAGTTGATGAGGTCTTCATGTTTATCTTAAAGTTAACTTATTTTTAGAAACACTGCCAACAGTACCTCTTCTGATGTAAATTAAAATTTTCTATGTCTTAATTTCTTCAATGATGGAACATAAAACTTTGTGTTAGAGAAGAGAGCTAGAGGATATGGTGGTTACGTGTAGAATACTTTAAACCTTCATTCATTCGTATACATAAATATGCACACACAATTGGCAGTATCCGACATAGGTGTTCTTTGGAGTTATTGTAAAAGATGCTAGCATCATAGCTGCAAGGAAGTTTGGATATAATTGGTTATATTAAGTAAAGCTTGAGTTGTACGAATTTGCATTCTCAAATTCTTATTAAACTTCATTTTGGGGCTTTCCTGGTGGCACAGTGGTTAGGAATCCGCCTGCCAATGCAGGGGACACGGGTTTGCGTCCTGGTCCGGGAAGATCCCACATGCTGCGGAGCAGCTAAGCCCGTGCACCACAACTACTGAGCCTGTGTTCTAGAGCCTGCTAGCGACAATTACTGAGCCCGCGTGCTACAACTACTGAAGCCCGTGCTCTGCAACAAGAGGAGCCACTGCGATGAGAAGCCCGTGCACCACAATGAAGAGTAGCCCCTGCTTGCTGCAACTAGAGAAAGCCCGCGTGCAGCTATGAAGACGCAACGCAGCCAAAAAAATAATAAAATAAATATATAAAAAATGTTAAAAAAATTCGTTTTGTAGCAGAATACTTTTTAGGGTTTTATGATGAAATAACTTCTTTAAAAAAATTATTTGTCCTTCTCTTTGGAGACCTGGCCACTTCCATTCTTTGGCTGTAGGCTCTGCATTCCTTTGGACCACACAAGCTTCTAAAACCTTGGCATCCAGGTCTTTGGACTATAAAATTTCATTTGAAAACAATTAATGGAAAACAGGATTTGAAAAAATCAGCTGTTTTCTTTAAAATTATTTTGAAACATTGTGTTTCAGTGTTATTAAATTATAATGGTTTAATGTTTTAAAAATCTTTCATACAGGGAATCTTTCAAAATAGATAATTCAATTAAAGGTGTAATTTTTGTTGATTTCAGACTTTAACATTTGATTTTCCTGATAAAACTTTTCATTTTAAGATTACAGTATATTTAATCCTGAAGATTTACATAAGGAGTATACTTTTATGCATTTAACTCACTCTTAGATCCATAGGAAAAGGAAATTTCCCCATTCATATAAAGAGAGTATGCTGTGATGATGTAGGCAGCAGATTTGAAAATAATTAAAATTTGTCTTTTGTTCAAAAATAATCTAGGTATCTGGAATGTTTTTCCTCATGAGTTTAGGTTAATCCCATGATGAAAAATGAACCTTTAAAGTCTTGTAGTAAAGAAAATTGCTGAGATTATGGTTACTTCACAAAGCTGAATGAAAAATGACATGGAGTGATTAATATTTAGTTGATACATGAACTAGCAAATGAAGTTTATGTCTTCATGCTTAAATCTTTTTCTTTCTGCTTGAAAAGAATGAGTAATATTATCAAAACTTGGATTATGAGATAAAATTGAGAATTTCCCTTGGAATTGTGGGGCTCTAATGCTGAGACTAATTTGTTGAGAATTGTGTATCACAAGCCAACTACCTTCCTTGTGGCATGACCTTTGTATATCAAAATCTGTTGATGCTCAAGTTCCACGTGTTAGATGGTGTGATACAGTTGGTCCTTCCATGTTTGCAAGTTCCCAATCAGACTGCAATATAAAATTCTCAGGGTTTTTTTTTCCCCTCTACCAGCATAATTCTTTTACTTTGGGGATGGAGGACCTTTTTCTGAAATTTGTTAATAAATCAGTGAAATTTTAGGTTACACAGCAAGACACTAAAATAACTGATGCATTGGGATATTAAAGGTGTTTGGCTCATGGACTTCCTGCTTGGAGATGCACAATCACTGGAATTATGCTGAGCTACTGAAAACATTCTTCTGATATAGCAGAAATGTCTTCGTTCAAGAAGTTTCTCTAGGTGTAGATTCCAAGACCTAAGGACCTTTGAATTTCTAGAAGCTGTTGGTTTGAGAGATGGAAGGCATCTTCAGGATCACACAGTTCCCATTTGTTATCCTACAGCATCCTTGAGATAGGGCTGTCTAGCCTTTACTTGACTCCTTATGGGAATGGAGAGCTCACTATTTCATCATACTCTACCAGGAATTTTAATAAGAATTTGAGAACACAAATTCATACAACTCAAGCTTTACTTGATACAACCAATTAAATCCAGAATTTCTTGCTGCTATGATGTTGATGTCTTTTACAATAACTCCAAAGACTGTTTTTGACAGATACTATCAATTGTGTGTGCATCTTTCTATGAATGAATGAAGAAGGTTTACAGCATTCTACAAGTAACTGTCATAACCTCTAGCTCTTTCCTCTAGCACTCTGCTCTCGGATAGCTCTTTTTAGAAGCTCTTTCTTATGCTACATCTCTTTTCTTTATGTAACTTTTTTGGAGCAGTACAGAACAAGTCAAATCTTTCTTGTATGTAACAGCCTTTGGATTTGATGAGTCTCATACAGTCATTTAAATTTCACAGATTCGTCTGTAAAAGCTCAACCAAGGAAAAAGGGGGATAAGTTGCGTAATGTATCAATAGCTAACGTAACTTGTATGAGCAATGAGCACATATCCCAGAGGAAGCATGAAATGAGAGACTCTGCTACCACCTCTGTTGTTTCAGTTCACATGTGCTTATGGTACTGAGTCTATCTCTGGCCTGAGTGTGATTCTAAATACTTAAGGTAAGCATTTTCACAGAAAATGATCTCCAACATAATCCAGATACTTTGGTGCTTAACTGAAAAGGTGATAATATGTTCTAGTCCTGGATGAAAAATAAGTAGTGTTAGACTGACTGAAAAGGGATAGGAAGATATCATATTGGAGACTAACCTGAAAGATTTTCAAAGATAATTTTAACCATAAGAGATTTTTGCCTTATTGAGTATCAAGAGCTCAGTGCCTTGTAAACTGTGGCCCTACTGTGTTTGAAATTGTGAAATTTTTCCCTTTGTTTAAACAAACCTAAATTATGTGTTTCGATGAGGGGGCTGCCCTAGTTCCACGGAACCCCATATGCATGCTCTCCAGCTTGTTAATAATTATCTCAATAAAATTTGAAAACCTATTTTAAATGTGGGGTGACCACGTTAGCATAGGATGAGATTATTACCTGTTCTGTTCTGGACACAGTACCTCTATCACAGCCTGAGACACGTGTAACATTTCTCACTGACTTGTCACACTGTCAGCTCATTGAAGCCCGTGGTGCACTAAGCCACCTCTGTAGGTCTTAGAGGTTTTGAGTAACTGGTGGTCACTGAGTTGCCTGTTCTGTTGGTGGGGTAATCTGGCTTCCCCATCTGTGGGGACTCCTGCATTTATTTGCCTTAGGATTTGTTCTTTTACTTCTAAGGAAACTTGTTCTAAACAGCTTTTTAGTGATCTGTATTTGTTTATCTGTAGAGATGTCGTGTGTGAAGGGAACCACTGGGTATTTCAGTTTGAAAAAAGAAATCAGTTTTTGAAGTAAAAAGTTTCTTTTTTTTTTTTTTAACATCTTTATTGGGGTATAATTGCTTTACAAGGGTGTGTTAGTTTCTGCTTTATAACAAAGTGAATCAGTTATACATATACATATGTTCCCATATCTCTCCCCTCTTGCGTCTCCCTCCCTCCCTATCCCACCCCTCCAGGCGGTCACAAAGCACCAAACTGATCTCCCTGTGCTATGCGGCTGCTTCCCACTAGCTATCTACCTTACGTTTGGTAGTGTATATATGTCCATGCCTCTCTCTCGCTTTGTCACAGCTTCATTTTTATGTAAAGTTTTAGAAGTATAACACAAATACAGAAAAGTGTACAAATAAGTGTAGCCAGCATACACATCAAGAAATAGAATATTGCTCCAGAAGCCCCTTTGTGTATCTTTCACTCACTGCCCTTCTCCTCTTCATGGGTAACCAGTCTCCCGACTTCTAACACTGAATTAGTACAGCCTGTTTTTGAGCTTATTATACATGGAATTATATAGTATGTAATTCTTTTGGTATTAGTCTCTTTTTGATCAATGCTGTGTTGTGAGGTTCACCCATTGTTGTGTAAAATTGTAGTTTGTTTATTCGTGTTGATGTTTGGTATTCCATTGCATGGACATGGTATTTGTCCATTCTACTGGTGATGAATATTTGCGTTATTTCCAGATTTTTAAATATTAGGAATAATCCTGCTATGAATGTTCCACTATGTGTCTTTTGGTAATTCTATATACTCATTTCTTCTGGATACATACCTGGGAGTGGAATTACAAAGCTATGTGGATGTTTATGTTCAGCTCTATGCAGTGTTCTGTTCAGATACTGCCAGTATTTTCCAAAATAACTGTATAAATTTATACTTATATCGTTAGGGTCTGAGAGTTCTGAGTGTCCCAAATCCTCACAATCCTAACCCTAACCTTATCAATTTGGGCAGGATCAAAATCTTCACACTTCTGAGCCTTTCAATCCATGAAACACTTCTTCAATTTTTCCTAATATTTTGTGGTTTAGCATAAGACGGTTTACACATTTTTGTTAGACTTATTCCTAAATATTTGATATTTTTGATGCTATTATAATTGTTACCCTTAAAAATTTTTTTTCTTGCCTTGTTTAGTTAAAGGTTCACCTTGTTTGCTAAGAAGGTATTGTGAATTGGTGGTAAATATTCTCACCTGCTTGTGTTACATTCATTGTGGTGATCATATAATTTTTATCCTTATTCTCCCCGATTAATTTGGTGAATAACCTTGGTTGATTTTTGATTTTCAACCACTCTTGCATTACTGGAATAAATCCCACTTGGTTATGATGTATTATCCTTTATAAACATCACTGAATTTGATTTACAAATGTTTTATTTAAGAGTTTTGGATATGTGTCCATATGCAAATTTTTATAATTTTCTTGTAATGTCCTTGTAAGGTGTTGGTTATCAATGTTATGCTGTCCTCATAAAACGAGATGGGAAAAGTCTTTTTCTAGTTTTCAGAAGTATTTTATCGACACTATTTCTTCCTTAAACATTAGGAAGATTTTATCTGTGAAGTAATATGAGCCTGATATTTTCTTTATGGGAATATTTTAAGATAGTAGATTCATTTTTAAAATTGTTTTTAATTTATATATATTTTTTCTTGAAGTAGATTTACAATATTCTGTTAGTTTCAGGTATACAGCAATGTGATTCAATTATACATATATACGTTTTTCAGATTCTTTTCCATTATAGGTTACTACAAGATACTGAATATAGTTTCCTGTGCTGTACAGTAAATCCTTGTTTATCTATTTTATATATAATGGTGTGTATCTGTTGATCCCATAATCCTATTTTATCTCTCCCCTCCCACTTTCCCCTTTGGTAATCATAAGTTTATTTTCTATGACTGTGAGTCTGTTTCTGTTCTGTAAATAAGTTCATTTGTATTATTTTTTAGATTCCACATGTAAGCGATATCATATATTTGTCTTTCTCTGGTTTATTTCACTTAGTATGATAATCTCTAGGGTTATCCATTGTTGCTGCATATGGCAATATTTCATTCTTTTTTATGGCTGAGTAGTATTCCATTGTATTACATATACCACATCTCTTTTGTCCATTCATCTGTCAGCGGACACTTAGGTTGCTTCCATGTCTTGGCTATTGTAAATAGTGATGCTATGAACATTGGGGTACATGTATCATCTTTTTGAATTAGTATTCATCTTTTCTGGATATATGCCCAGGAGTGGGATTGCTGGATCATATAGTAGCTCTATTTTTAGTTTTTTAAGGAACCTCTGTACTGTTTTCCATGTGTATTTTCTCTTTTTATTGTCAGTTTTGGCAAGTTATATTTTTCAAAGAATTTGCTTATTTTATATAAGTTGACAATTTTAGAGGTCTAAAAGTTTTTGCAGTATCGTCTTACTGTGAGATCTATGATGGTATTGTTTATCTTTTTCCTTAATACTGGAAATTTATGTTTTCTCTTTTTTTCTTTATCAGTCTTGCTAGGTATGTATCAATTTTATCAAGGCACTTATAGAACCAACTTCGATTTATATTTGTTTTATATTTATTAACTCATTGATTATTTTGGTCTTTATTTCCTTCCTTCTGTCTTTGCTGTTCTTTTCTAGCTTCTTGACTTTAGCTTTTCTGTTTTGCTAATATGTGCAGTAAAGGCTATAACTGTTCCATTGGGCACTGCTTTAGCTGCATCCCACATTTTTTGTTATTTTAATTATTTTTAAGTTATAAACTACTTTCTAACTGCATTTATTTTTTATCTATGTATTATTCATAACTTTATTTCTTAATTTCCAAATAGCCAGGCATTTTCGAGATTTCTCTCTGTAATTGATTCCACTATGATCAGAGATCATATTCTGAATGATTCCAGACTTCTGAAATTTGGTATATATTCCATGTGTACTTGTAAAGAATGTGTTTTCTAGTCTTTTGTGGTATAGTGTTTTGTATATATGTGATATAAATAGATGAGGTTACTTTGTTAATTGTGCTGTTCAGATGATTTATATTTTACTGACTTTTATTTCCTATCAAAAGTCTCCCACTGTGATTGTGAATTTGTGTATTTTTTAAATATCTGTCCATTTTTGCAGTATATGTATTAAAGTTATGTTGTGTACATGCAGATTTAGAACTGTTTTCTTCCAGTTGGATTGATCCTTATATCGTTAAGAAATGTCCCTCTTTACCTTTAGTAATATTTCTTAAAGTCTCCTTTATCTGATGTTAGCATGGCAATGTCAAGTTTCTGTTTGTAGGATCATAGATTTTTAAAACTGGAGATGAACTTACAGATTGATTGACTCACCTTCACTTTATATATAAATTGAAGTTTATAATTCTGTTGTTGAATTCACTAGGTATTATTACTTGCAGCCCAGCATAAAAACCCTTGGTCCCGTTCTAGTTCTCCTGGATTCTTTGGAAACATACTTGAATAAAGTGGCATCAGCTCATATTCCCCTCCTAATCTTTTCTCAAGTTTGTGCTTGATCTATCTCAGTAAGGTGGAGGCCTTTTCTGAAGTCAGGGCCAGCTCATAATAATCTCTGTAGTCAGTACTGCTCTTTCTGGCTTAATTCTTTTCTTTCAGGTGTCAGTACTGCTCTGCTAGGTTTTGCTCAGGCATCATTTTTGGGAACTCTTCTTCCCTACGCTGTCTGTGGTTGGTTATTCAGAGACTCCTGCTCTCTGCCTGTCCCAGTAGTCTCCAGGCCTGCTCTGACTGCTGTGTTTCCTGGGTGCATTCTGGGGCATCTGGTTCTCTTTTGATCTTGGGTAGAAGGGAGAGTAACACCAGAGGATTATGATAGAAGTAGTTAGTTAAAATGTGCATGCACATAAAAACTTCATAATTCTCTATCCAACCTGACACCTCAAGCTCCCTTTCTACTCTTTTTCCCCACTGCTTCCCAAACCTTTGATTTCATGATTATGAGCAGTTATGCTCTGAAGCTTCTCTCGCTTGTGAAACACTGGACACACTAACACAAAGGCTTTGGGGCCTTCCATTATTGCCCCTTTGTGTCCTCTACACTTTGACCTCCGTGTGGTGCCCTATGCAGAGGGCCATAGAGCCTCCAGGTTCACTAATGATGAAGCAACAGAGGCCCAGAGTAATGACGACTTGCGTGGATCCATATACTTAGTAGATAGAAATGGATCTGATGCCCTTCTTGGGTAATTGTGCTTTTTGTTAAGTTCTTTAATCTAAAAGATTTTCTATGTTTAAAAAATGCACCTTAGCTCTGCTGTCTAGGAAGCATTTGACCTTTGGTAAGTCAGTTCACCTACTCATGCCTTGTTTTCCTCATCTGTAGAATGGGTTGATAACTATTTGATGAGGCTGTTGGAAGATAAACGAGTTAACCCTATAAAACACGCAGTACCTATTGCACCTGGCCTGTAGTAGGCACTAAAACAAATGATCTGCTATAATGATGAAGATAATGATGAAAATGGTGAAATCTCATTTTATGGATACATCCCACCAAGTTCATGAAATTAAATTGTACAAGGAAAATTCTAATTTTCTATTAACTTCCATTTTATAATTATTCTTATGTTCCAGTGGGTAAGATTTTTCTTGTGAAAACGTGAAGCCACCAAGAACCTTGTTAAATTATTGAGCACTGTAAACACAGCCCACTCATAAACACAGCCCTTTGCCACCTTTTGGCTTTTCCTTCACAGCACTCTCCTCCTCACTTTGGGACCTTGCTGCCACGCAGGCTACTTTTCTCTTGCACCAGAAGCATTTTGCTGAGAAACCCTCTCTTGATCATTGACATAATCTCAGTGCTTGGTAGTCACAACATTGTAGTATCTGGCTTTCCAGTCTACTCCTCTACGCATTGCAGATGGAAGTTTACTATTCTTTGAAACTTTGGGTACTATACATTTTCTAGGGTATGGGGTCAAATTTTATGTCATCTGCCCACAGTGAAAGATATTTGTTGCTGGTAATATCAATACGTGTTTGGAACAATTTCTACATTGATCATTAAAAGTACCCTGTAACTGTCTTCTTTCCATAATGCATACCTTTTTTTTTTTTTTTCCATTTTCCAATTCATCCTTGTAGACTATTTTTAGTTTCCAAATTCCAGTAGGGTTTAAGTTAACTGCATTACTTAAAAAATGGATAAGCTACTATCAGAAGTAGAGGAAACATAATGTATATTATGTTATTTTTCAATACTTAAATGATCTAGGAGTGTAAGTAATACGATTTATTGCATAGCAGACATACTTTATTTTCAAAATAATTTAAAAGTTATGCATATTATAGATATTCGTACAATATAAAGGTAGATTAAATGTCACTATTATGAAAAATAGAGTAAACTTTTCCAAGTGATTAATTGGGTGAACGAAGACATATATGTGAACACCTTTTCATGTTTGATCAGTTTTATTCATGGTGGTAATAAAACCAAGTAAATGAAACGCAAAATGTTGACTGTGATGTAATGGTTGAAATTTTTACATGCATAAAGTAGTCAGGGTAAATTTATGGTCTTATGATGGCTTGTTGGCTGCTAATATTGTGTGTACTTTGTTAAAGTGATCTATAGCACCATGGCCAAAACGCCGTGGGGACAAAATTACAGTTGGTACATACTGTGTTGATATACCTCTCTTGATGTGTGAAATATTAACTCTGAGACTGCTTTCACACAGCTTGTCAGTTTTTGTTCAGTGTTAGATGCGTGCTCGTCATTGGCCTACTCTTTCCTTTGATAAAGCCATTTTATACATTCCAGTGTAGAACAGAGTTAAAATTGCAAAGAGTCGTCTTATGTTCTGGCACCATGTAACTCACTTAAAATCTTTTTTCAGATTGAATTTGAATATACGATTCCAAAATGTATCAGATTACTTTTTCACTTGATTATAAGTTTGTAAAACTTAAGTTCTGTACTCTTTTGAATCAAAACTGGAGATAAATATCTTAGTTTCAACTCCTGTGCCTGATTTCCAGGTCTTAGATCCTACAAGTGTGTGTGAGGGAGGAATGCTATGTGACTTAACAACCCATCTTGCTGCCAACTTGTCTGCTGTCCCCTTTGCCACTGATCAGATCCTGTCCCCTGCTATTTCCTGAGTTTCCCTAGTTTAAATCTGAGTCTTTGGTTTTCATCTCTCTGGGCAGGAAGAGAGGTATACCTTATACCGCAGTCGTTGGGGGTTTACCTTAGTCTCAGGTGATAAAATCTGCTTTTCCAAACAGTATGAGAAGAAAGCAGACAACTTGATGTCTGATTTTAAAAGATTGAATATAAAAAAGCACACTCTTTAGAATACATCACCTTTTATAAACATGGTTACAATCAACAGATTTCATCTGTACAGCTATAATATATCAGAACCCAACTCTGGAAATTAATGAAATGGAACACTATGTAAGAAGAATTTTTTATAAGGAAAAATACAATATTCTATAGGTTTCAGCCAGAAGTCCTGCGTAGATTTGGAGAAGTACATTGCTTGTAGCATGGCCAGACTAAAAAAGATAACAATTCCCAAAGATTGTGGGGGCAGTTTTATTTTGCTCTCTTTTCTGTATATTCCAGTGTTTTGTCTACCAGAGTATCTTCACTATTTAGAATCTAGTCTGTTGTATTAAGCTTACCTTTTATAGCACAATTATCCTTGTGTTGGCGAAGCTCTTTGATTAAAGAATCAGAGCTATGGATGCTTTTCTTACTTGGTTGTATAGTCACTGCTTATATCTTTGTGATCTCTATGTGGGCCAAATAGAATTGGGCTGTTTCCTAATAAATCATTAGTGTTTCCACCTATAAGCCTAGTATTAGAAACAAAATAAATTCCTTTCATTCTATTTGGAATCTTAGAGCTCTTTAGATGCTCTATAGAAAACTGAATTTTGAAATGTTGAAAGATTACCTAAGGAGGATTCCTTCAGATGTTTTAAGCCTATCACTTTATCAAGTTGATTACTGAAAAGCTGTGTACTTGAGCCGCATATCAGTAGCCCTCTGAATAGTTGCTTTAAAAGAATTATTATTGATGAATTGGGAGATTGGGATTGACATATACACACTAATATGTATAAAATGGATACCTAATAAGAACCTGCTGTATAAAAAAATAAATACAATAAAATTTAAAAAATTATTATTTAATAGTATGTCCTTGCCTTTTACTGGGGGACAGCTACAGTGAAGGCTAAATAGCAACTATTTCTATTAGTTTTTCCAAAATTACAATTGAATTCTGAGGGTTATATTAGGGCTTACCCTTTACAAAGATTCATGTAGTAAAGGTTTAGAGCTTTATCCCAGGAAAACTGTTATGTCTTCTTGCAAACTGGTATCTATTCCTATAGTGGATACCGGGTGCCCATAGCTCAAAAGTTTCCCACATTGAGGGACTTTCTAAGCATCACAGAACCAAATTGATTATAGCTTGGGTATTCTGGTAAAAACTGTACTAATGTTTTTCTTCATTCATTGATTCATGTTCTTATTGTCATAATGGATCACTTCCATATCTTTTCCAGAAATAGGCAGTATATAAGTAACTGAGCTGGATCAGAGCAGAGTATCTAGCTACATATCAAATTTTGAGAAAGTAATTCCTTTCCTTACGCTTTACACTCCTAAGCAATTTTTAAAAAGCAATACTTGGAAATCTCCTAAATCACTACCCCAATTCAGCGATGCCCACCACCCTCCGCCCCTGTTTGACTGTGAACATTGCTCTAGTTGCTGCCGTGCTTCAGGGACTGGAAATCCATGCTGGAGTTCTTGCTCCAGATGTCATCGCCAATCTTAGAGTTGAGAATATGTGCACAGCACAGAGATAAAAAGAGTTGAAGAGGATGTTGGTCCTCTCATTGCATTTGTATATCTGAGGTGATAGTTATTACCATCACAGATTTCTGCCTTATGATTTTTTTCCTACAGCTTTAGGAATCTGTTTGAATTTCGAATCCCCAATTTCAGAAAGTACCCTTGAGAAGATCTTTCTTTGTCCAGATTATTCTTGGGATTACCTAAAGTGAAGGTTATTCAAAATTCCTTGAATATGCTTTACAAAAGGCTGGGGCAATTTATTTTTCCATTGCAATTTATCTTCCAGGAAAACGGATAAAATATGTATACATTGACTGACTTAAGTTAAACAGGATAAACATGCCACAGATTTATCCCGATAAACAGATAACATTTGTTTTAGGTGTTTAAAACTTTTATTATTGCTAGAGCATATTTTTAAGGAGTCTATTTTAAAAATTAGAATGTATTTTACATTTTTAAAAAAGTTTTAGTCATGAAACTTCTTGGTTATTCTACCACAGGATCCTGGGTACTGGGTGAAGATTCATCACTTAGAATACACAGATGGAGGAATCCTGGATCCAGATGATGTCTTGGCAGATGTCGTGGAAGACAAAGATAAGGTAGATGACTCTAAAAATGTTCTTCTTTGTTTTCCTCTGTAGAGCCACATGTTTTTCCAGAGATTGAGATCCTTAACAAACTCATGTGTCAATTATTGTTAAAAGATACCATCTGTTCGAGTTTTACCTAGACAGCCCATAAATCACAGTTCATCATCAGATGCTGGGAAAAACTTTGTCAAGGTTTGGGAGTCTGTTCATGGTGGTCTAATTAGCAGATACTTCATTCCCAAGAGTTCCTGATACGCCTCAGTAAATTAGTGTCAGGCTCTGAAGCTGTTGGAGTTCTCATTGTCATTGTTGGCTCTGGAGTTTATTCTTGGCCCGTTAATATTCAATTTAATGCCTGAGATTTGAATGTGTTTCAAAGGAGAGTATATAGTGGAGAGCAAAGTCTTGGGAAGAACTGTGGTGAAGATTTTCCTTAAAGTAGCTGGCAAGCAACTATCTTGAGTGGTAGTTTTTGTTTTTATTGCTACAGTGAAATACGCTGACTTGAATATTTCAAAAAGTTTGAACATGTTTTGCCACTTACTTGCGAATAATCCCATTGCAATTACCTTGTTTTAATGGCATTAATCTTCTGATGCTAAACTGAAAAAGGTGTAAAACTAAACTCTTCAGATGCAATACACTGGCTTATGCTGTTGAGATATATCGTTTTTCACTGCATCTGTGTTGGGGCTCTCTGATCAATGGCTAATGTGTTCTCCAGAATTGAACTGCAGCTTTCCCTGAAAGATCCTTGCTTCTAAGTTTCTTCTGCTGTGCATCCTTAGGCTCTTAGTACTAGGCTAATTTAAGTCTGTAAACACGTTTCTCCGTATTTTTATGGTGGGGTAGGGGTATTTGTGTGTTTTAATCAACTGGATTGGAATATAAATAACTGCTTTATTGAACTTAGATAAAATTTGCATTTTTCCTTTCCCATAAGATCTTTTTGGACCATTGAAATTTACATTAGTCTTTGCAGACATTCTGTACATTTATTTTCCCTGTTTTCTGTTGGAATTCAACTCTCATTTGCTTTGCATTTTAATTAGCCATTTCATAAGGAACTTATCTCCCGAAATAGATTGTAAGCTCCTAGAGGGCACAGACTGGGAGATATTAATTCCCTTTTGATCCTTGTATTAATAATATCGGGTACAATATTTTATCCAAACTGGATTCTCAAAGAACACTTGAGTTAGAGCAAAAAAGAAAGCTTTCCTCTCTGCAGTTGATTCTTGCTGTTTGTGATTTTGATGCACACTTCTTATTTTTTGGTCTCCTGGTAAATAATGTAGTATTTACCTTCACGACACAAGAGGAGGACTTTCACTTCTGTTTTTCCCTTTTTTACTTTTTTCTTCTCTACAGCTACCTTCTTCCTTAGAAATACTCTAGGTATTTGGGTTGTTTATTAATGAAGAAGGTCTTCCCATCTCCAGTGTCACTGAAGTCCAGTGTATTAAAATGAAAAGCTGAAATGTGGCAGGTTTAAGAAGGGGCTGAAGAAAATGTCTTACCCCAGCCTCATCCAAGAGCTCTTTCCAGAATGGATGATTCCATGAACAGTGCCCAGGGAAATCATTTGTCCTATAGAGAATGATTTTTAACTACCTTGGCATTGTACTTTGTAACCATAATTCATTTACTAGACACAGAAACAGCTTTATTATGTATAACCTTTTTTAAAAGGACTTCACCACCATTACTAAATGAGGTAGAAAAGTGAGATGATCAGTTAAAATCCTAGCAAAGAATTAGTACTGTTTGGGTACAGGTTTACCCATTCCTTTAATCTGCTTTAACACAGCTACATGAAGCCTAATTGGTATTGTTCTTCAGAGTTGGTAAGAATTTACACTTTTGATATTACCAGAAATAATTGTACTCCCGTTTTTAATTTTTTAAAATAACGTAAGTGAAAAAAACAGCATTACTTATTTATTTATTTTTTTCTGACATTCTCTCTGCAGTCTTAACTTCCTTATAGTCCATTTGTCTAGTGTGGAAAGAAGTTTCTGCCAGCCCTTTTAACCTTTTGTCATTTTAGATTAAGCAGTAATTATATATGATGCTTGTGGTTGTTTAGTGACATTTCAAACTCTCCCAAGATCCTTTGAGATAGTATTGAGCTTGGATAAAACTACAATTCTCCTCTTTTTCAAATTGGTTACCTAATCATCTCTTACATTTAGAATTTATGGAGAAGGAAGTGCAGAGAGACATGGGTGGATGTACGTAATCCTTGTGCTAAAGCTCACATACCTCAGCTCTAGGAAAGACTCTGACTGCAGTTGAGAAACACCATTAGGAACCACTGAAGGCCTAGCTGGAAAGGATGAGGCAGGAAAAACAGAAACTTAGAATCGGAAAGCAGTGTAGGCTGAAGCCGTTTATGTAGTGTATGAAAAAGCCAACCAGTACACTTCAGTAGAGACTGAAGTTAGAGGTTAGATGGTATTCTACTTAAAAATCAGTCAAGGGGCTAATAGATTTAATTGATTTTCTAAAGAAATGACTCTCAAAATTTCTGGTGCTGCAAGTGGTCTTCTGTTATTCCTTTGGCCAACACAGTGCATAATGCATATGCGGTGTCTCTTTGGGCAGGTTTTGTTTTATTTTAACTTGATTTCCCATGAGCGCCCCTTCACAGGAGAAACAAGTTTTTGCCATGTTGCACTATTTCTAGCCTGTATTTTGCCAAAATATTACTGGAGCAGCTTTGGCATTTTGCATCTTATGATAACTAGTATTTGTGCAAAATGTGGTGCTAAAACTTAACTATTTGTGACCGTCATTCTCAAGTTTCTTCAGGTTTATGTATCAGTCTGCTTCAAGTTCTATGGGATAACTAGGAATTGACAACTTTACATGCATGTCTCTTCTCTGGATGCTCAAGGCTACTGACTTAGTTCACCCAATAATGACTTAACATTTCATTGAACGCTGACAGTGGCCCAGAATGGCTCTGGCACTTACATATCTTTAGAGCAACTCTGCAGGCAAGAGCTGTGTATGATCCCCATTTTTAATTTCTGAGAACACAGAAATTGAAAGTCACTTGCCGAAGATCACACAGGTAGTAAGTGGCAGATTCAGCCTCTGGAACCTAGAATTTAAATTTTCACACTCTATTTTGTTCTTCTACAATACGCCAAGGCAGTGTGTTGGGTGTTTGTATATGTGATTTCTTTTTTTTTTTTCTTTGCGGTACGTGGGCCTCTCACTGTTGTGGCCTCTCCCGTTGCGGAGCACAGGCTCCGGACGCGCAGGCTCAGCGGCCATGGCTCACGGGCCCACCCACTCTGCGGCATGTGGGATCTTCCCGGACCGGGGCACGAACCCGTGTCCCCTGCATCGGCAGGCGGACTCTCAACCACTGCGCCACCAGGGAAGCCCTCTATGTGTGATTTCTAATTATGAAAATTCATCAATCATAAACTTTTACACAGTTACCACCATAGTTAAGAAAAGATATGTAATAGGACTATGGAGAATAACAAAATTAATTCAGAACTAGTATGCCATGCATGTATGGTTAACTCCAGCTCTCTGTGCCTGCAGCCTGCATCTAATTTAGTGCAAAGTCCTGCCAGTTCTACCCCTGTTGCGGTCTTTCGTAGCTCCTTTTCCAGGATCTGGGTTACAGGTACAGTTTAATTCCAAATGGACTAGTAGAATACATTTGGAGTCTAACCGTTATGTGCAGTTTCACATATATAGTGTGCACTATATGCAGGACACTATATTCTGTGCTATTTGCGGTAGGGAGGGCCCCCAAAGATGTTCTAATTAGACATTAGACATCCTAATGCTCAGAACCTGTGAGTATCTATATTACATAGCAAAGGGTCTTTGAAGATGTAATTAAGTGAAAGACCTTAAAATGAGGAGATTATCTTGGAATATTTACATGTAAACCCAAGGATCCTTATAAATAAAAGAGGAAGGCAGGGGAGTCAGGGTTAGAGACATACAGTGTGAGAAAGTATCAATGGGACAATGCTGGCTTTGAAAATGCAGCCAAAGAATGTAGGCAGCTTCTGGAAGCTGGAAAAGGCAAGGGAACAGCTTGTCCTGTAGTCAGAGCACAGCCCTGCTGACACCTTGATTTTAGCCCAATGAGAGCCATTTCAGACTTCTCCAGAACTGTAAGATAAATTTGCCTTGTTTGAATTCAATAAGTTTGAGGTGATTTGTTATAGCAGCAATAGGACGGTAATACACTGTCTCTTATCCTATTTTAAACTTTTAAAGTGATGATGGTCTTCTCAAGTTTAATACTAACTCAGCTTTTAATATCCTGTAGGACAAGGAAAATATACTTCAGATCAGTTGATTGCTCTTTGCATTCCTTCCAGAATCTATCACAAATTGATTCTTAATTTATTGGGTGAGCCTTCACTCTTTGGGGCCCTGGATGTTAAACATTTTGGTAGTTAGGCTATTGTCTTTCTTGTATGCCAGTCATTTCAATGCCATACCCAAGAGCTGTGTAATACTCATCAGTTTCTCGTTGCAATATGTAAAGGCTCTAAGAAATCTGAAGACTGATGCTTAATAAGCCACTGCAACGCTTAATGTTCACTCATATTTTTCGAGTGTGAGAACCTCTGAGTATTGCACTTGTTTAATGATTGTTTTCCTAGTTAATTGTCTTTATTATTTCTTGAGTTGGTTGTAGAACACAATTGCAATACAATACTGAAATATGGCAATGTATAACTTCTATTATGTAAACTGGATTACTGCCATGGTTTTATTAAATATACGAAAGTAAAATTACGTGGTAAAGTGCATGGGGAGAATGTTTCTGTCTTTGACTATCATAGGGGTTCATTTTGGAGAGGCGCCAGTGGTTTTCCTGGACTCCAGCGAGGGCAGGTTGGCCCCCTGGGTCACCTGTGAAATCTGGGCCTCAGATACTACAGTTTCAGTTCAACTTTATCCCTTATTAGTTGTGTGTGCTTGGGCATGTTTCTTCACTCTTGATTTGCCCATTTGTAAAATGGACATGTTAGTTTTACAGGGTCAGTGTAGGAAAACGACATAAACTATAAAAACTTTTAAGTCCAGTATGGTATATAGTTAAGCACTCAAATGTTAACTGTTACATCAATAATAATATTTTGACAGTGTGATTAGTGCAGTTTTTACCTGTGTGTTTTGATTTAACCATTAAATGTTTAAAATTTAAATACTAAAATATCAAACTATTTTATAGTACATTTTAACTTTTTTTAAAAACCTTAAATTTGTTTAAATGTTATTACATTGTTTAATAGTTTTATAGGAAGATATGATAAAACATTTAGATTAATATTTGAGAACTGAAAGTGCCAATTTGACTAATTTTAAAATGAGAATGCTTTTATCAGGACATATTGTTTAATAGTACAAGAAGCATTCAGGGATCTAATGTGGTTTTGAACTGTAGACTGGTTCGCACAGTGAACTAGTGACCTAAAAGCAGACACTCAGTCCTTAAGCCCACATTGTTTTCTGAGAACACTCTGTTGCCCTCTTGTGGAGTCCCCAGCTATCTAGAAACCAGCTCACAGGACATACTTCCTGATGATGTATTTTTACTGTATTTTTAGTACAACCCACAGACACAGTCGTGGAGAGTACAACCAGGGTTTATATTTCAACTAGTGGTTGTCATTTCTTCATGGTCAGTAACCATACTGATGATTACGTATGCTTTTGTAAGTTTTAGAAGGGCTAAAGCAAAATCTTTGCATTTGTAAAAAAACTGTTTTTGTTTAGACTTCTTCCCATCTTCCTGTTCACTGGTTGCAAGGTTATTGGCTAGTGGTAATAAAGTATATGACTTTTGCAGTATGTAGTTGAACAGTTTGAGATGTATTGTGTTTTTCTGGGGATAGAGGATTCTAAATTAGACTCCTTAAAAAAAAAATGTCCTGTATTAATTACTTCATTTTTCAGTCCTAATTTTGCCTGTTAAAATTCCATTTCAAGGAGAAACACCTATTTCAAGCCCTTGATTTTTAACAAATCAGAATATGGTATTTTGGGGTTGTTTTTCTTTGGCTCACAGTTGTTGAAGTTTTGAAAGCACTTTGGGAGGAAGTTCAGAGAATATTTCAGAAATAAGTGCAGAAGTCCAAAAGGATTATCTTGACCAAGAAATTCCATCTCAAACTTTTAAAGAGTACTCTCTGCTTATAGAATTACAAAATTACAGAATTATAGAACCAGAAGAGACCTCAGCAGTCATGTACCCTAACCCCATCATCTTGCAAAGGAGAAATATCTGAACCAAGAATAGGTTACAGGGCTCCATATTTCCAGCTGATTTCTTTGCTGAGTCCAGTTCTGCATTTCCTCCCTGGGATCCTGATAACATCTGGTTCGGATCAAAACTGCTCAATTTCCTGCTCCAAGTTGGTTTCCTCCACTCACTTCCTTATTCCTGTCAATAAGAGCATAGTCTCCTAGTCTTCCAGGCTTGAACTTGCAGTTATTTAAAAAATATTTAATCCAGTTTATTCTTTTAACATGATTCATGTTCCTCTCTTTGCATGTCTGCAGCTACCACATTTAAATCTAAAATAAAGTCTCAGGCCGAGTTACTTAGTTGATAAGGAATTTGTAGACTTTTCTCTCCCTCTACACCCTTCAACTATTCTTTGCCACAGGTGCACTGGGACACAGAGTGGCTGAGAGTTTGGATTCTGGACAGGCAGAGTCAGTTCATCTCTTGGCTCTGCTATCTGTTGGCTTTGGGCAACTTACTTAATCTTCTTGTCCTTAGTTTCCTCATGGGCACTTGGAGCTAAAATAGTACTAATTTTACAAGTTAATACATGAAGTGTTTAGGAGGGTTCCTGGCTTGTAGTGAGTCATCAATAAGTGTTAGGTGCTATTATAATGAACATATTACTACTTTTATTAACGTAGATTACATTATTCTTAAAGTATTGCTTAAGTGATACCATTCCTTCCAGTGTATACTAAAGCAAGGCTAGAGCTCATGGCCATACATTGTGTTCAGAGGCCTCAGAATCCCTCCAAACTATCTTCCTCAAACTCAACCTTCTCAAATCTCAACAAGAAAGAAATTACGGTACTGACTATTCTCTTAGGTACCATGTGCTTTCTTGCTCCATGGCTTGCTTAATGTTCCACTGGTCTGGCGTGTCCTTGCCCTACACCCTGCTTGTCCAAGAGTCATTCTGTATGTTACAGAATGGAAGCTCCACGAGGAGAGCGTCTTGGGTTTTGTTCACTGCTGTTGTTCCAGGTGCCTGGTACCTCATAACTGAACTGAGTGAATAAGTATATGTATAAATATTTTCAGGTCTTGAGCAAGTCATTTAACTACTCTAAATGCTAGTTTTTTCCCTTGATGAAATGAGTGATTAATGATAACTTTTTCCACAGCGTCGTTGTTAAGGTTGAGAAGTTGTATGTGAAAATACAGTGGAAATTATAACATTCTTTATACATGTAAAGACTGTATTCTTGCTGCTCAGTTCTTAGCAATCTTTCAAGATCCAGGTCAAATTGTATTTTTTTTCTAGTTTGTTTGCAGACTGTCCTAATTCTGAATGAATTCTCTGTCACTCTGATTTTATAGAAATCATTGAGCAGTCTTTTAAAAAATATATTATTGCCTAGTAACATTTATCCATTACCATCTTGAAATTCTGAAGAATTGTATTATGGTTTAACTTCTTAAGTCTTAGTTTTGTCTCTCCAAATGCCTTGTATACTCCTTTAGGATTGGGATAGTCTTTTCAATTATTTAACACCTGGACTTCTTACCTGTGGTTTGGTGTTTAATAAACATGTTTGATTTCAGTTAGTGGTAGTTATAACTGGAATTGAAGGTTTAATTGTCCATCTTTTTTCTTCCACCAAACTATGTTGTGTCTTTTAAATGTTTTATTAGGATGCAGTTTGTAGGCATGTTTCAATCCCAGAGGAGCACTTTGGAATCAATGCCTTTGTGATCTTATTATGGCAAAGACAAATGGTGTTGGGAGAGAGTAACTGAAAGCCAAGTAATCCAGGTGATGGCCTGGTGCCTTCTGCAACTTCCTTGGTTGGCAACAATAGTGTGTGTGTGAGTGAATGAGAGGGAGAATCTGTGTGCAGATGTGTGTGTGTGGGGAGTGTGTATACTTGATCTGAGTGTGCTTGTTTGCTGTGCACATCTGTGGTGCAAAGCTTTCACTGGGGTTAGAAAGAAATTATCAAGCTTGATAGTGCTGTTAATTTAGCTAGGCATTTGAGTACAGTCAAAAGTAAAACATAAGAAAATTTTTGACATATGTGTAAAACTTCAAATTTGGAGGGAAAAAGGCAATAAAACTAGAGATTATAATAATCCTTTCCTTAGAGCTAAAAATGTATTTCTAAAAAAAAAATCAATGAGCATTTCTTTCTTTACAGCATGCCTTTAGCCATATGTTATGGGACCCAGTTCTACTAGTGTTCTCTCTTGCAATAGCTTCTTTTGAGGTTATTTGTATAGGTGTATCTATGCCCAAGAGTTATGTGACCATTATTATTATTTTTTAAATACGTCTACTTTTGATTATATAAGGTACAAATGGCAATCTCATTAAGGTACCTGAAATTACACCAAATACAAAGCTACTTAAGTTATAAAACATCCTCTTTGAAAAATGATAGAGGCCTCTGAGTACTGATTGAGCACCACATCATCAATAGGTAAGTGTGTATCAATTTAATCAGGTTGCGTCCCCTGAGTATCTAGCTGAGATCAGCTTTACTAAAACAATATTCTAGAGTGTTATGTGGCAGAGCTTGGGGCTTTGGCAGTTGGAGTCCAGGTTTTTCATATTATTACTCTAACCTCTTTCAACCTCACTTTTCTCATTTTGAAAATCATCTACTGCTGTCCCACCAACCACACACAGTTGGTAGGAGGATCAAATGAAATTAAGTACCTGGTAACACTTTGAAGTATGTTGTACAGAGCGAATATTAGCACTTTTGCCCTTATTCACTGTAGCAGCTGTCCGGAGGTATTTAAGCAAATGTTTACTTGTAGTCCAGGAGGGACTTGCCATGATGTAAGAAGAGTGAGCCAGAGGAGAGGAATGGGAGAGAAGTTTGGAAGGAGGAGGAGGCTGGTTATGGGAAAAGAGAACAGTCTTCTCTTCTTGTCATCCAGTGAGGTGTTCAATGAGGGGGAAGGGACCTCTTTCACTAGGAAAGAGGACAGAGGTGAGAATAACAGGGAGAGACAGGTAACTAAAAGGAGGAAGATTGAATTTACCCTTAGAAATTTAATGGGTGGGAAGCAAAGATATCAGAGCTTCCAAGTAACACACAAGGAAGGCATAAACTACAGTATAATGACAATTTCCCAGACCTTCCACGATTCTGGAACCTTGATAACATTTGAGTGTGTGTGTTCACTACTTAGTTCTTAATGATTAACAGGTTTCTTAAAATGGAAAGGATCTAGGTGCCTCTTTGAAGGAGGTGGGGTGTCTCTCTTTTAGGGTAAGAGAGATCTCAAGAAATAAGATAAAGCTATGGAAAGAAAAACACCTGAATACCTGGAATCTCATGATTTAAGAAACAAAATGAAACAGGTCAACAGGGATGTATGCTCAGTACTGACAGGTGGCCCATGAAGCTTAAGCAACTATGTAGCTCCTTGGTATTTTCACCAAGAGATATTATCTATTCAGCAGTTTCATGGGAATAGCTCTGTACCAAACTCTTAGTTAACCTTTTACCTTGCTGGTTCTTCTATTTCCAGGCGCTCAAACTCACTGTATCTTATTAACTGGCTACATTGTAATGGACTTTTGGGGGGCTGCTCTTGAAATCACATTAATGTTTATAACACTTCTATTGAGGTACTTGTTCAAATTACATTTACAGATGACTTAGGTCTACAGATAAATTTTTAGTAAATAAGGATGTTTAATTTCCTTAAATTTTTTAATTGAAGCTTTTTAAAGTCCTAGAAGTATGTATTTTTCTGTTTAAAGATGAAGCACACTTCCCCATCATGAATATCGAAGCTTCACTCAGAGTTTCGGCAGGATTCCTGAACTTTATTATTTGCTGCTTTAAGTTCTCTTTTTAGCTTCCCTTCTTTTGATGTTATGAATCAATTTTGAAGGATCAAGTGACATTTCCTTAGCAATAAAGAAGAAAGCCTCCTTGTGCAGACTTTAATCAGAGGAGGAAAATAGCACAGAAGCCTGTTCGTATTTAATATCTTGATTAATCTCAATTCAAAATACGTTACAAGTGAAACACACATATTTACATAATTCTTAACCATAAGCAGACCAGAAAGACTGCAAGATAACATGATTTGAGATGGTTCTCATAGCTCACCAATGCGAAATATGCAGCTGTATATAGACAAAAAGTTGAAGCATCTAATAGTCCGTAATTGATAACAGGGTGAGAACTTGATTTTCTAGATGGCTAGCTGAGTGTAGCCACTGTGTATTAGTTTGAAATGAACCTAACATGATGTCATGTGGTGTTCTAAGTAGCCCATTCTTTAAATACAAATTTTACAAAGCTCTGGGGTGATTTATTGGAATTACCTCATGTTGCTAATACTGCAGAACCTGGATGCACTTGAAGATTGAAGGGAGCCTGCTGACTGTCCTCAGATATCTGGATGATCGTAGAAAAGAAGGAATAAATTCACTTATTGCTGTCCCAAGAAGTTGGGCCAAAGAAGTTGTAAGGAAATGTATTTCAGCTCAATATAACACTTAGTTCTTCAGTGAAGCGTGTGCTGCTTTATAAAGCATGGGCTTTTGGTCATTGAGGCTATGTAAGCAACAGTTGAGCAGACATTTGCCAGGAATTCTTCTTTTAGGTTTGGAGTTTAATTAGACCATCTACAGGTCAACTATAAGCCTATGAGGCATGCGTTTCAGTCTAGAAATACGGGGTCGGCCTGTGTAGCTGATTATTGTGCAGTGTTGTCTGCTTACCCAGCATCCATTCCTACTCTCTCCTTCCTAGGGCAACTCCAGTTCTGTTCAGGTCTGTCTCTTCCTCACATAGTTTTTTCTCATATGACCACCCACCTCTAAGGGTGAGTCTTGTGGGCCTTCATCTGTGATCCAGTTCCCTGTACCAGTGATTACAGTCATCCCTCCATATCTGTGGGGGGTTGATTCCAGGACCCACCACAGATACCAATATCCATCAATTCTCAAGTCCCATAGTTGGCCTCTGTGTCTGTGGTTCCACATCTAAGGATTCAACCAACTGTGGATCAGGTAGTTTTCTGTACATTTACTAGGGGGAAAAAAAACACGTGTAAGTGGACCAGCACAGTTCAAACTCTTGTTCTTCAAAGGTCAACTGTACTTTGAGAATGGTGATGTGATTCTGTTTGGGCCAAAGATGCTCAAGGAGAGGTAAGCTGAGGCCTTCTGGGAAAGCTCTTTTTATCACGTGGGAGAAGTTTCCTCTGAATTCTGTCCTATTCTGAGGCTTGGAACCACTGCAATCCTACAGCTTCCAGCATGAGGTAGAAACCATCATGGGAGGAGAGCCAACACCCAGGGGGTCTCAGGGACGTGGCCTCTGAGCCAGTGGACTTAGTCAACTCTTGAAGTTCATCTTAATTGGGACGCCCAATTACATGAGCCGTTTATTACCTTATATTCAAGCCTGTTTCAGTTGCATTTTTCTGTGACTCACAGATTAAAGTTTCCCAGTTGTTACCCACAATTATAGGAGTTTGGGCTCCACTTTTACACTTTTTTATTCCTGCTTGGTTGGGGTGTATTTGTTCTTTCCTCTTTTAGTTCTATATATGTTCTATATGTGAATTTGAAAAGTTGTCTTAATTTATTTCATAGTTATGCCAAGTTATTTGGTTTCTTCCTTTCAGAATTTTTTGAATTGTTGGTGAAAGAATTAAACCCCTAAGGTTAAAATGTATATTTCAATTAGTTGGTTTGCCTGACTTTGATTGAATAGGTGAGATTAATTGGGAATTTTTCCAGTTAGTGAGAATTATATTTTCTTTAAATTCTTTATTACCCATGATTGTTGTTTACATTTTTCCTAGAAGGAAATAATTCATGATATTAAACTATTAGTTTTATGTTTCCTATAAATTCTCACTTTACTAATTCTTTCAAAAAGTATATATGCACAGCTAATATTTTAGGGATAAGGAAATCAGGAAGAGTTCTGGTTTTGGCTTTCTTAGATACTTAAAACTTAAGTAGTTAAGTCGATTGTGTGTCTTACAGAGGAACACAAAGGCTGTCTTTCCCAGGAATCTTTTCTTGATCTAGTCTTCCTAACTTTTATTTTAACAACATGCAATAAACATTTGGTGCTAACCTTGAAATATTGGGATTTCTCTTTAACTAGATACAATATTTACATCAAGAAACTGAAGCAAATATTTAAAGCAAACAAATTAAAAAACAAAACAGAACTCAGGCAGTTCAAGAAATTTGCCAGAACTTGGAGTGCAGTATAGTAATCTAAGTAATTCTCCAATGGCATGAGACAATAAGGTGGGTGATACTCCAGCTTCCCTTAAGCCGTGAAGACCTTTGGTATTTATCATAGTTTTCTCAAATCATCTGGAGAGAGATGGGGGGCCTTGACCTGATGTATGGTTCATCTCCTCCTTTCCCTTACTCAGGTTTTAAAGAGGTACCTTTGTGTAGCAAGGGCAGTGCAGAGACTGCCAAGGTGCCCTGAGCCCCTAAATGGGGATTTTTTTCTGTCACTAAGGCAGTGAGAGTGCTCAGAGCATGGACATGGGGAATATTTTTTTTTTGTGATATAGTCAATGCATTTCATATCCATGTAGTATAAAAACAGTGGTCTTTCTATTGACATTTAAATCATGATCATTCTTAAGGAGCTACATGGCAGTTATAATCAGAGTTCTCTGAACAAGCTGCAGAACTTGCCCTTTTCCCCAGACTACATGGACTATTTAGGTGTATTTAGGAAGACTGAAGGCTAAATGAGGGAAAAGACTCCAGACAGATTTATAAGAATGTTGTGTATGTGCTGGGGGTGGGGGAATGAATGTGAGTGGTTAGAAAAATAATTTGCAGTTTCAGTGTGCTGATGACTTGGAAAAAAGAAATGCTGTGATACGCATCAAAAGAAAAGAAGCAACAAAGAATAATATGAATAAGAAAGTGATAGCGAAAAATGATAAAGTAATGTTGACATTTCCTTAGGGAGACCTAGTGTCAAAGTCATAAACACTCAAACTAGTTAGATGTCTCTTCCCCAAGTGGAAACTACTATTTAAGGAAGTTAAGTATGTAACTGCAGTGACTGAACATAATGGGCGAAATGTTTTGCACTTGACATGAGGCTTCAATCTGAGATGCATCTTGTGCTCATATAATGCATGAATATATGGAATGCTTGGTTGGCCAAGTTTTAATTTTAAACTTTAGTATCTTTTGTGTATACACACAAAAACAGAAAATTTATCAAGTCGGCATGTTTCAAGAAAACTTAGACTGAGAACTTTTATGTTTCTTGCTACATTGTTATTTGAAATGAATATTCGAATAAAAGTAGAATATTAAACATCCTGAGATACTGTTCTTTAAACTTTTGCTGTTCATTGGAAGTCAGAAGCTGAAAATGAGCCCCAGATTTATTGAAGTGAATACTTAGGGAAGACTGTTTCCTGGTAATTTATTTCAGCATATTGCTTAGATTTTCCCAAAACTAAGTATTTTCCTCTTAAATGGAAAAATGTTTCTTTTATTCAACAATAGAGTCTGATGGCCTAATGTCACCAAAAGTAAACATGATAATTCGGGGTTTAGAGATTTTTAAAATTTTAGTTAGAACTTTATTTGAAAATTTAATGTTTATACAGTGAAAATAATTGTCTGGAATATTCTGAGCACCATTTTAACAGTATTATACTTTATATGAAAGAAATAACATTTAAAAAATTTGATAGTGTCTCGATATAAGGAGAGGAATGCAGCCATGGACTGAATTTTTGACACACAATCTTTTATTATGACATCTAGTTGATTAATACTTCAGCCAAATCATTGTTTTAAAATATCTCCTTTCACTGTCCATTAGATCTGGATCTGCAAGCATGCATAAAACCTGGCATCCGCTTCATACTCTTCACCATTTACTTTGGGACAATGCCAGTGTCTTGGTTATAGTGTTTGAAGTATAGTCTAAGTGCTTTAAGAATTTGTCTAAGGCCAGACAATTTTTATATGTGACTTGCTTGTTGCATTTGAGTGACACACAGATAGTGTCAAGACAAACAGTATTTTAAGAGTAAAAGGTGGTAGGACATAGGAGTTTTGAAGAGGCACCTTTGTAGGTTTTTTCCTTTGTTGTAAAATTACTTAAAACTGTTTACTACTAAAAGTGTTAATACTTGTTAAGTTAAAAACATTTAGAATACAGTAAAATACAAAGAATGTCAGAATCATCTGAAATCACATCTAGTAGAAGTAATTATAATTTAAAAATGGACGTATAAATTTTTATATACATATTCAAATGTAAATGTTAAGTACATGTCATACAAAATTGATACAGCAATTGCTTTTCTTTGACTTAACACATTATTTTTCTATGTGTTTATTCTCTGAAAGGTGATTTGTAATGTCAGCGTAGTGTTCTCTGCTTGTTTGGGGATTTTTAACATCCTTTTTGCTTTCTGTTTGAGTTTTTGCTGTAATTCTGGTTAATAATTGTGGTTAATAATTACTGTAGTTACTATAGACAAATTTTAAAAACAAGATATATTTTAAGTATAAAAATTGGAGGATATCATAGGAAAATGACTTTGCCCACTGTCACAGAGCCAGTCTGTGTCTGAGTCAGGAATCAAATTCAGATCTCTAAAGCCAAAGTTATCAACCATTGTGCTTTAGACACAGAGTTCATTTTTCCATGCTCATGGTATTTTTCTGGAACTCAATTATCTCTGCACTGGCTCATGTAGAAGGTGTTTGTGTCATGAATCCACACCCATTATGTAGTTTTTGTAAAACATTGTTAAAGAGATGAGACGTGTGGGGGAAAGGGGGTGGGCTGGAGAGTTGAAGGAAGTGACAACTAATTTATTTCCATTACTTTATGCTCTTGCAAAAATAAAAAAAAAAAAGGTTGCGAATTTCTTGTACGAAATGTTTTAATTTCTGTAGAGTTGCCATGCATTATTCAAGATTACAAAATGATTTGAATTTCAGGAGCAGACGGATTTTCTGATGAGGATTTCAAGCTGTGTAATTATGAAACCCATATAGGTTAAAAGTTCAGAACTCGTTAGCTTAATCATGAAAAAGTAACCAGTTTATAAGCATGGATTTCATTTCGGAGGGGTACAGTTTCAATATCACTTACTGAGGTACTTTTGTACTCCACCTCATGTTCCACTACATACAGTGAGTGATCATGTCTGCATAACACCTAGCTTGTCCTGTTTTACTGCATAATTTAAAAAGAAGATTCATATTTCATGGTGATAGATTTGATGCCATAAAGTAAGGCACATTTCTAGTAATTTCTTTGACAATTTTCTTGGCTCCTTAAAAATTCAAGGAAGTTAATGACTAAGTGCCAAATATCAAAAAGGCCCGTTGGAACCTGTTACTATGATGTCAGAGCATACGTTTAGGAAATGAATTGTAAAATCCCTTCAGATAAAGCATAAATGTTTCAGAATAAAATGTAAGGAAATTGATTTTCAAGTTAAAGAGTTAGCTCATAAAGGGGAATTTTTTATTGTGGTAAAACATCCCATAACAGTTTACCATTTTAACCAGTTCTGAAGTGTATAGTTCACTGGCACCAAGTCTATTCACATTGTTGTACCACCATCACTACTGTCCATCTTCAGAACTTTTCATCATATAAGTGTTTTTAATTTTAAATAAAATAATGCAGGTATCGTTGAGAATATGTTTGGACTTGTAGAAATGCTTAGTACCTTTAAAGCTTTTGACTTTTCAATTTATGTAAAAACTTTGAGGTTGTAGCTTTTGTTACTTCAGGTAAAACACATGATATTCACTGACACAAGTGAAATCTTAGCCCAGCTTTTGAAATATCGTCAGGGTCACACTTATTTTCTTTGGGAGGCAAGGATATTGAGGGGAAAACTATATTTACATAAAAACAGTCTTATGAAGAACCATTCAAGATGATTAAAAATACTGTGATCATCAAAGAGTTAAAGATGGAAAATAAAATATGCTATTTGTGAGATTTTTGGCTGTCGTGAAGATTTTAATGCCTATTATCTTGCTTTGCTAATTGAGGGTGACTGAGATGCACTTACTTGTTAAATAGAAGTTGCTCTCCTGGCTTTTAGTTATGAGATTTTACATTTATCTTTTCTTTATTTGAAAACTCTCCCTTTGAATCTGAGGGGGTTACTATTTTTTCTTAGATTACTACTGTTAGATTTTGAGAATATATTTTTTCCTAATGCTTAGAGAATGATAACAAAAAAGAATTTTTTATTGGTTCATTTCATGCTTGGTAAGATTCCAACTGTCAAAACATAAAATTTTGAACCTAGAGGCACATTTCATCACCAGAGTACTAATTACTGCCGAGAACTGGAGTGAGTCATTATGTATGTAGTAGTATTTAGAGCTGCCCAATTTTAATGTTTTTTGGACCATAGACACTTAAAAAGTTAAGCTGTTTCGGCACAGAAGTGGGAGGAAAAACTGCACAGTGCATGCAACACTGTCAAATATAATGCAGGAAGGCTGAAATGAATTGAAAATTATTCATCTACTTGCCCTGAGATTCAACATCTTTTTTCAGGGATGCTCTGAGCATGGCAGATGCTATTCTTGGCATATTTTCATTCAGTTTAATGTTGGGTACCTATTATAGCTAGGCACTGGGGCTATGAGGGAAATGGAACGACAAGTGTTTCCCTTCATGGAGCCTATATTCTTGAGGGGGAAAAGAGACAAGAAGCAAAGCAGCAGCATTCATGTAGCAAGCCATGCATGGTGAGTGCTATAAAGACCAGCATAGCAGAGTAAAGGAATAGAGAATGGGGGGTTAGGGGCAAGGGCATTTTAACAAAGTAGTTAAAGGAGGCTCTTCTGAGGACATGACGTTTGAGAATAGCAGTGAATGAAAGTCACTTGAAATACTAGTCATATAAAATTTTAATAGTAAGCACACAGATACCTATTCTACACTTAGTACGAATAAAGTAACTATACATAAAACAAAAATAACTATAGAATAGAATAAGCTATTAAATAAGTAAGTATAATATTCTACTTAATAGATATTTATTAAATATCTCATCCAAAGCACTGGTTAGATACCAGCCTGGGGAGGAAGAAAAAAAATAAAGGATGTGTCTCTACATTTGGGAAAATGACAATTCCGTGTCAGTCATGGTAGTTTGCTAAGAGTAGGAGAAATGAGCAGACGAAGCAATGAAGCGTGTGGGGAATAGCGGGTTCTGCTCTTTGGCCGAAAACCAGCAAAGTGCATTATATGGTAATTGTATACAGTTGTCTCTTCATCTCCACCTCTCTCCCCTACCAAACCAACACGATGAGGTCCTTCAGCAATGATCATATTTTCATTCTGAGTACTCAGTGCATAGTAAGTGTTCAGTAAAAGCTCTTTGGAGGAAGGGGTGGAATGAAGACAGAAGACGGACCTTGAGCTTTTTTAAAAGGCGATTTTGAAGAAAAGGAGAGAGAGGGTGGCTTGCATGTATTTGAAAGGGTAAAATTTATTTACGAGTAGGGAAAAATCCATCAAGGTTTGAGAAGGAAACGAGGGACAGTGGAGAGGAAGCAGACCAGATGCAAATGAGGAGAAGAATGAGAGAATATGACTCCAGAAACATGGAGTGTGGTCACCAGCCCAGATTGGGGTTGACTTTGAAGAGTTTGGAGTGACATTTTTCCTTCAGAGATGGGAGAAAATATAAGTGGGGTTGGATAGGTAAAGAAAGATTGGAGATGTGTAGGAAGAAGTCTAGGGCGATGACTCTGGTCACAGTTTTAGTGAACTAAAACTGTGGAATTGTGGAATTCCACAATTGTGGAAGCTCTTAAAGACAGATGGGTTTCAGAAATTGAAACTGTTTGGATTTTAGGAAGGTAATGAATGCATGTATCATCTGCTAAGTATCCCTCCATAGGTTTGGTGCAGCACCCCATAACGATACACATGACATTGCTCTTGCAAAACGTATTTACACTTAGCAGGATAAAGATGATAAATCGCCTCCTCCAGTCAGCATATTTTGTACCAAATTTATAAGAAGCAGACAAAGGAAAAACCCAAATGGGTTTTGAGAGCACTTTGGATGTTGGAATAATGGATAAGGCATCTTGGACCTGTGTATTTTGCACTGTATGTTTTGGTTTACAGGCATAACTGAGAAGGATGAAGTTATTTAAGAGGTGAAAGATAGCACATATTTTTGAGCAGGGGTGCATTTAGGGTAGCTGCTGTGGTGTCTGAGGTGGGGAAGTGGGAGAGTGTTCATCGCCACATTCCTGTGCCTTTCTGTGCGTTCTCCCTATGTGCACGTGCTGTGACACCCAGCAGCCTGAATGGTGATCCAGAGTAGATTAAGCCAGAGTAGGACTACAAATTAATTTTTTTTTATCCTTGCTGACTGAAATGTATTCCTTTGGCACTGAGGAGCTTAAATTGTGAAATGAGCGGATGGTTCAAAGTCTGAGGGGTCAGGAACAAGTGAAGGTAATGAAGCTTTTAGGAGACTTTTTAAGGCAACTTCTGTTACAGCTCTTTGATTTTATTATAATTAATTCTTTTTTCTCCATAAATTCAATACATCCTTGAAGCTTTTGTTAGTATTTTATTTATGTTTTTATCCCAAAAGCCAAGCAGTATGCCTAGACATATGTCGTAGGTGGTCGATGATTAAACAAATGAATTATTATAATTAGTACAATTGTGAAATATTACAATTCATTATAAATGAGTTATGACTAAACAAATGAATTCTTACTCTCTTCTGTGTTTCCATGTGTGCACATATGTAAAACTTTTGGACTGTATTTTCCAAACTTTTCAATATTGATGCAGTTTAACAAGTAGAATTTCCATTATCGGTGGAGATTTGTGCTAGTTGATTTCAGAACCTCCAGTGAGCACAATCTAAATGCTACATAATGAACTCTTAATATTACAATTTTTAAAAATGTTAATGAGAAACAGTTTTATGAGTGTGATCTTTTGGTCTTTTCATTTCACTTTGGAAGTATTCCATATCGAAGATTGTGAAGCTCCATGCTGAGGGGCTCATTATAGAGACCCTGGAGTTTGAAGTCCATGGGGCGTTGAGAGGACAATCTGAGAGACCCACTAAGGAACTTCATCTCATGGTCAGCATCACCCTGGTCAAAACGCTAGACTCACAGCAGGTCTAGGATATAACTCAAGGTTCAAATCCCTGAACTGGGAGGAGGAACTCTCCTTTTGTAACTGAACAAACCTGTTTAACTATGTAAAAAGAAATTCTAATTATGAAGACAGATTTTTAGTGTATATGCTTGTGTTTTTGATATATGTGACTTGTAATTATGGAAGAATTCTATATTGTTTATATAGAACTAACACATATAACATGCTCCTTTGCATTCAACATTATAAATAATGTACTTAAACATTTTGGTCATTAGATTTCGTACATTGTTTTCCAGCATTAGAATGTAGACACAGATGAAGATAATTCAGGCTTGGGAAGTCAATGATCAAATCATTTTAACAGTGAAATAATTATCCCCTTCACTTATATAAAATATTCCTAAAAATTCTCAGTATTTCTGAGAACCTTATATATTTGTAATATCAAATAACTTAGTTTTTATTTGTCTTTCTAGAGATTAACTTCCAAAGTCTAGTGTAAACCTGTTCTCTTATAGATTTATATCAGAGCCAGTTTGTATGTTAAAATGGCTCCTCAAGGGCATGGCATGTCCTTTTATGTTTTCAATGCTGTTTGAGGTCAGAAACTACAGTCTTTCATTGTGGTATTTCTTTCAAGAAGCTGTAATCAAATATCTTCTATATTGATAGTCATTACTGTGCAAATTTTAAAAAATATCTTTATTAAGTCCTTTAATTATTATGCCTGGACTATTGAATGATAAAATAAAATTTCTTCCCAACTTTTTTTGGAGCTAAGAACAAACAAATTTTTAAAAATCTTATTCTGGTGGATGAGTTTTTCTAATTTAGCATTTTATACCTCACATACAGGAGATAGCTGAAACTCAGTTGAAATAGAAGTAATGGTGTGGGGCAAGATACTTAGAAAATGTGCAAATAAGTTTGTTGCATTTCTCTTGCTGTATTTTATTTCTATATTTTCTTAATCATAAAAGGAAAAAGAAAAATCCAGCTTCCAGAATCATAATGGTGTTCTGAAATGCTTGGATGATAGCCCCATGAATTTGGTACTTTACCAGTAGTATTTGAGAACTTTCAGGTTTGGATTTAAATCATGTGAATAACCAATAAAATATTTTTCACAAGGTGCACAGCTTATTACAGTGTTTCACATGGAGAAAAAAGTGAACAAGAGGGGGGCTTCCCTGGTGGCGCAGTGGTTGAGAGTCCGCCTGCCGATGCAGGGGACACAGGTTCGTGCCCCGGTCTGGGAAGATCCCACATGCCGCCGAGCGGCTGCGCCCGTGAGCCATGGCCGCTGAGCCTGCGCGTCTGGAGCCTGGGCTCCGCAACGGGAGAGGCCACAACAGTGAGAGGCCCGCGTACCGCAAAAAAAAAAAAAGTGAACAAGAGGGAACACATAAATGAACTTTTGCCAGACTATTGGAAATTTTCTGTGAGTTTGAGGCCGACTTTTGTTATTCCAGAATTGGATTTTCTCATTTGGAAAGGAGCAGTCTTCAGACCTTTAGTCTTATCTTGTGTATGTTTTATTATCCTACTTTACTATTCTCTCTTTCTCTTTTATCATGTCCAGATTACAGTATCACAGTACATGCTGTCTTAGTTCTCTTTGAAGTTCAGCTGCTGTTGAACCCAGTGGACCATCTGCTTAGTACCTGGTAAAGCCAGTGACCTCTCTGTAGTGGTGTCATATGTCCAAGGTGCTCAGTTATCCAGTACATGTCTATACAGGTTAGGTCCCAATTGTCTGGGGTTCAACACTGAGTCATCTTAAGATAATTGAAATCAGGCCAAATAAAAAAGTTCCAGATTGGAATATTACGGAGTTATAGGCTAAACTTTACCCTAAGGGTCATTATACATTTGCGTGCTTAGAATTTTAGATTTGCCTCAAGAATAAGCATTTGCTAACGAAGGAATTATTAACTTTAAGGAATTTTAAATGTTTAAGGATTGAGGAATAACAGGAAATGTATTTTTAAAGTTTCATCTTTTTATTTTGAACAGGCTAAAGAAATCATAAATATTTTTAACACCCTGAGGAAAATAAGCCTGTTCTAAAAATAGAAAAAAATGAAACTTTTTATTGACTTGCAGAGTGATCTGTCTTTTTAATTCTTGTGTTTATTATATTAAAGTAAGATTTCAGAAAAATTCTACTAGAAAAGTAACCAGGGTCTCCCTTCTTAAGTTGACCTTAAATGTTTGGTTACCTTATATATATTTGGGAAAGAAATTGTCTTCTGGAAAGACATATGATTCAATTTCTTGCAGATATAAGAAATAATGTTTTCACATATTCTGAAAAGAGGGAAAAAGGATTATGAAAAAGTCCTGTTTGTTACATTGAACCTTACTCTAGAACAGGCATTGTCCCTTGACATCTGTTAAAGCAAGGTCAAAATCTTTGCTCTGCCTAGAAACTTAGACCAGTCTATATTTTGAGATGTATTTTTTAAATTTAAAAATGTAAAATTTTAAAAAACTGTACTTTAAATCATTTGAAGAAATGTGAGGTAGGCTCATGTGGTAGAGTTTTAGATGGGGGTGTGTGTCAAAGTCTGGGTACTTATATGGGCTCTATCTACCAATAACTGAGTGATTCTGATTGAGTCTTTCAATCTCCCTGGGCATCGCCCTTGCTCTTTCCTAATCTTTAAGAAGTTGGATCAGCATCACTGATTTTTTTGTCTTTTTCACTTTTTTATTGAATGAAAGATTCTTTTTTTTTTTGGATGTTATTTCTTTTATTTTTGGCTGCACTGGGTCTTTGTTGATGCACACGGGCTTTCCCTACTTGCAGTGAGTGGGGTCTACTCTTCGTTCTGGTGCGAGGGCTTCTCATTGCGGTGCCTTCTCTTGTTGTGGTGCACAGGCTCAGTAGTTGTGGTGGATGGGCTTAGTTGCTTCACGGCATGTGGAATCTTCCCAGACCAGGGGTAGAACTCGTGTCCCATGCATTGACAGGTGGATTCTCAACCACTGTGCCACCAGGGAAGCCCTGAATGAAAGATTCTTTACATTCTGTAATGCTTTACAATGTTCAGAAGTTTCACAATATGATTTCATATAATTACACAGTAATCCTTTTTTTCCCCCACCCCTATTTTGCCCTTTTATACTTCTCTCTTCCTACTGGTAACCACTAGTTTGTTCTCTGTATCTGTGGGTCTGCTTCTTTTTTGTTTTATTCACTTGTTTGTTGTATTTTTTAGATTCCCCATATAAGTGATATCATACAGTATTTGTCTTTCTCTGTCTGACTTATTTCACTTAGCATAATGCCCTCCAAAGTCCATCCATGTTATGGTAAATGACAAAATTTCATTCTTTTCTATGGCTGAATAGTATTCTATTGTGTGTGTATATATATATATATATATATATATATATATATATATATATATATACCACAGCTTGTTTATCCATTCATCTGTTGGTGAACACTTAGGTTGCTTCCATACCTTGGCAATTGTAAATAATGCTGCTGTGAACATTGGGGTGCATGTATCTTTTCAAGTTAGTGCTTTTGTTTTGTTTCCTTTTTGGAAATATGCCCAAGAATGGAATTGCTGGGTCATATGGTAGTTTTATTTTTATTTTTTGAGAAACTTGCATACTGTTTTCCACAGTGGCTGCACCAATTTACATTCCCACCAACAGTGTGCAAGGGTTCCCTTTTCTCCACATCCTTGCCAACATTTGTTATTTGTGTTCTTTTCACTGATAGCCATTCTGACAGGTGTGAGGTGATATCTCATTGTGGTTTATTTTTTTAAACTTTTAATTTTATATGGAGTGTAGCCGATTGACAGTGTTGTGATGGTTTCAGGTGCACAGCGAAGGGAATCAGCCATACATACACGGCTGCCGCAAAACGTTGAGCAGAGTTCCCTGTGCTGTACAATAGGTCCATGTTGGTTATCCATTTAAAATATAGCAGTGTGTACATGTTGATCCCAAACTCCCTAGAGATTGTCATACTGAGTGAAGTAAGTCAGAGAAAGAGAAGTACCGTATGATATCCCTTATATGCGGAATCTAAAAAGAAATGATACAAATGAACTTATTTACAAAACAGAAACAGACTCACAGACTTAGAGGGCGAACTTACGGTTACGGGGCGGGGAGGGGATGGGGGGTTGGGGTGGGGAAGGGATAGTTACGGAGTTTGGGATCATTGTGGTTTTGATTTGCATTTCCCTGATGATTAGCGATGTTGAGCATCTTTTCATGTGCCTGCTGACCATCTGCAATTCCTCTTTGGAAAAACGTCTATTCAATTCTTCTGCCCAGTCCTTTTTTAATTGGGTTGTTTGTTTTTTGATGTTGAGTTGTATGAGCTGTTTATATCAATATATGTTGAATATTAACCTATTATCAGTCATATTATTTGCAAATATCTCCTCCCATTCAGTAGGTTGTCTTGTTGTTTTGTTGATGGTTTCCTTTGCTATGCAAAAAAAGCTTTTAAGTTTAATTAGGTCTCATTTGTTTATTTTTGCTTTTGTTTCCTTTGCCTTAGGAGATGGATCCAAAAACACTCCTGCGATTTATGTGAAAGAGTGTTCTGCCTATGTTTTCCTCTAGGAGTTTTATAGTATCTGGTCTTACATTGAGGTCTTTAATCCATTTTGAGTTTATTTTTGTGTATGGTGTTAGAGAATGTTCTAATTTCGATCTGTCCAGTTTTCCCAGCACCACTTATTGAAGAGACTCTTTTCTCCATTGTATTTTCTTGCCTCCTTTGTCATAGATTACCCGTCTAAGCAGTTATCCCCTTACAAGAGGCTGGATTGCTTATACAGACAGATTTTTGTTCCATCCTCTGAGTTGGGGACCTGGAATGTGTATGGAGTCCTATACTGTTTTATTGGTGCCTAATTTCTGTTTTCTTTCCTCCATCTGTTGTCACTGACATGAGTGAAAACTCTTGAGCTGAAATGTAACAACAGTTCTTTAAGTGCTGAACTTCTGGTCTGAAATTCAAACCCAGGGGATTTTGAAGCCTGACTTAGTGATTTTGATGATGAAAAGGAGGAGGATACTAGATTAGAGGAGCTTGTCTTTGACCTGCTACAAGTCCCTTTAATCAATGCCTTTATAGAATCAAGCAGGTCATTTCTCTAAATTTTTAAATTTAACGTTGATATTGTCATTATGACTGAGTAATAGAAAGTTTAACCAGTTTATTTCATTCAGTACAACTAGTTCTCAAGGTTTCCTTAAGGACTAAAAATTATATATAAGTATACATATACATGCACACGTATATACATATATATGATAACTGACTTTGGCTCAGTATTATAAAACAAGCAATTGTTCAGTCACTTAACGCCTATAGTTTTCCTCTTATGTTTCCAAAGTAATGATGACAAAGGATTTTACAAAGAAAAATAAATGAGAGCTTTAAAAGACTAGATTGATTTTCATTACCTTTTAAATAGTTCATTGTGTATATTTAATTTATTAAGTGATATTTGAGGGAATAGTAAAGTTTTTCTAATAAAGGTGATATACTATAAGTTGTTAAAGTCACATACAGTTAATTGATATGTGTTCTGTTATTATCTCTGTAATCTCTCTGTTATCTGTTATTTTTGTTTGTTTCCAAAGAGGAACTTTATTAGCATCTTTATTGGATATTTTACAATGGTGTGTTAGTTTCTGCTGTATAACAAAGTGAATCAGCTGTACGTATACATATATCCCCATATCTCCTCCCTCTTGCATCTCCCTGCCTCCCACACTCCCTATCCCACCCCTCTAGGTGGTCACAAAGCACTGAGCTGATCTCCCTGTGCTATGCGGCTGCTTCCCACTAGCTATCTATTTTACATTTGGTAGTGTATATATGTCCATGCAACTCTCTCACTTCATCCCAGCTTACCCATCCCCCTCCCTGTGTCCCCACGTCCATTCTCTACATCTGCATCTTTATTCCTGTCCTGCCCCTAGGTTCTTCAGAACCATTTCTTTCTTTCTTTTTTTTTAGATTCCATATATGTGTGTTAACATATGGTATTTGTTTCTCTCTTTCTGACTTACTTCACTCTGTATGACAATCTCTAGGTCCATCCACCTCACTACAAATAACTCAATTTCGTTTCTTTTTATGGTTGAGTAATAAATATTCCATTGTATATATGTGCCATATCTTCTTTATCCATTCAACTGTCGATGGACACTTAGGTTGCTTCCATGTCCTGGCTATTGTAAATAGAGCTGTGGCGAACATTGTGGTACATGACTCTTTTTGAATTATGGTTTTCTCAGGGTATATGCCCAGTAGTGGGATTGCTGGGTCATATGGTAGTTCTATTTTTAGTTTTTTAAGGAACCCCCATACTGTTCTCCATAGTGGCTGTATCAATTTACATTCCCACCAACAGTGCAAGAGGGTTCCCTTTTCTCCACACCCTCTCCAGCATTTATTGTTCATAGATTTTTTGGTGATGGCCATTTTGACTAGTGTGAGGTGATACCTCATTGTAGTTTTGGTTTATTTCTAATCTCGTAGCATTGTGGCTGGAAAAGATGCTTGATATGATTTCAGTTTTCCTAAATTTACCAAGGCTTGATTTATGACCCAAGATATGATCTATCCTGGAGAATGTCCCTTGAGCACTTGAGAAGAAAGTGTATTCTGTTGTTTTTGGATGGAATGTCCTATAAATATCAATTAAGTCATCTTGTTTAATGTATCTTTTTCTTTTTTTTTTTTTTTTTTTTTTGCGGTACGTGGGCCTCTCACTGTTGTGGCCTCTCCCGTTGTGGAGCACAGGCTCCAGACGTGCAGGCTCAGTTGCCATGGCTCACGGGCCCAGCCGCTCCGCGGCATGTGGGATCTTGCCAGACTGGGGCACGAACCCGTGTCCCCTGCATCGGCAGGCGGACTCTCAACCACTGCGCCACCAGGGAAGCCCTAATGTATCACTTAAAGCTTGTGTTTCCTTATTTATTTTCATTTTGGGTCATCTGTCCATTGGTGAAAGTGGGGCGTTCAAGACCCCTACTATGATTGTTTTACTGTCTATTTCCCCTTTTACGGCTGTTAGCATTTGCCTTATGTATTGAGGTGCTCCTAAGTTGGGTGCATAAATATTTACAATTGCTATATCTTCTTCTTGGATTGATCTGTTGATTGTCATGTAGTGTTCTTCTTTGTCTCTTATAATAGTCTTTATTTTAAAGTCTGTTTTGTCTGCTTTGAGAATTGCTACTCCAGCTTTCTTTTGATTTCCATTTGCATGGCATATCTTTTTCCATCCCCTCCCTTTCAGTCTGTATGTGTCCCTAGGTCTGAAGTAGGTCTCTTGTAGACAGCATATATCCGGATCTTGTTTTTGCATCCCTTCAGCCAGTCTATGTCTTTTGGTGGAGCATTTAATCCATTTACATTTAAGGTAATTATTGATATGTATGTTCCTATTACCATTTTCTTAATTGTTTTGGGTTTGTTATTGTAGGTCTTTTCCTTCTCTTGTGTTTCTTGCCTAGAGAAGTTCCTTTAGCATTTGTTGTAAAGGTGGTTTGGTGGTGCTGAATTCTCTTAGCTTTTGCTTGTCTGTAAAGGTTTTAATTTCTCCATCAAATCTGAATGAGATCCTTGATGGGTAGAGTAGTCTTGGTTGTAGATTTTTCCCTTTCATCACTTTAAATATGTCTTGCCACACCGTTCTGGCTTGCAGGGTTTCTGCTGAGAAATCAGCTGTTAACCTTTTCGGCATTCCCTTGTATGATATTTGTTGCTTTTCCCTTGCTTCTTTTAATATTTTTTCTTTGTATTTAATTTCTGATAGTTTGATTAGTATGTGTCTTGGTGTGTTTCTCCTTGGTTTTATCCTGTATGGGACTCTGTGCTTCCTGGACTTGATTGACTCTTTCCTTTCCCATATTAGGGGAGTTTTCAACTATAATCTTCTCAAATATTTTCTCAGTCCCTTTCTTTTTCTCTTCTTCTTCTGGGACCCCTATCATTCGAATGTTTGTGTGTTTAATGTTATCCCAGAGGTCTCTGAGACTGTCCTCAATTCTTTTCATTCTTTTTTCTTTATTCTGCTCTGCAGTAGCTATTTCCACTATTTTTTCTTCCAGGTCACTTATCTGTTCTTCTGCCTCAGTTATTCTGCTATTGATTCCTTATAGAGAATTTTAAATTTCATTTATTGTGTTGTTCATCATTGTTTGTTTGCCCTTTAGTTCTTCTAGGTCCTTGTGAAACGTTTCTTCTATTTTTTCCATTCGATTTCCAAGATTTTCGATCATCTTTACTATCATTATTCTGAATTCTTTTTTAGGTAGATTGTATTTCCTCTTCATTTGTTTGGTCTGGTGGGTTTTTTCCTTGTTACTTCATCTGCTGTGTCTTTCTCTGTCTTCTCATTTTGCTTAACTTACTGTGTTTGTGGTCTCCTTTTCACAGGCTGCAGGTTCATAGTTCCTGTTGTTTTTTGGTGTCTGACCCCAGTGGGTAAGGTTGGTTCAGGGTTGTGTAGGCTTCCTGGTGTAGGGGACTGGTGCCTGTGTTCTTGTGGCTGAGGCTGGATCTTGTCTTTCTGTTGGGCAAGACTGCGTCTGGTGGTATGTTTTTGGGTGTCTGTGAACTTACTGTGGTTTTAGGCAGCCTCTCTGCTAATGGGTGGGGTTGTGTTCCTGTCTTGCTAGTTGTTTGGTGTGGGGTGTCCAGCAGTGTAGCTTGCTGGTTGTTAAGTGGAGCTGGGTCTTAGCGTTGAGATGGAGATCTCTGGGAGAGCTTTTGCCATTTGATATTATGTGGGGCCGGGAGGTCTCTGATGGACCAATGTCTTGAACTCGGCTCTCCCACTTAAGAGGCTCAGGCCTGACACCTGGCCAGAGCACCAAGACCCTGTCAGCCACACGGCCAGGTACGTGGGGAGCTTCTTGCCTTTTGGGAAGTCTGAGGTCTTCTGCCAGTGTTCCATAGGTGTTCTGTAGGAGTTGTTCCACATGTAGATGTATTTTTGATGTATTTGTGGAGAGGAAGGTGATCTCCTTGTCTTACTCCTCTGCCATCTTGAAGGTCCTCATGGAGTTTTTAGAACCATTCTTTTAGGAGAATATGCTTCCATTTGGCAGGCAAAGTGATGGTCCCCAAAGACACGGGCATCCAAATCCCTGGAACTGCCTGGCTGGTGCGTGGCGATGGGGACCCACAGCCACTGGAGGGGCAGGGCAGTGGCCTGAGGCACACAGGGCGGCCTGGTGTCCTCCGGGTCAGAGCCGGGACATCTTCGCAGCCCAGCATGCCAGAGACTCCGCCAGAGCTTGACAGGCGTCTGCACCCTGGATTCACGTGTTTCTAGAATTATCTCAAAAAAGCTAAATTAGGGCTTCACTGGTGGTGTGGTGGTTGAGAGTCTGCATGCTGATGCAGGGGACACGGGTTCGTGCCCCGGTCCGGGAAGATCCCACATGCTGCGGAGCAGCTAGGCCTGTGAGCCATGGCCACTGAGCCTGCGCGTCCGGAGCCTGTGCTCCGCGATGGGAGAGACCACAACAGTGAGAGGCCCGTGTACTGCAAAAAAAAAAAAAAAAAAAAAGCTAAATTGTATCTAGGCGTTATTCTAAGGGCATTATGTGTATTACTTTATTCTCCTAAAAATTCACTGAGGCAAGTACTATTATCATCATTTTACAGTTGGGAAAACGTAGCTGCAGAGAGGTTAAGTTACATCCAAGTTTCATAGTTAGAAACTGTTGGAATTGGGATTTAAATAAGAGCATTTACAGAAGATTTAGGGTGCTGGGGGTGGAAAGCAATATATATTTGCAGAAATAGGAGTGGCTTCATATACAGTTATCACTTATGGCTCTCTGAAGGAATAGCCCTTTTGATGGGGGGCTTGTGGACTTGGATTGTCTGTGACAAGGCAAATTTATTTTTTCAGTATTTTTCCTTTTATTTTTATTTTATTTTATTTTATTTTTTTTTTGCGGTACGTGGGCCTCTCACTGCTGTGGCCTCTCCCGTTGTGGAGCACAGGCTCCGGACGCGCAGGCTCAGCGGCCATGGCTCACGGGCCCAGCCGCTCCGCGGCACGTGGGATCTTTCCGGACCGGGGTACAAACCCGTGTCCCCTGCATCGGCAGGCGGACTCTCAACCACTGCGCCACCAAAGAAGCCCTATTTTTCCTTTTAAAATATTTTTTTCCTCTGTTGTTAGCCATACCATGAATAGAAGAGTATTTAAATATAAGTGATACATAAAGCGTGAAAAGGAAAATCATGTATCATGTAGTTAGTACACAGCTTGAAAAAAATAGCAGAATACCCTTCAAACCTCCTTTGTGCTGCTCCCCAGTCATATTCATCTTCCTCCCATCCCAATGAGTTTATCAGTCTAAGAGGTTTTATAGAATAGATATGTAATATAGAATGGATATGTAATATATATGTGATATATAATTTTGTGTTTTAGGACTCTGTATTGTTATTGTGTATATTCTGTTGTAAATTGCTTTGTTCAGTCAATATATTTTTGAGATTCAACCACATTCATGCATGTAAGTTTGGCTCATACATTTTCACTGCTGTAGAGTATGACTATATTAGGGCTTACTAATTCCTATTTCTTTTTTTCTTTTGAAGCACATTTGGACTGTGTACTATTTTTTCTGTTTCATTTTATTGAACATTCATATTTTGTCTTTTGAAGGAAATAGGCAAGAATATAACTAAGGTATAAGCACAGGACGAGATTTATTGGAATAAATATTTATTGAGATAAATATTTTCATCATTTACAAGATAATGCCAAATTGTTTTCCCAAATAGCGTGTGTACTTCCCATTGCCTATATTTTCCCTTATTTTTGTTGTATAATGTACATAACAAAATTTACCATTTTAACCATTTTAAGTGTACTGTTCAGCCACATTTAAGTGTATTCACACTATTTCTCTCCAGAACTTTTTGGTTTTCTCCGGCTGAAACTCTGTACCCATTAAATATTAACTCACCATTCCCCCATCCCCTGATGATCACCACTCTACTTTTTGTCTTTATGAATTTGACTCTTGTTAGTTACCTCATGTATGTGGAATCATAATATTTGTCTTTTTGAGGCTGGCAGTCACTTGGCATAATGTCTTTAAGGTTCATCCACGTTGTAACTTGTATCATATTTTATACCACATTTGTGTATCCATTCATCCATTGATGGTGTGTGAGGATCATCTAAAATTTTTTCTGTCCAGCCCTGGAATCAGTGATTTCTCCAAGAACTTCCTGTTCCTTTTATTGGAGGATGGCATTTGGAGAGATGCATGTGCTAGTTGTATGGATGTGTTGTTTCCGGGTCCTCTTTGTGCTCAGAGCTAGGGAATACATGTATAGCAGCACATGTATGTATGTGCATTCATGTCTTTATACTTACCCATCTATTTATTAAAATTGCTTAAGTCATACTAATACCTCTGATTCCAGTCAAATATTACATACTTAATTCTAGCCTCCCTTCTCTCCTTGTTTATAGCTCCTTTCTCTAGAATGAGAAATCTGTCATTATCCATAATATAAGTATTGTCACAATATCATACACAATGTAGTTTCAGATTTGCTAACCCATACCCCTTTAAAAAGCAAATTTATTGCCTAGAATATAGTATTTATGTGGTTAAATACTCTTTCCAAGCATAGCTGTAATAGCCTTATTAGACCAGGACAAAACAAACAAATCCTCTAAAGATGATCGATATCCAATGGGTTCATATTTCCCTCTTGGTCTTATAATTTTTTTCTAAGAGTCTTTTAGTTTGTATCAGAACCTAAATAAGGTCCCTGATCTTTCTGAGATTGCTATATGAGCCAATAATTTCACTTTCCCTACATTAGTTTGGGGCTCTGTCACTTGTCACCAAACTGTCCTAACAAAAGCAGGGAGATTGGTCAGTCAGCCGTGCCATACCCCAAAGAACAATAAGAGGAAACTTTCCTGCCTCAGGAAATTATGTCAGAAGAAGCCACGTATAGTGAGAATATGCACGCAAGTACTTTAGATTATTTGAGAACACCCCATTATACCACTGTCTAGTTATCTCTATGATATCAGATTATATGAAATGAAAGCTTTGATAACTTCCTTTTTCACTGTAGTTTACAAAAAAAAAATGGGAGTAACAAAAAACTCATCATGAACTTAAGGCAAGTCATCAGTATCTAATGCCTAATCACTTAATCACTTTGCTTGTGGATTCATCATTCACTTTCCAGTTTGACAATGTGTTATAGTGATGTGCTATAATTTTCATTTTATGCTATACAACAGAAATGATATTACATTTAATGGCTGAATGGCTTCCATGTTACAATTAGAGGTATCCTAAGCAATGAGAGGTGGCAAATTATCCTTTAAAGACAAAATTATAGGACACCCTCAAAGAACCAGCTTCTAAAAGGCTTATCAACAAGGCATCCTTGAAGTGAATATAGAGTATGATTTGCTAATCTCTACTAAACTATTTGAATTGAGGTTATAGTTGCTTTTGAAAGGAATGTTTTTTTTTTTAAATTCAGTGTGCAGAGATCAATAGTGAAGAACTATTGGAGATAATAAAATAATTAAAATAGATTAGTAGTTATCACCCAGTCATTTAAACAAATTAATAAGGGGTCCTTGTCTCTAAAGAAGACTTTGTATTTAATCCTAGTGAAGTTTAATTCCCCATGACGCTGACACATTCTAAGAATGAATTTTGAAATGTGCTTTTGAAAATCATTCATATTTTTAGTGTGGATTCTTTTTCCTGTAGATTTTGCTAGACAAGAATTTGAGTTGTTTAAAAAAATCTGCTTTTCTTAAGCTATTTTAGTTCATTGAACTTTTTAAAAAGCACGTGCTGTTTTTCTTTCCATTTCTGCTGCTGTTGGCTCTGAAGCTGAATATTTGTCACTTGGTGAATTAAAACGTAAATTGTAACCCAGACTGCTTTGTTTTGTAACCAAAATTCTGTGCAAAGCATAGGGGGAGACCTTAGTCATGTTCCCCAGTTTGAAATTTGCAAGACATTTTGAAGAAGGTGGTCCTTGATGAGAGAGTCTTCGGAATGCTCAGTTCTTTGCAGCCTAATTAAGGCATATCAGTACTTCCCTTTGTCCCTTTGAATTAGCTTCCCAAGACCTAAAGGGATCAAGTCCAGAGTCATGGGTCTTTTGTAATATAGCCACAGCTAGTCTTTCCAACTTATTTTCACACATGCCCTCTCCCCACTTCCCTCCCCCCACAACTCTGAACAGGTTTGGCTTTCACTTTTCCTTGGACCTGGGAGCCACGATCCTCACTGTTGACCTTTTATATATACTCCTCTCTCCCATACGTTTCTGCATGTCCTCTGTGAATTTGCATCTGGTCAGGATCCCATCCTCCGAGCTCCATTTCCACATTGCCCTGACTTAAATTCAACCTGTCATATAGTTTTGTACCTATCTGCCTGCTCCACTAAAGCAATATTCCTCAGTGCGGGCCCTCAGACTTGCCTGGCAAACACATTCATGGGACTTGACCCCAACATACTGAAGCCTCTGACTCAGGCAGTGAAGCCACAGATTTACATTTTTAACGAACACTCTAGAAAATTCTTGTGTGTACTAACACTGGAACATTACCGCATCAAAGTGCCTACTTTAAAGTAGGGACCAGTTCTTTTTTTTTTTTTTAACCGGTACGCGGGCCTCTCACTGTCGTGGCCTCTCCGGTTGCGGAGCACAGGCTCCGGACGCGCAGGCTCAGCGGCCATGGCTCACGGGCCCAGCCGCTTTGCGGCATGTGGGATCTTCCCGGACCGGGGCACGAACCCGTGTCCCCTGCATCGGCAGGCGGACTCTCAACCACTGCGCCACCAGGGAAGCCCAGGGACCAGTTCTTAACTGTATTTGTATCTCAGTACCTTACACTCATTAGATGATCAATAAGTGCTTGACAAATAAATATGAAAGAAGATATAGAGCCCTACACTATTCCTAATAGATAATGATTATCTTTAGTCCAGTTACTGTTGACCCATTTATATTTGGTATTGAGTTAAGGATGTAGTACCTTGCTACTGAGAGTGTGGTCCATGGACCAGCAACATCTGCATTACCCAGAGATGCAGAATCTTGGGCCCTACTCTTGACTTACTAAATTGAAATCTGCACTATCACAAAATCCCATAGTGATTTGTATGCACATTACTGTTTGCGAAGCATACCCTTAGTGAGTTACAGTGCGTTCTTGGAATATAGTAGGCAGGATTTTAATTCATTAGGCAAGGAGTGACTGTTTAATGAGACCATGGAACTTTAATCAGTAAAAGATATGTATCGAAAGATTGTGTGCTTTGTGAAGGTAGTGGGAATGGATTATGATAGAAATCATGATATGCTGTGGAAGAAGCATGTATGGATAAGGTTATCTGATGTCCTTATATTGATATAGGGTGGATTGGGGCACTAGGGGGAAATTTCATTCTTCCATCTTTTCCTCCAGGATTTTCAGCAATGGACTCTGCTGAAATTCCCCTAATTATTGCAGAGTGAGCCAGGTAAGAGTGATCGCAAGTTTAATAAGATGATCTAAGATTTAAAGTAAAGTACCTTTGTGGAAAACCCAAACCTTATTTAATCCTGTAGGAAACAGATTTAAGGAAACCTGAGACTTGGATACCCAGATCTGAGATATTTTGGTTTAATATTAAGTATTTCTAACTTTTAAAAGTCCAGTCAATACGCCTACATGAGTAAGGAATTAAGCATGTTAATGACTTCCATAGGGGTTTCCTCTTAATTGAATCGACTTGTAAACGCTAAGTAAGGAAATGTCTTTCCATTTCCTCCCCTTTATAAAGCCCTCCTCCCATTTTTTCCCATATCTTAGCCCTGTAGTTACAAGCAGGTCAAAGTCTCTTTCATCTTTTTTGATTTCAATTCAGCCAGTTTGAGGGTGCGGTGAGTTCAGTGGTGGCATGGATTGAAGGGGAAATGGCTTACGGGTTGGGGGACCAGTAATCCAACAGACACGCCAAGTAATGGTGAAGAATTTAAGTAAGTGTACTAGTGTAAAGTGAGTAGAGAGCAGTAATCCCCATGGCACCTGAAGTCAGGTGGGCAAGAAGCCAGAGAGCCAAACTGGGAAACAACTCGAGGGTAGCAGAAATAGCAGGAGGGATGGCTGGGATGGTGACGTGGCAGAGATGACACCTGTGTCTCAGGTCACTGCAGTGGCTAGAGCACAGGTGTGGCTGGGGAAATGTCCGGCAGCCACGGACAGCCAGGGAGGCCCAGCTTCAGCTTGGTAGATTGGTTCTCAGTTTGTGTGCTCCGTGGCCTCAGTGATTGACATTTGTGATGATAGTTCTGCTGAATTGCCTCAGACCAAATTTGCATGCATTGCATGTCTTTTAATGTTACGTGAACGACCTACCTTATAGCACTTTTGGTTTCAAGGGGCAGAATCTCACTCAAACCGATTTAAGGTGTGTTCCCGAGAGCAGAAAAGCAGGCCTCAGGAGAAATGAGAAGAGGAATGGGAACATTTTCAGGACCTGAAGCAATTATTCTCTCAGGGTTTACGTGGTTTTATTCCCTCGTAAGTTTCTCTGGGGAGGATCCAGTCTTTTGGTCTCTTGTTATGTTTCCCTTTCCTTTTCCCCCTTGATTAGTTTTCCCTGCATACTGACCTTGCACTTGGCCTCCACCCTCAACATTGTCATGGCTTATTAGGTTCAATATCCACTGTTACCTGGCAGTAGTTTCTGGTGTCTTGGATCAAATCCAAAAGGGAGTGAGATTACCAAATTTCTTGAGTTTATCCAAGTGCTTGGCTGCCTTTGAGAGATGTGCATCCGTAGTCTATCAGCTGTGTGGAGTTTGGGGCAGGTCAGATGATGTGCAGACCTGCTTCCCTCAGAGACTGCAGGAGCATCAGGCAGTAAAATATGTATCACTGCATCTTCATCATGATTACTCATGACAGGTGTAGTTAACCAACAGTTGTAAGCTCTCTTTTCAATATACATTTGGTGAAATTTATAACCATGGATAAAATACACCTTGAGAGAATTTATAGACCAGTGGAGAGACAATAGCCAATTAACTGAAATAGTTTATTCTCTAACAGTTTTAAAAATCGAGTATATTTATAGTTGTGTTTTATGATACTATTGAAGTTCATACTTATTATCTGACCTCATTTCGTAAAGGCATGACTCTAATGAAACTTTTCAAAAGCATATCTTGTGGACTACTTAGTTGACAGTATTTTGTTATAAGAGTTTAATAAAGTAATTATTTCATGGCAAGCAAGGCTACCATGGAATATTTGTAGACTGAGGTATATTTTCAAAGCCTAGTGGATTAGCAAAGAGTTGAGAAATTAGGGCCAAGTGACTTCAAATGCTTGTCTCTTTATTTTTGAAATTATGGCTGATATTTTAATAGAAAATATGAGTGATGAAAATCTTTGATCATTTTAATAGTAGCTAGCTTTAAACTGTAAATTAACTGTTAATTTAATTCACTGTAATGCTATGTGAAGTAATGTGTTTTTACTTAAAAACCTGTAATTTTTTTTTAACATCTTTATTGGGGTATAATTGCTTTACAATGGTGTGTTAGTTTCTGCTTTATAACAAAGTGAATCAGTTATACATATACATATGTTCCCATATCTCTTCCCTCTTGCGTCTCCCTCCCTCCCACCCTCCCTATCCCACCCCTCCAGGCAGTCACAAAGCACCGAGCCGATATCCCTGTGCCATGCGGCTGCTTCCCACTAGCTATCTACCTTACGTTTGTTAGTGTATATATGTCCATGCCTCTCTCTCGCCCTGTCACAGCTCACCCTTCCCCCTCCCCATATCCTCAAGTCCGTTCTTCAGTAGGTCTGTGTCTTTATTCCTGTCTTACCCCTAGGTTCTTCATGACATTTTTTTTTCTTAAATTCCATATATATGTGTTAGCATACGGTATTTGTCTTTCTCTTTCTTACTTCACTCTGTATGACAGACTCTAGGTCTATCCACCTCATTACAAATAGCTCAATTTCGTTTCTTTTTATGGCTGAGTAATATTCCATTGTATATATGTGCCACATCTTCTTTATCCATTCATCCGATGATGGGCACTTAGGTTGTTTCCATCTCCGGGCTATTGTAAATAGAGCTGCAATGAATATTTTGGTACATGACTCATTTTGAATTTTGGTTTTCTCAGGGTATATGCCCATTAGTGGGATTGCTGGGTCATATGGTAGTTCTATTTGTAGTTTTTTAAGGAACCTCCATACTGTTCTCCATAGTGGCTGAACCAATTCACATTCTCACCAGCAGTGCAAGAGTGTTCCCTTTTCTCCACACCCTCTCCAGCATTTATTATTTCTAGATTTTTTGATGATGGCCATTCTGACTGGTGTGAGATGATATCTCATTGTAGTTTTGATTTGCATTTCTCTAATGATTAATGATGTTGAGCATTCTTTCATGTGTTTGTTGGCAGTCTGTATATCTTCTTTGGAGAAATGTCTATTTAGGTCTTCTGCCCATTTTTGGATTGGGTTGTTTGTTTTCTTGTTATTGAGCTGCATGAGCTGCTTGTAAATTTTGGAAATTAATCCTTTGTCAGTTGCTTCATTTGCAAATATTTTCTCCCATTCTGAGGGTTGTCTTTTGGTCTTGTTTATGGTTTCCTTTGCTGTGCAAAAGCTTTGAAGTTTCATTAGGTCCCATTTGTTTATTTTTGTTTTTATTTCCATTTCTCTAGGAGGTGGGTCAAAAAGGATCTTGCTGTGATTTATGTCATAGAGTGTTCTGCCTATGTTTTCCTCTAAGAGTTTGATAGTTTCTGGCCTTACATTTAGGTCTTTAATCCATTTTGAGCTTATTTTTGTGTATGGTGTTAGGGAGTGATCTAATCTCATACTTTTACATGTACCTCTCCAGTTTTCCCAGCACCACTTATTGAAGAGGCTGTCCTTTCTCCATTGTACATTCCTGCCTCCTTTATCAAAGATAAGGTGTCCATATGTGCATGGGTTTATCTCTGGGCTTTCTATCCTGTTCCATTGATCTATCTTTCTGTTTTTGTGCCAGTACCATACTGTCTTGATTACTGTAGCTTTGTAGTATAGTCTGAAGTCAGGGAGCCTGATTCCTCCAGCTCCGTTTTTCATTCTCAAGATTGCTTTGGCTATTCAGGGTCTTTTGTGTTTCCATACAAATTGCGAAATTTTTTGTTCTAGTTCTGTGAAAAATGCCATTGGTAGTTTGATAGGGATCACATTGAATCTGTAGATTGCTTTGGTTAGTACAGTCATTTTCACAATGTTGATTCTTCCAATCCAAGAACATGGTATATCTCTCCATCTATTTGTATCATCTTTAATTTCTTTCATCAGTGTCTTATAATTTTCTGCATACAGGTCTTTTGTCTCCTTAGGTAGTTTTATTCCTAGATATTTTATTCTTTTTGTTCCAGTGGTAAATGGGAGTGTTTTCTTGATTTCACTTTCAGATTTTTCATCATTAGTGTATAGGAATGCCAGAGATTTCTGTGCATTAATTTTGTATCCTGCTACTTTACCAAATTCATTGATTAGCTCTAGTAGTTTTCTGGTAGCATCTTTAGGATTCTCTGTGTATAGTATCATGTCATCTGCAAACAGTGACAGCTTTACTTCTTCTTTTCCGATTTGGATTCCTTTTATTTCCTTTTCTTCTCTGATTGTTGTGGCTAAAACTTCCAAAACTATGTTGAGTAAGAGTGGTGAGAGTGGGCAACCTTGTCTTGTTCCTGATCTTAGTGGAAATGCTTTCAGTTTTTCACCATTGAGGATGATGTTGGCTGTTGGCTTGTCATATATGACCTTTATTATGTTGAGGAAAGTTCCCTCTATGCCTACTTTCTGGAGGGTTTTTATCATAAATGGGTGTTGAATTTTGTCAAAAGCTTTCTCTGCCTCTATTGAGATGATCATATGGTTTTTCTCCTTCAATTTGTTAATATGGTTTATCACATTGATAGATTTGTGTATATTGAAGAATCCTTGCATTCCTGGAATAAACCCCACTTGATCATGGTGTATGATCCTTTTAATGTGCTGTTGGATTCTGTAAAAACCTGTAATTTTAATGAAGACATGTACATTTTAAACTACATGTAAACTTCTGGTTATTTTGTTTTGCCTTTTCACACAATTCTTGTATAATTTCAAACTTTTCTTTTTTCATTAAAAATTTTAAATTACATTAAAATGAGAGAAACCAGAAGTATTATTACTTATATAGTTGTCTTTTTTATAACTATAAATTTCAGAATGATCTTTACAGTTATTTTTAATGTACTTCTAAATTAGGTACATATTTCATCTCTTCATACAAAGTAAGTTAAATTGAAGAAATAACTACCTGAAACTTTGCTGTGAATATATAAGAACAACAGGTAACACAAGCTATTTAAATATTATTCTATTGTGAATAAATCGCAGGGAAAATTTGTTCATTCATATCCTACTTCTCTGCTTTTTGCTGTTGAAATAAAAATTGTTAAGTATTTTCCTGTTGAAATTACTTCCTTTTTAAAAGTTTCTTTGTCAGTATCTGCTAGAGGCGTGTAACAATGCTGTCTTTACAGGATTTTTATAAAGGTCAAATGAAAATACAGTTAACTGTTATTTAGCTGTAGATTAATTGGTGTTTGGATTACTTATACAAAAGTGATAATAGACTTTTCTTAAAATCTTAAATTACTGTGAGCCAACAAAAATATCCATAAATTAGATGACATCTCTTATTTGTCCTGATATGGTAACAAATAGAGGCCACGTTGGGTTCCTTGCCATGTGGGATTTCCTGCTGCTCTATCCAGTAGGAAATTAGTGTAACTTGCATAGTTGTGGCCATAATTCTTTTTGTTTTGTTCTGTTTTTTTTCTGTGGTCTGCCCAAATCTGAGTGGTAGGTTGGTGTTGGGCCTTTTAAAATTTAAATGTGCTAAAATAACTCAAACTAAAGTATTGGAATTAAGGCAAAAACTGCCTATTGCTTAACATTCAAACAACAGTTGAAATTATCAATAAGTTGGAAAAAGGATACCATTAAACAACTTGCAGTATCACATGGGAAAGGAAGCAGACAGTTCATGATTGCAAAAAGAAAAAGAATGATTTGATATCTTGTGTGTTTTCGGTGAGTTCTTGGAGCAGAAGGTAAAAGCAAAAGGGAAAAATTAAACTTAAAAAAATGTGTCAAGGGATCTTGATCAGACAGTGTAGGGTTGGTTCTGTCAGCAGATAATAGGCATAAGAATTTGAGCTAGCATCCGTATGATTCCGAGCTGACCAGGTGGGGTATCAGTGCTGCCTGTGGTATTTGTTAGGTTATGAGTTCTGTTTTGACAGAGACCATGTGACAGTGGCTTAAACAAGATAGAAGGTTTACTTTTCTCTCGTATCGAAGTCTGGGTTGAAAGTGATTTTGGGAGAAGAAGCCAAGCATCTCTACTCTTAGATGTTTTTCTCATCACTCTACCATGCTTTACCAGGAGTTCTTAACCCTGTCTATACATTAGATTCGTCTGGGGAGCTTAAAAAAAAAAAAAAAGACTCCTGGGCCTGGCCCTATTGCAATTGATAATTTAATCTCTGAGAATTAATACCTACCGTAGACCTGAATCGGAATCTGTGGTCGGAACTTAGTTATAAGACCTCACCTGGCTGTAGGGGAGTCTAGGAAAGATAGTCTGTAGCTGCAGGCAAGGGTGCAGCTAAAACCTGCCTGGTTTTATTACTGAAAAGAAGGTACGTACTAGGAGATGATTAGGTGAATTACAGTTTGAGACACTCGATGATGATAACGATTTTCAGCCAATTGGTAGAGAAGAAAAGACAGAGATGGAGTGTGAGGCTAATTTACATAAGTAAATAGAGTGGGGCTACTGAGTACCTCCGGGAGACACAGGCTGGAGCCTGTAAGCCTCAAGCAGGTGAAAATGGCCAGACCTTCCCTAGAGTAGAAGGGGTGCTTTAAAGGGGCAGTACTACCAGTTGGTGGCTAGTCCAGGAAAGTGGACAGGTTTTTACAGATCCAAATAGGAAGCTAGACCTTTCTTGAAATGTCAGCCAAATTTAACATGTCTTTAAATTGAATATGGATCAAGAGTCACTTACTTACAAATTCTGACCTCAGTTTTATGGTACAATATTTAGAAGAAAAAGAACATTTTTCTCAGTGACAAAGTAATGTTCCTCAAAATTTGTTGTAACATTTAAAAATATATAAAGAAGAAAAATGACAATAGTAAAAGGTATTTTAACAGACAGTAGCCTTTTGGCCATTTTAGTAGAACTGTGATGCTTTGGTATTCTTAAGCTATTATACTCGAATTCATTTTACATTTTTTTAAATGAAGCTTGTAGAACTCTAGTTGTGAAATAAGCGTACAGATTTCAGCTGCTTTTATTTTAACAGGGATTTGTGATATTTGTGACCCTCCACTTTGTCTCCAGTTCATTAAGAGCTACCTCTGTACGTAGAGGCACTTTGTAAGCTATGTACTGATGTTTTTAGCACTTTGCACTGTGTCTGGCACAAAGCACTAAATGAATAAATGATACCTTTGTTAGATAATCATTAGTGTTTCCATTGCCAAGACATCTACTGATTTTAATTACATTAATACCAGTGGGAAATCACAAACAAGAAATATTTCTGACATTATTCTTTTATCAGTTTCTATAAACTAGGTAGATTGAAATGAACTTGTTATCCATTGACAAATATTGGACCTTAAAGATTGAGTTAATTACTTGGTAGAAATTAGTTGGTCAAGATGTTCTATGAAATTGAATTTGTTACGACTTTATAATGACAAAAAATACATTTCTAAAAATGTCTAACTCATATTTTAGGATGAGTTTATCCGGTAATACCTGGTTGTTCAATGCTTTGGCAATGACAGCTTCCTGGATGACAGTGCTATTGAATTAGATTGGCTCACTTCATGTAATTTAAATTAAAACCAAGACCCTCAGATGCATCTCAGAACAAACATATTTGGTTACTGTGCCCATTGCTCAAGGTACTCCTTTTGTTGAAGGCAGCGCTATTAAGATCTTGTCTCTAAAGTGCTTGAGTAGTGAGAAGAGAGATGAGGCTTGTGGGCTGATAGATGCTCTCAGAGGTTGGACAGGTATTCTAATTGTTAACTTTTATTGATTCCAGATAGTATTGGTTTTGGTCTTTGTTAATCAGATGGGGAAGTACCAACACTTTTGTGAGTGCTTAAATCTTTCAAATGAACATGTTTACAATGCATTCATTGCGTGGAGCTCTGTACAGACATCTAAATATGAACAGGATGCTGTCCTGCTGCCACCTTGCTTGTTTGAAGAGGAACAGAGGCTGTGGTGTCTGCATCCCACTCTCACCTTCTGCCTCCTGCTGTTTTGTTTGCCTGAAACTGATAGGTTAAGGAGAACAGTCAAGAATTAGCATAGTAAGGGCAATTGTTTCATCAAAATTTAACAATTGAGGTACAGTTTTTTTTGTTTTTTTTTTTTTTTTTTTTGCGGTATGCGGGCCTCTCACTGTTGTGACCTCTCCCGTTGCGGAGCACAGGCTCCGGACGTGCAGAGTCAGCGGCCATGGCTCACGGGCCCAGCCGTTCCACGGCATGTGGGATCCTCCCGGACTGGGGCATGAACCTGTGTCCCCTGCATCGGCAGGCGGACTGTCAACCACTGCGCCACCAGGGAGCCCATGAGTGTCACTATTTTGACACTTTACCTATCTCTGGAAATGATTAGTTGATTTTTCCTATATAACCATTTGGCCACTTTTGAATATGAAAAATATATTTCCTGGATCACTATATTGATTTTTTGAAAGAATTAACTGAGATGTTATAATATCATCTTTTCACCCCAACACAAACTTTTAGATCCTGTTTGAGTATATTTTTAACAAAGTAGACTGGTTTTAAAGTGACTTAGCCACTGTTAATGATTTAGTTCATTTTATGTTTATTAAGAAATGTATTAAAAAATGAGAATTCAGAAATTGCTCTGAATTAGTTGACCGTTTTTTAGGCATAATACATATATTTTGTAATTTGTGAAAAAAAATGTAGCTTGATTATGTTTCCCAGTAAACCAAAGACATTCATCTGTATTCTTTCAGGTTTGTCAAAGGACAAAAAGGAAGATTTTTGTCATTTGGTTTATTGGATTTTTCATTATTCTCTACACCAGTCAGGAGACAGTAAACAATTTTTTTAACACTTTACTACCTGTGCTGATGGGAGTTCCTCTGTTCCATGTTGGTTTAAAGCCACTTTCTTCTTTCAAGGGAAATCAAAAGTAGTATTGTCATTCTTACGGTTGCTAATGGGCTAGAAATCAGCAATGGGCAGAGAGGGCAGTGTGATAAATCACTTACTAGAAGGGAGTTTAGAATCCAGGGTTGGGGCAGGATGGTAGAATGATAAATGTCATGATAATTTGTAGGAGAAAGTAGGCATGATGGAAGTAAATTGAAGGTTGACCAGGTAAGACTTTTAAGGGAGACTAGCATATCGTGACTGACATGATGGTCCCACCTAACTACTCATTATGACCTGAGAATAAATTCCAAATTTCTTCTGGCAAGAAACAGTGATTTTTTTTTTTTCCCTATGCAAGTAACAAGTTTGCTGATTTTGAGTTCTTGTATCTAACCTTCTGGGCACAAAACAAGAATGTGAAAATTGCTATTCTTACAGTTACTAACCTTATGGCCAGTGTCTTTGCTTAAAATTGGTCTTCTTGGTCAGGAACCCCTTAGGTACTGCTTATACTGGAAGCCTTGAATATTACCTTGGACGTTCCAAAGCACATTTCATTATACTTTGTCTCCATTCATCTTAAAAGAGCAGTTAGTTATAGCTACTTTCATTAAGGAAAGTTTGATAGGCGATTATTTTTTTCATGTATTGTTGCTAATCAAAGTTTTAATTTTTAGCTTATCTTTTTTGCATTTCAGCCTATCTTTTCCTTAGGAGTTACTGGCAAATAATTGATACAATGTTTAAAAAATGTAATGTCCCCCAATCTTATCATTGATTCAGAATGAAATCTTTTATGGATTTCATGCCCCACATGGAGCAATACTCAGTAATGTATTCATAGTGAGAAGGCACTTTAGAATTAATTATTTGTGTCATTCTTCCAGGTATCCCATCACTGTTAAATTATTGCTTTCTTATTCAGTATAAATTTGCTTTTCACTGTTTTTGGTGGACCTCTGTCATCAGTGGATAGTTAAAAATTCCCTTCCAGGAATTCCCTCTGATTATCTATAACATCTTGGTTTGTATAATAGGCATCCTGCATAACTTGGAGAGTTGGCCCTTTGATATTCGGTTTATTAATTATTCATGGAGCGACTATGTGGAAGTGCAGTAGTAGGAGATACAAATTAATAGGAAAATACTGTCCTTGCTTTCAAGAAGTTCACGATCTTATTGTGGAGACAAGTTGTATGTGGAAGTCTGATGATGTGCCTGAAGAAGTAATATAGGCCGTATGTGCTATACAGTGGGTGTGGGTGAGTATAACAGAAGAAGTTACAGAGAGCTAAAACTGATTCAGTCTCATCATAATTATTAGAATTTGACTGAGCCACCAGGCAGGGCAAGAGGGAGTGGAATTGGGAAGTAGGGTAGTGTCATGAATAAGTACAGTGTGATAGGAGTTTCCACACTGAGATCTAGTGGAGAACATATTTAAAAACAAGGGATTGAACAGGAGGAAATTGAATATGAAGAAAGCCAGACAAATCTAGGTTTTCTTCCTGGAGGTTTTGCTCTTCTGTGTGAACTGTGGATATTTAAATAATCCATTTCAAAATTCCACCTAATCAGACGGGAGAGGGAACTAGTTGTAGGATATAAAGCAGTAGCTTGTTAGACACAACTAAGGATATTGCTTAAAGAATACAGGATTGTGTTTCAAAAAGTTGTAATCTTTTCTTTCCTGGGAAGAAAGGAAGAGAGAAAGTGCCTTGAATTTGGAATGAAATACTTGAAAATGTATTTTAATATTCCCATTTTAATAAACATAGAAAATATGGTTAATATAAAGTAAGACGAAAGGAACATAGTAATTTTACTTATTTCATGTGCTGTAATCTGTTTAATTTGTCACATTTTTATTTCCTTCTAATCATTTGGATTCATAATTTTGGCGACACCTTACAAATTAAAAAATACCTTGGAACTGTGATCAATACCCTCTTTTCCCTGATGGTGCCATTTAGTTTAGCAGCCACTGGCCGTTTGCAGGATGATAGAGTCGTGAAATCTACTTTACGAATGTTATGTATTTGAGCAGTCAGGTAGAAAGCAGGAGTGAGTTTGAGGCTCTGGAACTTATTCATCCAATATTTAGTAAACTGTTGCCATCCTTTATGAGGGCATCCCAATGAGAATGTCAAAGAAAACACCAGAAAACCAATGAAATACCCATGTGGTCAACTCTGTACCTTGTGGGAGGTGACAGTGTTTCAAGGACAATTCTGACATGATCCCCACCCATGTCGCATAGCCATAGACATCTGGGAAGTGACAGTAGCTGACAGACCATGTTGGCACTGCAGAAATCAGAGATGGACTAGCTCAGTTGGAAGAAAAATGTCATGCTGACTAGGAGACTAAGAAGCCACGTGCAGCGGTGGCAGCCTGTGCTATTAACGGTAACTAACAGACAGATTGAGTCCCGTGAGGGCTGCAGGCCTCCCATCAGTCGCTCTGCCATACTTGTATTCACAGGAAGTTCTTTACTGTCAGCAGTAGCTTCTCTCAGTAAAAGGGAAGGGATCGTTATGTTCATTCTCATGCTTCTGTTGGACGGTGACGGGTAAAGAATGCACCTCGTGTTATGAACAGCAGTGCAATTTTAATGTGAATTTAACCTTGAAAGTAAATGCTGAGCCATCCCTAATAGCATCGCTTAAAGTGTGTTCCCACTTCAGCTGCTGGTTCACCCTCATTCTTTCAAGATGGCAGCCCAGGAGTTGCAGTGTGTTTTAGGGCAGTGGAATCAAAGGCCTGTGAACTGTGGAATTAAAATCATGGAGATCTCCTTGCTTTTGCTGTTTTAGCACCTTGGCCGCTGAGCACCCCTGGAGAAAAATCATCAAACCGAGTATTTTTATTTGGCTTGCTCCTTCTGTGTTCCTTCAGTGGCAACCCTAAAACCTCACTGTCCTGATTAAGCTCCATCCCCATCCTTGGCCTCTCAGCTCTTAGTTGATGATCTTCCTAAGCTGCCTTATAGAAAAAAACAGAGCTTGAGGTTTGAATAAAGTTTCTCAGTTTTTCATCTTATTGTCTAAAAAAATTAATTTCTGCCCCCAAGACTTAGAATTGCTTCTCCTAGCCAGGCTAATTCTTCCACTTACCCTTTCAATCTCATGTCCTTCCTTCTACCCCCAGAATTTAACTTCATAGGCCCCTTCTCTCTCTTGTCTTTAACCTCTACTGTACTGACTTGTCTCAGCTCTGCACTGTTAAAACCAAGAAGAGAAAACAAACAACCTCCTGTATTTCCTCCTTGCAGTCATTTCTCTGCAATGTCCTAATCTTTCCCCTTTCTCCTTTCTTAGACAAGTTACTTAAATGAATTGTTTAAAGAACATGATGATCTCGCTTCACCTCCTCGTTCTGCAATTCAGGTTTCTGCCCTTATAATTCACTGAGGCTCCTTGACAATTTGAAAGTTCAGCAAGGACTAGAATAACAGGAAGTATTGCATGGCAAATGAGAAGATCATTAGGCCAGGATGGAAGACTGTCAGAGCCGATGGGCTCTTAGTGTTAAGTATTTTTTCTTGCCCTTTTTATTGGTTTGTTTTTATTTTTTGGTGTGTGTATGTTTGTTCCATTTGAATGACCACACCTAAGCATTCATTGAGGGCCTAGACTTAGGGGTTTTTTTTTTTTTTTTTGCGGTACGTGGGCCCCTCACTATTGTGGCCCCCCCCCACACCCCTGCAGAGCACAGGCTCCGGACACGCAGGCTCAGCGGCCATGGCTCACGGGCCCAGCTGCTCCGCGGCATGTTGGATCTTCCCGGACCGGGACACGAACCCGCATCCCCTGCATCGGCAGGCGGACTCTCAACCACTGCGCCACCAGGGAAGCCCCTAGACTTAGGTTTTTAATGAACTTCCAGCCTTTAAGGAATACTTTAAACTCAATAAACTAAAAATATTATCCAGAATTCCTGACTCAGTTATGTAGGAAACTACATATTGATGATTGGTTTCTAAACAAAGGACAAGTATTTTCAGTCACGGTGTTCCTGTAATTTTACCGTAACAAATAAACATATGAATTATCTGTGGGATATCTTTATCCATTTATGTGTGGTTTGTTCCCAACCTAGTTCCATAAAGTTCTCAGATAAGTGACTGCAGCACAATTTACTACTACAGTGATCAAGGGGAAGGAAATTCAAAAGAGGTTGGGGGGAGACAAGGGGCTCAGGATGACAGAATGTGAGCAGTGATGCAAGGATAAAACCTACACTGTTTGTGTGGAGTAGGCCAATTAATTAATGGAGTGAAAATCGCAGGAGTTTGCTTTTACAAAGAGTAAAAGGTGTTAAGGCTGAGGCAGTAATTACATGCAGCTTAATCAAGAAATTTAGCTGTGAAATGTAAAGGAGAAGTTGAGTATTGGTTGGAATGAGCTTGGTCTTATAAAGGATTTATTGCATAGTACATGTTTATTTTCTAAAACTTGCAAAGTGTGTTCACTTGCATCTTTTCCTCTTCTCCTGAAAAATCCTATTAGGTGTGATAGTAAAATTGTTATTGTTATTCCCTTTTTATAGATGAGAAAATCATTTCGAAGTGTGAGTTGCATAGCCCAACAAAGTAGAGAGCACCTGAGTTGGGATTTGAATGGAGGTTATCTTAATCCGCTCCTGTAAGCTTTCTGCTTTATGAGTCATCTTCCCTTTTAATTTAAGACTACTGGATAACAAAGCCAGAAAGAAAGAAACTTTTTTTTTTTTTTTTTTGCAGTCCCGTTGCGGGCATGGCCCACGGGCCCAGCCGCTCCGCGGCACGTGGGATTTTCCCGCACTGGGGCACGAACCCGCGTCCCCTGCATCGGCAGGCGGACTGTCAACCACTGCGCCACCAGGGAAGCCCCAGAAAGGAACTCTTAAAGATAATGATAGAGAAGTTGTTGGGAAAAGAAGGGCTGGTTGTGAAAACAGTCTCTCAGTAGTTAGAACAGGTTCTAGAATGTGGTGGGTGGCAGCTGCCCTTACTCTTTCTTAAAAAATTTATATATTTATTTTTGGCTGCGTTGGGTCTTCGTTGCTATGCAGGGGCTTTCTCTAGTTGCGGCGAGCGGGGGCTATTCTTCGTTGAGGTACGCGGGCTTCTCATTGCGGTGGCTTCTCGCTGCGGAGCACGGGCTCTAGGCACTCGCGCTGCAGTAGTGGCTCGCAGGCTCTAGAGCGCATGCTCGCAGGCTCTAGAGCGCATGCTCAGTAGTTGTGGCTCACGGGCTTAGTTGCTCCGCGGCATGTGGGATCTTCCCGGACCAGGGCTCGAAACCGTGACTCCTGCATTGGCAGGTGGATTCTTAACCACTGCCACCACCAGGGAAGCCCAGCTGCCCTTACTCTTACAGAGGAAGAAAGATATTCATTCTCTGCTATTTGAGGACAGGTTGACAGGTTGAATATAGGATCCGGGATTTAGAATGTGTTAAGTAAAGAGTCTTGGTGGGTATGGGGTGAGGGCCTCATTGCATGTAGTCCCCAGGTGACGCCTGACACAAAGCCTTCGATGAACATTTGCTGGTGATGGTGCAAAATAATCCATTTGGCTGAAAGTTTTAATTGGGTCTTAGGTAGCCATGCAACTGTGTATTCGTGACTGCTGTTGGCCAGTTTTCATGGACTATTGAAATATAAAAACTGAGCACTTGGCTCCTAGGTTGCCAGGTTTTTTTCCACATTGATCCCGATGTTTCTTTCAGAACCAGCTCTTGCAGGAAAAAGAACTTAGAGATTTGTACACTCTCACCATGTTCCTTGGATTCTTGCCTACCTCCTCAGTGAGAAGAGGCAAACTGTGCTTCTGGAGGCACTAACCGGCTCGTCCCCCAGGCTCTTGTTTCCATAAAGCTGAAACTCTTGTTGCAATAAACCTACAAATGACTGTCCATCTCACAGATGCTTAAGATGTGATTTTTATGGCATAATCTTGAAATGTGATACCTAGCAGACATCTATGTCTCACAGTGTTAATATATCAATAACATATATATTACAGCTTTGTTTCTTAAATTATCTTCTTCAGGTACTATTAAATTATGAGCCTCCAGAGGATGAAAGGTGCATCATTTTATCACGCAGCAAAGCACTATTTAGGCATTTGGTAAATGCTTTGGTCTCATGTTTAAAAGTTGTTGTTACATGACTTATTATTTTTATAATCCAACAATGACCTGCTTTCTTTGTTACATACTTTCTTTGGACAGTTTAACCCCTTTGGTTAACCATTCATTTTTATTTTTGCGTTGCATTATTTTCCACTCCAAATGAGTAAATAAATTGAAAAACCAGATTAGTATTTATATCGTTCTGACCATTGTGATCATTGATTCCTCCTTCTTTTGTTTTTTCCTTTTTATATAAATCATTATTCTTTTCATTTCCCTCAAGTTACAGACCGTTTAATACACACACACACACACACACACACACACACTGGTTTATGTATATATATTAAGATGTGTATTCATGTCTATATCTATATAAATGATGGCTATGCCTTGGGTTTAAAATGGTTAATTTCTATAGCATGGTTTTGCTGCTTTGTAAGCAAGTTTTCTGTACCATAGCATTTTGTCATATATAGCAAAATGAGTATGTAGTTTTTTACATGCTCAAATTGATGTTAAAACTGCAGACGGAACAGTACTTGGCTTTCTTAAACTTATGCCCATCCTCCTAAAAGCAATCTTGCAAACAGATGTAGGGGAAAAAATAGTGAGAAGGCTGTTGTCTTTCAGAAGAAAAAAAACTGCATAGTGATATTCTGAAAGGCTCTCATTGGAGAATAAAGGATGTAATCTCTGTATTAAACACAGATGGAACATTTCAGTCTCAGCTGTCATTGAAGAATTTCCATATTAGTTTGGATTGCACACCTTTGGGGCATGTATAAATGACAGTGATAAAACTACCTCTTTGCTGAGCTGGAGTGCACAACATCCCTTTATCTGTGCCATCTGGTGCTACAGAGGATGGCAAATTCTCTCTGCCATGATTTTTCTTTCTTTGGGATTTATAGACTTTTTTAGCATAGAATGTGTTTGACCAAAATCACTGTTTGCTCAGATTTCAGTGGCAACAGATTGAAAAGAGAAATGGAATTCTAAGATTAAAAGTGTAGGAGGAGGCAGAGAAGTTAGCTTGATGCACTCTTAGATATTTTGGAGGGTGGTGGTTGATTACAAATACGGTGCTTTGTAAGCCTTGACCATATCTACCTCCTTAGTGGTGGAAAACTGTTCCTAGTTTTGTTTTTGCCATTTTTTTTTTTTTTGCGGTACGCGGGCCTCTCACTGTTGTGGCCTCTCCCGTTGCGGAGCACAGGCTCCGGACGCGCAGGCTCAGCGGCCATGGCTCACGGGCCTAGCCGCTCCGCGGCATGTGGGATCTTCCCGGACCGGGGCACGAACCTGTGTCCCCTGCATCGGCAGGCGGACTGTCAAACACTGCGCCACCGGGGAAGCCCCTGTTTTTGCCATTTTTTGCTATTGTTTGTAGCGTAATAAAAATAAACAATTGCTGCTCTGGTTCTCACCCATCGAAGCAGTGAATGGTGGCTATTATGCCTTAGAGCTCTTACTTTATTGTGGATTCTGAAAATTGGATTACAGTGCTTTATCACCACTTCCTCAGTTTATCTATTTTAAGACCAATCCGAAGATTCATTGCCTGTTGGTCTTGTAATAACTTGTGTTCCTTTGTTGTCTACCATTGTCTGTGATTAAAATCAAAACAAAGTTATATTACATTTTACTAACAAAAGAACATTCCTTGTATGAATTATGAATTCATGATAGAAGGTTTATAAATTATTAGGTTTTAATATTTCCCCCCAAATTGGGCTTAGATTATGTAAAAAGCAATCTAGACCCACTTAGCAGTTTATTTGTTGTCACAGAATGCCAGTGAAAGAGGTGACTTTTCCCTGGATGAGTTCAGCAGAGAACTGTATTAGGCAGAACTCTCTAAATCGTTCATCAGTAGGATCACCTTTGAAATGTCTGAGTCCGGGATATAGTCATGAGAAATATGAAGGAAACATTTAACCAAGTAAAACTGGGAGTTCTTTGAGTTAAAAGCTGCATAAAATTAAATGATGTAAATTAATGTTAAATATACGATTACATCTGGTCTAGCTGAGTTATATTCATTTTTAAGTCCTTAGATAAGTGCAATCCGGTTAGAACCTGTTCTGACCAGATTGGGTTAGAGCAGAACTCAGGTGAGTTGACTGAGCTCTGACACCCTTTACAGTTCCCCAAGGTTATTTACCTTCCCCTTTTCATACTGGAAGAGTAGGTTGAACCATCAAGCTCTCCTTTTGAGCTCACTTGCAGTGAGGTAGTTTGTTTCCTCTAAGCCTCCTAATTTACCCTTACCATCCTTTTTTGATGTAAAAAATAATTGTATGTTTTTTTGGTATGGTTTTCAAAATTAAACAGTTGTCAGGTCTACCAATGTGTAACTTGGTAAAAAGCCAGGAAAACACTACCTTTCTTTTTTTTTTTTTTTTTTGCGGTACGCGGGCCTCTCACTGTTGCGGCCCCTCCCGTTGCGGAGCACAGGGTCCGGACGCGCAGGCTCAGCGGCCATGGCTCACGGGCCCAGCCGCTCCGCGGCATGTGGGATCTTCGCAGACCGGGGCACAAACCCGTGTCCCTTCCATCGGCAGGCGGAATCTCAACCACTGCGCCACCAGGGAAGCCTAACACTACCTTTCTTATTGCCTGTTCATCAACCCATTGCCACACGTAAGCAGTTGTGCAAAGGAGACGGACTGGATTTCAGAAACCTGACCTTGTTTCTTAGACACATTGGGTAGGAGCGGATAGGAGGAGGAAACAGCACAGTTTTCCTCTGGCCATGGTTTTCTCTGGACATCCTCAGTGCCCCAATATTCTGGTGCTGGGTAAGAAACCATTGATAGGAGACCATTAATTTATTACCTTGCTCTTAGTCTAACATTCACAGAAGACAATAAGTATTTCTTGCTCCCCTCCTACTTTGGAGACTTCCAAATTTAAGCAGTTACTAGAAGCCTGAAAACACGTTAATTAGTAAAACTCGCATTTGTGTCTAATTCTAGTGATATATCTAACTTAACTATGGATATTTGGACTAGGTAGGTATTAGCATTTAGATGTTCACCTTTACAAACCTGAGTAGGTTTATTGTGGCAGTAGACTATTGGAGAAAAATGCCTGATTTAATACAAAGATTTTTCAATATAGGACTACCTAATTTCTGCCTCTTGGGCTCAACTTTACAATGAGGGCACACACAGCACCCTAACTATGAGCCTCTCAAGTTTCCATCCCATTCCTAGCAGGGTGCTTGCCATTATGGTGTCTTTCACAATAATTTTTTTAGTGTTAAATGTTCATTAAAGGTGTTAAAGGAATCACACAGAGAAAATACAAGGTGAGCTTGGAAAACCTTCCTTACCTAACCTAAAAGACACTCAGTCTAATGAAGTCACCTCAAAAGGAATCAGAAGCCAGCTGGACAGGACTTCAGTGGTAGAATTTTGGAATTTTGAGCATCAAAAATGAAATCTATAATATATTGTAACATTGAATTTTAAAAATTGAGAAAGTAGCATTAAACATAGTGATATACAGTAATACTACTACAAATAACATAAAATGAAATACTTAGGAATAAGTATGACAAAATATGTGCAAGATCTGTATGTTGTAAACTACACAACATTGCTGAGAGAAAAAAGACTGATTTAAATGAAGAGAACATTTTTATGGATCAGACTGTTACTAAATTGATAATTTTCCTCAAATTGATTATATATAGATTTAGTGCGTCACCAACAAAACTCAGCAAGTTTATTTTTGGTAGGAATTGATAATCCAATTATGAAATTTAAATGGAAATATAAAGAAGCTAGAATAGTGAGAACAATTTTGGGAAAAATTGAAGAGAACTTACAGTACCTGATTTCAAGATTTTCTTAAGCTACTTACGTAAAAACAGTGTGATAATGACATTAGGATAGAAAAATAGATCAATGAATAGAACTCAGAAAGAGACCTTCTTTATGTCTACTAATTTTTTATAAAAGCCTCCCCACCCCCTCAGGCAATTAAGTTGGGGAGAGGATAGTCTGGTTAGTAAACGGTGCTAGTAAAATTGGATATTTATATGCAAATACAAAAACAACTCTATCAATATACAAAAATTTATTTTAAATGGATCATAGATTTATGAAATTTCTAGAAGAAAGCATTGGAGAATTTTTTTTCAATTTTAGGTTAGACAAATATTTCTTACCATAAAAGAAAAAAATGATAAATTGGACTTACTATCTGGCATATACAAATAACTCTTATTTTATACAAAAATTCATGCTGATTAAAAAATGAGCAAAGTATCTGAACAGACACATCAGGAAAGAAGATATAAAGATAGCCAGTAAGCACACCAAAAGGTGCACCAAGTCTCTAACCATTAGAGAATTGCAAGTTAAAAACTACAATGATATCCCTATACTCATTAAAACAGCTAAAATTTAAAAAGTGAAAATAGCAAGTATTGGCAAAGGTGCAGAACAACTGGAACTCTCAGACATTTCTGGTGGTAATTCAGAAAATGGTACAATCATTTTGGAAAACAGTCTGACATTTTGAGTTAAACCTATGCTTGCTCAGCCAGTCCATTCTTAAGTATTTACCCGAAAGAAAACCACATGTTCACAGAAACACTTGTATGTGAATGTTCATAGCAACTATACTCATAATAGCCCCAGACTAGAAACAGCCCAACTGTCCATCACTTGGTAAATAGATGAATTGTGCTCTATTTATACAATGAAATTCTCCTCAATAAAATGGAACAACTCATTTTTACATGCAGAAGAATGGGTGAATCTAAAAAGCATTTTGCAAAGTGAAAGAAGCCAGACACCAAAGACTATATACTGTAATATGATTCCATTAAATGAAATTCTAAAAGGGCAAAACTATAATCATGCAAATTAGATCAGTGGCTTCTGGGGGGTGAAGTGAGGGAATTAACTGCAAAGGAGCAGGAGGGAACTGTTCTGTAGGAATGTTCTATATCTTGACTGTGGTGATGTTTGCACGACTATATACATTTGTCCAAACTCAAGCTTTACCATTGAAATGGGTGAATTTTATTGTATGTGTATTATTCCCCAATAAAGGTGTTCAAAAGTAAGAATGTAGTTGTGCTTGAAAATGAAAAAGGAGAGGATTGACAAAAATGAGAACATAACCCGCAAAGAAAAAACAAAGACAGTCTGCCACCTACACATTTAGGAGGAATTACAGCGTTTATAAGATTATTTTGAAAATCCAAAAGTAGCAATTAATTCAATCAAGAGTCATTGATGCTGCTAAAAACCATTTGGAGAGGTTGTAGGAAAACAAGACATTTACAAAGATTACTCTGCAAACTAGTGACTGCTTTTATTGGCTAAAATGTGCCTTTCCTGTGGCACCCATGCTTGTCATCAAAATACGTACCACCAGCAGTAGGTAACCTGACACCATGAGCTTCTTGATGTGCACCTCAATGAAATGTTCTTGCCCAAACTACCTAAGTGAAATCTAAACCAAGCTAAACTCTAAATCTAATTTCCAATTTACAGGGAATATTAGGGATGGAGGAACACATTCAATGACACAAGTAAATAATTTGGCCGAATTCTAAATATAGGACATCCTACAAGACAGTTGGACTGGACTCTTCAAAAACTTACATCAGAAAAACCCAGGAGAACTGGGGAAACAATTGTAGATTTAAAGAGTCAAAAAAGGCGACCAAATGCAATGTGTGAAACTTGATTCTGATTAGGTTATAATCATAATAAAAGTTATAAAATATATAAAAGATACTTTAGGGCAAATGGGAAAATTTGAAAATATGAATGGGCCACTAGACAAAATGGAATTTCATTGACTTTTTGTGTGATGATAATATTGTGGTTATGACCAGAATGTTCTTAGGAGAAGCATGTTGTAGTATCCTGTAGTCTCCAACTTTGGTTCAGAAATAAAGGAATGATACACACCAACACATGGATGAAGCAACTATCACAGAACATTAGTTAAGTTCAATCCAGGAAGCGGTTATATCAGCATTCATTTTACTCTTCTATGTGCTTAAAATTTTTTGATTAAAAAGTTGAGGGCTTCCCTGGTGGCACAGTGGTTGGGAGTCCGCCTGCCGATGTAGGGGATGGAGGTTCGTGTCCCGTTCCGGGAGGATCCCACATGCTGCGGGGCGGCTGGGCCCGTGAGCCATGGCCACTGAGCCTGCGCGTCTGGAGCCTGTGTTCCTCAGTAGGAGAGGGCACAGTGGTGAGAGGCCCGCGTACCAAAAAAAAAAAAAAAAAAAAAGAGTTGAAATATAAGATCTGTAGTCTCCTTTTTGGAAGCAGAGTTTTGAAAAGTAGTATGTTTCAAACTCTGAAGCTTCTAGTTCTTAAAAGACATGGTCAGTTAAGAAGACACATCTCTCTTTTTCTCACTTTTCCAAACCTCAGATCCATAGTGTACTAAGAGGGGAATATCTTTGAATTTCTTCATAGAGGGGAATGTCTTTGAATACTATAATTAAATTTTTTGTCAGAAACTAACATTTAACTTATTTTTAACTTAGTTTAATTAAAGAAATCACAGCAAGTTAAAGGATAGACTTTAAAACTTTAACCTCATCAATTCCATATAGAAGAGTAGATTTAAAATCCAAAGCTAGTTGCTGCCTAACTAATTATCTCAAACTTCACTACTTACGAGACCAGGTTATTAGCTCACAGTTTTGTAGCTCAGCATTCTGGGCAGACTGAACTGGTTTCTCTGATTAGGTTCTCACAAGGTTGAGCCAGGCTGAGCTCTTACCTGGGAAGCTCTGTTGGAAGAATTCAGTTCATGGGGGTTGTTTTGGTTCTGAGGTCCTTCTGTCCTTGCTGGCTGTCAGCCAGGGGTAGCTCTCTGATCCTAGAGGCCACCTGCACTCTCTCTTACATGTTCCCCTCCACCTGCAGACCAGCAACATCAAGAATTGTTTTCACACTTCACCTATGACTTCCTCTTCTGCTACCATCAGGAGAAAACTTTCTGCTTTTAAAGGACTGGTGTGATTAGGCACACTAGAAAATATCTTAAGGTCAACTGTGCCATAGAACATAAAATAATTATAGAAATGATATATCACCACCTGCATAGGACCCACCTGTACTCAGAGGGGAGATTATACAAGAGTGAGTATCGGTGGGATTATTCCTAGAATTTTACTTTGATTTCTAGGAGATAAAATATTTTCTGTAATGATAAATTACCTATTTTATCTATATTTTTAATAATAGAGAAACATTTTGATTACAAAAATCTTTTGGTTTTGATATTATGTAAGAAGGCAGGCTTTTTTTTTTTTTTTTTTTTTTTTTTGCTGTACGCGGATCTCTCACTGTTGTGGCCCCTCCCGTCGCGGAGCACAGGCTCCGGATGCACAGGCTCAGGGGCCATGGTTCACGGGCCCAGCTGCTCCGCGGCACGAGGGATCCTCCCGGACCGGGGCACGAACCCGTGTCCCCTGCATCGGCAGGAGGACTCTCAACCACTGCGCCACCAGGGAAGCCCAGAAGGCAGGCTATTTTAAGAAAAAAACTTCTCAGCTCTATTCTGTAATCCTAACACATACAGAAATATGAACATTTTAAAAGAAATATACAGTGCTCTATAGTTCTTTATATACCTTCCCTAAAGTTTAATTCTTCTTAAGTGTTTACCACTTTTTTTCCAAAATTCGTTTATATCAAATCAAATCTAGCTATAACTTTACTGCTAGCATGTTCCAAATATCTATTCCTGCTAATGAGCCTACCCAACCATAATAATATAAAACAAAAACCAATTTGTTATGCTTGTGGATTCAGTGGTTGAGGAATTCAGGTGGGCCACAGAAGGGATACCGTGTCTCTGCTCCATGATGTCTGGGGCCTCAGCTGGGAAGGATTCTACAGTCAAGGGTGACTTGAAAGGCTGAACCCTAAAATCATCTGGAGGCCTGTTCACTCTCACGTTTGTATCTGGGCTGTGATGACTCCAAGGTTGGGCTTAGCTGGGACTGTCAATTGGAGTGCCTACCCACGCCCTCTTCAAGTGACTTAAACTTGTTCATAGTATGGTGACCTCAGTAGTCAAATTTTTCATACACGACAGGTCTAGGCTCCCAGCACAACTGAAGTGTTTATCTAAAAATTGTTTTTTCACATTTTAAATAAGATATGACCCAACATTATTTTCTATGTTTGATAGTTGGCATTTTGTAAACTATCTTAAAGTGTGTTCTAATATTCTAAGATATGGTTTTGTCTCCAGAGAAAAAGTAACTATGTCTTCTATATTATAAAATTTAGACTCTTGGATGGATGGAAAAATATATATTACATATATATATTAATCATAGCTAAGTAGCATTTTTACTTCATATTGAAATAATTGGCACAGATTTGAACAATGGATAGTTTTTTTTTTTTTTTTTTTACCATTAAGAAGATTACAGCATAATTAAACATGACAGGGTTTGCTATGTTCCTGTGGTAGCACTAATGAACTACCTAATGTTAGAATTTTGTAGAGAAGCTAGCTACCAGCTTTTGGAAATAGGAAGGTAGGAAATGAAATAGTGATATAAAAGAAAGGGAAAAAAAAGGTTTTATAGAATCAAATTATACTTCCCCTCTTCTTGGATTTCTTACAGAAAGGAAAGGAGAACTTGTTTTTGTGTTACGTAGACTGAGACCTGATGATACTGGGTTTTGTATTTACTCCTATGAAAAAACTTCAGGAAATTAAGACTCCATTCACCTAAATCTTCATGGGTCTTGAGCTAACAGAAATGTGTTAGAACAGCCACCTGCCATACAAAACCCCTGATAATACACCCATCTCATTATTCAGTATTTCCTGACATTTGTAGTGTTTTGTTTAAGCTTCAAGCCCTGTATTCTCCCATTACCCTTTGGGCTATTAAGACCGTGTTTATTTATTTTGATTTTTAAAATTTTTTTGCGGTACGTGGGCCTCTCACCGTTGTGGCCTCTCCCATTGAGGAGCACAGGCTCCGGACGCGCAGGCTCAGCAGCCATGGCTCATGGGCCCAGCTACTCCGCAGCATGTAGGATCTTCCCGGACCGGGGCACGAACCCTCGTCCCCTGCATCGGCAAGCGGACTCTCAACCACTGCGCCACTAGGGAAGCCCAAGACCGTGTTTATTCTTACTAATTTGAGAGAATAAATCTCGAAGAATCTGCTGGGTTGACCTTCCGTTTTTGCCAACTTGTAAAAAACAAAATTAGGTCTTGTTTTTTGGTTTCTATCCTGTTACTGTTTAGTACCATAGCGTTTACACTAGGCTTCCTGGCAGTTAGCAGATACAATGGCAAGTGGATTTAGGGGGCTTTCCCAGGAGGGACATAAGCCATGTGGCTCCAGGTGAATCCTATTCTTCCTCCCAACCATTACTGTTCTTTCTCCTCATTATGTACTGAGAGTCTGTGAAAACCACTTTTTTCCCAAAGAACACCTGAACTAGAATAATAGGATTAAGTCATGTTAACAGAGTCCAGAGGTTCTCAACGTGGTCTGTGGAATTTGTCACAAATGCGTGTTCTTAGGCCTCAGTCTAGTTCTGCTTACTGCAAAACTCTGGGCTTGTGTTCCAGCAGTCTGGGTTTTAACAAGCCATGCAGAAGATATGCATAAGTCTAATAACTACCGTGTAAGATTTTGGCAGTTGGTGTTAGCATGTATCAAATTCTGCCACCTGATTCTTCTGCATAAGTATTATCTGTGTAAAAGACAGTATTATTTTAAACAGTTATCTGTATTACATAGAAGTGTTTGTGTATATAGATATTGACATACATTTTTCTTGATTCTGCATATTAATTAAAATAAAAGATGCCTGCAGATTTTGAGACAGAAAGGCCACATAATGAAGAGAGAAGTAGATGAGGGTAGAACTCTATGGAGCTGGAGATTGAAGGACAAGGGATGGAAAGAAAGTAAAGAGAAAGGGGTGGAGTAGGACCTAGGTATCAGTATTTAAATTGTGCTGGGAGCTTAGCTGAGGACATCATCAGAGCAGCTGAGTGGGAATACGGCAGAAGCTGATGCTCTGCCACGTGGTTTTAGTCGGGACTGTTCCCTTTCAGGCATAAGGGGAGGTTGATTCGCTGTCCTTTGCTTGGTTGATTTAATCTCCTGACTGTCGAGAACTACCCTTGCTTTCAGCCCTCTGTAAACTCACTCCTGCAGTAAAATAAGATGACCTTTTGATGATTGCTACTTTTGCCACAATTGTCACTAACTTTATTACAAAACTATGCCATCCATTATAGCCCTGAAATGTATGATAGTGTTATCATATGTAGAATGCAGTTGTTAATAGTGTTAGTTTAAACGTGGAGGTGGTGTCCATCTAAAGAGAGGCATCAGTTGCTTTCTTCAGGAACATAATAACATTGTTTCATGGAGTAAGAGATTGCACTTATATTGTTTCCACTTACAAAGCTTTTTCTCAGATTTTGTCTCTGGAATTCCACACTTTGCAGTAATTGAGAAGCAGCATGCTTTGAGTAAGTTAACCCTGTTTTAAATTTCTTTCTTTACTGATTTTTTGGAATGTAACTTATTCATAATATTTTTAAAGGCTATGCTGAAATTATCTTTAGCTTTTGTATATGTACCCATAGTAAATGTGCAGCAAATACTGGTTAAGAGAATCGATGTTGGCTTTGTTAATTTAGTTTGGGACTTTTTGAGAGCTGCTTCTATGTTAGAAAGGAGCTTGGAAATAGGACTTTTTTTTTTTTTTTTTTTTTTGCTACTGCTCTGGGTTGATTTTTGTTTTATATTTTTGTAGTTAAATATTGATCTCTTTTTTTAAATTCGTAATTGCTTATAGATTTTTTAAGTTGATCCTTATTTTATGGTTCTTTGCTTTAAATGTTCCACTTAATTTCAAATGGGAAGGATTTTAAACAACTCTAAACTAGGATAGACTGCATGTACATGTCTTGAAAAACGTGCTGTTATAAAGTTGTGTACTATGGCATTTACTGGTAAGGTTTCTCATCGTGTGCACATGGAAGGAAAAAATATCTTGCTGTATTGCTTTCACGGCTTTGTACAGAATGGCAAGGACTTCACCAGACTTTTTTTTTTTTTTTGACTAGAAAACTCATTTGGGTTTGTGACTTTTTATTGTTTCTCCCCATAGCTTCCTAAGTGGGCTTTCAAGTTGTTTTTCTCTTATATGTCATCATACTCTCCCTTTCCCACACATTCGCACTCTTAATTACTCTCATGGGTCTCTCTACTTAGATACCACCTGTCAGGTACTCTTAGACCATTGTCAGATTCCTTCCCCTCCCCTTGACCTGACATTTCAGAAGGCATAGCATGGATGAGGCAACAGAGAGTGTTAAGTCCTAGCTTCTTTCATTGAGAAGTGTTTGGACTCTTCGGTTGTAATAACTACCAACTAGGATTGTCTTAAGCACAGCCTTACTTCAGGGTGTCTAACAGAACCCAAGGACAGGCAATCATAAACCTGGACTTGCAAAGGGAAGTAAATTACCAGAAAGGCACATGTAGTGTCTTTTTCTATCCCTATGTCTGCTCCATTCTTTTCTCCACTTTGCAGTTGTTTTTGGAAAGGATAGCTAAACCAGAGTAACTGAATTCTAAAATTACCTTCTTTCTCAAGACCAGGCCTGACTGAATTAAGATCTTTGTACCAGTAACCAGAAGAGTTACTCAGATTGGCCTGACTTGCATTACATATCCCCCCATACCCAACACACTGTGGATAGGATTGGGGTTTACAGTAAAACACAAGGTGGTCCCTCAGTAGCCCTGTTCTACTGTTCGGTCATATCTGCTCGGATGCAAGCTGGGCCAAAACAAAGAAAGAAAACCCAAGGTTTGCGGTTTAATTGATATAAACCTTTTGAATTTTACATCACATTTTCCTAATGATTGATTACCAGTTTCAAACTGAGAGCTCTTGTCTTTCAGGATGGGAGAGACAACTGAATGTTTTTAATCAGTGAGGAATGAGAAACTGAGAGGAAGCAGCTGAAAGAATGTGAAAGAGAAAGTTTAATGTCTGAAGCAAGGTCCAAGAGGATTCAGAAAGAGAGAGGTCCAGGGCCAGTCAGATGTAGCTGTTGGCCTTGGACAGAAGAGACAGTGTTATCTCAGACCAGGGAGGATCAGTGTGACTGTGTGTCCAATCTTGGAGAGTTGGCAAGCTTAATTCCGGAGGAGAGGCAAGGGTGCCAGATAAAAGTGATAGGATGGGGTGACACCTGAAAGAAAATGGTGATGTGTGTGGTGACTGAGGTGTGGAATAGAGCCATGAGTGAGCTAAAGGATTTCTAAAGCTGAAAATCCAGTATCTGTCCAGGGGGTGCTGCTGTGCTCCACTCTCCCCAGAACTTGGCACCTGCCCTTCAGAAGCAGGAAAAACAGGTGACTGATTAATCCAGGGTGGGCTGTTCAGTCAGCTACAACAGAACAGAAGGACAAATTTTCAGAAAAGATAATTGGCAAGTGAGAAAGTTGAAGTTCTGAGTTGTGAGGTCCAGTCTGAGTAGGAAAGGAAATGAAAACAGGAAGGGGTGGAAACTTTGAGGACTGGAAAGCTTTGAAAAACATCGTGGGTCTTCATGCTCCAAGCTCACAGGTAGTGGTAAAAAGAGATGGAGGATAGAAGATGGAATTCCAGAACTGGTAATGTTGGAGCAATGCCAGGGTCCAAGTCATGGCCATTGACTTTCTCTTGATGGTCACTCCTTTGGAGAAGGGCAAGGAGCTTGAATGTTGGGGCTCTTAAATGGACTGTCCATGTAGGCATTAATAACAATAGCTAACATCTCATGACCACCTATTCTGTGCTGAGTATTGTTACCAATTTTGCATATATTTATAATAATTGTAATAATCCTGCAAGGTAGATACTATCATTTTACCCATGAAGAAAGTTGAGCCAGCATAAGTAATGTGTTCAAGATTCTATCTATAGTTGTTAAATCATGGAGATGGAATTTAAACTCAGGTTTGTCTGACTGTAAAGCCAGGACTGTTTACTCACTGAATCTCCCCAATAGACGGCTTACCTCCCACTCCCACCCCTATTCTTGCTTTCTTCTTCCTTCATTTTTTTTAATAGATCTTTATTGGAGTATAATTGCTTCACAGTACCATGTTAGTTTCTTTTGCACAACAAAGCGAATCAGCCATATGCATACGCATGTCCCCATATCCCCTCCCTCTTGAGCCTCCCTATCCCACCCCTCTAGGTCATCGCAAAGCACCGAGCCAATCTGCTTGTGCTATGCAGCTGCTTCCCACCAACCATTTTACATTCGGTAGTGGATATCTGTCGATGCCACTCTCACTTTGCCCCAGCTTCACCCTCCCACCCCATGTCATCAAGTCAATTCTCTATGTCTACTTATTTATTCCTGCCCTGCAACTAGGTTCATCAGTACCATGTTTCTTTTTTTTTTTTAAGGTTCCATATATATGTGTTAGTATACTGTATTTGTTTTTCTCTTTCTGACTTACTTCACTTCTGTATAACAGATTCTAGGTCTGTCCACCTCACTACAAATAACTCAATTTCTTTTCCTTGTATGGCTGAGTAATATTCCACTGTATATATGTGCCACACCTTCTTTATCCATTCATCTGTCGATGGACATTTAGGTTGGTTCCATGTCTGGCTATTGTAAATAGTGCTGCAATGAACATTGTGGTACATGACTCTTTGAATTACGGTTTTCTCAGGGTATATGCCCAGTAGTGGGATTGCTGGGTCATATGGTAGTTCTATTTTTAGTTTTTTAAGGAACCTCCATACTGTTTTCCAGAGTGGTTGTATCAATTTACATTCCCATCAGTAGTGGAATGTAGTAGGAGGAGGGTTCCCTTTCACCACACCCTTTCCAGCATTTATTGTTTCTAGCTTTTTTGATAATGGCCATTCTGACCAGCATGAGGTGATACCACATTGTAGTTTTGATTTGCATTTCTCTAATAATTAGTGATGTTGAGCATCTTTTCATATGCCTCTTGGCCATCTGTATGTCTTCATTGGTGAAATGTCTATTTAGGTCTTCTCATTTTTTAACTGGATTGTTTGTTTTTTTGACATTGAGCTCTATGAGCTCTTTGTATGTTTTGGAGATTAATCCTTTGTTGTTTCGTTTGTAAATATCTTCTCCCCTTCTGAGGGTTGTCTTTTTGTCTTGTTTATGGCTTCCTTTGCTGTGCAAAAGCTTTTAAGTCCCATTTGTTTATTTTTGTTTTTATTTCTGTTACTCTAGAAGGTGAGTCAAAAAAGATCTTGCTGTGGTTTATGTCAAAGAGTGTTTTTCCTATGTTTTCCTCTAAAAGTTTTATAGTGTCTGGTCTTACATTTAAGTCTTTAATCCATTTGGATTTTATTTTTGTGTTTGGTGTTAGGTAGTATTCTAATTTCATTCTTTTCCATGTAGCTGTCCAGTTTTCCCAGCACCACTTATTGAAGAGGCTGTCTTTTCTCCATTGTACGCTCTTGCCTCCTTTGTCGTAAATTAGGTGCCCATATGTGCGTGGGTTTATCTCTGGGCATTCTATCATCTACCATTGATCTATATTTCTGTCTTTGTGCCAGTACCAGACTGTCTTGATTACTGTAACTTTGTGGTATAGTTTGAAGTCGGGAGCCTGATTCCTCCAATTCTCTTTTTCTTTCTCAAGATGGCTTTGGCTGTTCGGGGTCTTTTGTGTTTCTATATGAATTGTAAGATTTTTTCTTCTAATTCTGTCAAGAATGTAATTGGTAGTTTGATAGGGATTGCATTGAATCTGAAGATTGCTTTGGGTAGTATAGTCATTTTCACAATATTGATTCTTCCAATCCAAGAACATGGTATATCTCTCCATCTGTTTGTCATCTTTGATTTCTTTTGTCAGTGTTTTATAGTTTTCTGAGTACAAATCTTTCGCCTCCTTAGGCAGGTTTATTTCTAGGTATTTTATTCTTTTTGTTGCAATGATAAATGGGAGTGTTTCCTTAATTTCTCTTTCAGATTTTTCATCATTAGTGTATAGGAATGCAAGAGATTTCTGTGCATTAATTTTGTATCCTGCAACCTTACCAAATTCATTGATTAGTTCTAGTAGTTTTCTGGTGGCATCTTTAGGATTTTCTATGTATAGTATCATGTCCTCCGCAAACAGTGACAGTGTTACATCTTATTTTCCATTTTGTATTCCTTTTATTTCCTTTTCTTCTCTGATTGCTGTGGCTACAACTTCCAAAACTATGTTGAATAAGAGTGGCAAGTGTGGACATCCTTGTCTTGTTCCTGATCTTAGTGGAGATGCTTTCAGTTTTTCACCATTGAATATAATGCTTGCTGTGGGCTTGTCATATATGGCCTTCATTATGTTGAGGTGGGTTCCCTCTATGCCCATTTTCTGGAGAGTTTTTATCATAAATGGGTGTTGAATTTTGTCAAAAGCTTTTTCTGCATCTATTGAGATGATATATGGTTTTTATTCCTTAATTTGTTAATGTGGTGTATTACATTGACTGATTTGCATATATTGAAGAATCCTTGCATCTCTGGGATAAATCCCACTTGATTGTGGTGTATGATCCTTTTAATATGCTCGTATTTTGTTCAGGATTTTTGCATCTATGTTAATCAATGATATTGGTCTATAATTTTCCTTTCTTGTGATATCTTTTCCTGGTTTTGGTATCAGGGTGATGGTGGCTTCGTAGAATGAATTTGGGAGTGTTTTACCCTCTGCAATTTTTCGGAAGAGTTTGAGAAGGATGGTTGTTAGCTATTCTTTAAATGTTTGATATAATTCGCCTGTGAAACCATCTGGTCCTGGACTTCTGTTTGTTGGAAGATTTTTAATTATGGTTTCAATTTCATTACTTGTGATATGTCTGTTTATATTTTCTAACTCTTCCTGGTGCAGTCTTGGAAAATCGTACCTTTCCAATAATTTGTCCATTTCTTCATGGTTGTCTGTTTTACTGGCATATAGTTTTTTTAGTAGTCTCTTATAATCCTTTGTATTTCTGCAGTGTCAGTGTGATTTCTCCTTTTTCATTTCCAATTTTATTGATTTGTGTCCTCTCCCTTTTTTTCTTGATGAGTCTGACTAATGGTTTATCAATTTTGTTTATCTTCTCAGAGAACCAGCTTTTAGTTTTACTGATCTTTGCTGCTGTTTTCTTCTTTCTATTTAATTTATTCCTGCTCTAATCTTTATGATTTCTTTCCTTCTGACTTTGGGTTTTCTTTGTTCTTCTTTCTCTCATTGTTTTAAGTGTAGGGTTTGATTGTTTATTTGAGATTTTTCTTGTTTCTTTAGGTGAGATTGAGTTGCTATAAACTTCCCTGTTAGAACTGCTTTTGCTCTGTCCCACAGGTTTTGGATTGTCTTGTTTCTGTTATTTGTTTCCATGTATTTTTTATTTCTTCTTTGATTTCATCAGTGATCTCTTGGTTATGTAGTAGTGCACTGTTTAGCCTCAGTGTATTTGTATTTTTTACAGTTTTTTTCCTGTAATTGATTTCCAGTCTCATAGTGTTGTGGTCAGAAAAGATGCTTGATACACTTTCAATTTTCTTAAATTTTCCGAAGCTTGATTGGTGACCCAAGATGTGATCTATCCTGGAGAATGTTCTGTGTGCACTTGAGAAGAAAGTGTATTCTGCCACTTTGGGGTGGAACGTTCTATAAATATCAATTAGATCAGTCTGGTCTATTGTGTCATTTAAAGCTTGTGTTTCCTTATTTATTTTCGTTTTGGATGATCTGTCTATTGGTGTAAGAGGGGTGTTAAAGCCCCCTACTATTATTGTGTTACTGTTAATTTCCCTCTTAATGGTTGTTAGCATTTGCCGTATGTATTGAGAGGTGCTCCTCTATTGCGTGCATAAACATTTATAATTGTTATATCTTCTTCTTGGATTGATCCTGTGGTCATTATGTAGTGTCCTTCTTTGTCTCTTGTAACAGTCTTTATTTTAAAGTCTATTTTATCTGATGTAAGTATTGCTACTCCAGCTTTCTTTTGATTTCCATTTGCATGGCATATCTTTTTCCATTCCCTCACTTTCAGTCTGTATGTGTCCCTAGGTTTTAAGTGGGTCTCCTGTAGACAGCATATATATGGGTCTTGTTTTTGTATCCATTCAGCCAGTCTGTCTTTTGGTTGGGGCATTTAATCCATTTACATTCAAGGTTATTATTGATATGTACGTTCCTATTACTATTTTCTTAATTGTTTTAGGTTTGTTTTTGTGTGCCTTTTTCTTCTCTTTTGTTTCCCACTTAGAGAAGTTTCTTTAGCATTTGTTGTAAAACTGGTTTGGTGGTGCTAAATTCTCTTAGCTTTTGCTCATCTGGAAAACTTTTGACTTCTCCATCCAATCTGAATGAGGTCCTTGCTGGGTAGAGTAATCTTGGTTGTAGGTTTTTCCCTTTCATCACTTTCAGTATATCATGCCACTCCCTTCTGGCTTCTAGAGTTTCTGCTGAAAAATCAGCTGATATCCTTATGGGGATTCTTTTGTATGTTATATTTTGTTTTTCCCTTGCTGCTTTTAATATTTTTTCTTTGAATTTAATTTTTGTTAGTTTGATTAATATGTGTCTTGGTGTGGGTTTCCTAGGGTTTATCCTGTATGGGACTCTGTGTGCTTCCTGGACTTGGGTGACTATTTCCTTTCCCATGTTAGGGAAGTTTTCGACTCTAATCTCTTCAAATATTTTCTCAGACCCTTTCTTTTCCTGTTCTTCTTTTAAGACCCCTATAATTCAAATGTTGGTGCATTTAGTGTTGTCCCAGAGGTTTCTGAGATTGCCTTCAATTCTTTTCATTTTTTTTTCTTTATTCTGCTCCTAGGCAGTTATTTCCACCAGTTTGTCTTCCAGCTTACTTGTTTGTTCTTCTGCCTCAGTTATTCTGTTATTCCTTCTCGTGTATTTTTCATTTCAGTTATTGTGTTGTTCATCTCTGTTTGTTCTTTAGTTCTTCTATATCTTTGTTAAACATTTCTTGTATTTTCTCAATTCATGCTTCCATTCTGTTTCTGAGATTCTGGACCATCTTTACTATCATTACTCTGAATTCTTTTTCAGGTAGATTGCCTGTTTTCCCTTCATTTATTTGGTCTTGTAGCTTGCTCCTTCATCTGTGACATATTTTTTTTGCCATCTCTCTCTCTCTTTTTTTTTTTTTTTTTTTAATGAGTGGGATTGTGTTTCTGTTTTACTACTTGTTTGGCCTGAGACTTCCAACTCTGGAGTTTGTAGGCTATTGGGTAGAGCTGGGTCTTAGTGCTGAGATGAGGAACTCTGTGAGACCTCACTCCGATGAATATTCCCTGGGTTCTGAGGTTCTCTGTTAGTCCAGTGGTTCGGATTCAGAGCTCCCACTTCAGGAGCTTCTGCCTGACCCTGGGCTCGTGAACCAGGATCCCACAAGTCATGTGGGGTGGCAAACAAACAAAACAAACAAAAAAACCGAACAGTAACAAAGTAAAAAATTAGACTAGGAAAGTAACAGATATGTTAGAAAAAAAATAAAAATAAAAATATAGATGAATCAATAACTGGAAGGTACATCAGTACCACAAGAGTAAAAAAGAGGAGGATGGGGGGAAAAAAGTGGGGGGAAGGCCTTGATTGTGCAGGGCGGGGCCTAAACAAGGGTGAGGTTTGGGGGTGGGCGGGGCCATTGCTCAGGACCCACAGGGCCGGGAAAGGTCCTGGGGGCTGTGGGGGGTGGGGCTTAGGCTCAAGGAACAGAAGGGGCCCAGGCATGCCCCCCACCCCTGGTCCCAGAGGGCAGGGGACCTCTACTGGGAGCCCAGCAGGCTTCCTGGGCTCAAGTGGGCGGGGCAAACACCCTTCTCTCCTCACCTGCTCCTCCATTCTGGGGTCTGGGGGGGCCCCTCCCACCTGCCTCTCCTGTTCTCCTCTCAGCCTCCTTCCTCTGCCCCCATGGACCCACACAACCGGTTCCCTCTAGGGTTCCTCCCATCTCCTTGGGTGTCAGTCTCCCACCAGTGGCCAGCAGGTGCCCTAGTTGTGGGGAGATGCTAACTCCACATCTTCCCACACTGCTGTCTTGACTCCACCCTTCATTTCTTAATTTGTGCTTTTGTTCATTCTGAAAAAGAATTTACAACCAACAAAAAAACATGCAGTAAATCAGGATTTAACAAATAAGTGAGAAAAAGGGTAAGGCTGAAACAGAAAAAATAAGATGTAATTGAAGGTCGGTTAGTACACAAACTCATGGTATTAATTTGTCACATTTAAAAGTCTTAGGCTGTAAAAAGAGCTCTATGTTAAGAGCAAATATGAAGAAAAAAACATGAGTTACCCAGTACTCAGGGTTGATAACACAAAATACGAACAACAAACAAGTAGTCCCTCTGAAGAATACTACTCCTTCTACTAAGATGGGGGAATGACAGGCCCTGTGTAATGCCATAAACAACAGTCTCAAGAATACTCTTTAAAAAATGCAGCAACGCATTTTATTTAATTCTTTTTGATAATACCTATAATACCTGTCAGGGTAGACAAAGTAAAACTAGTTGTATGAGGGTTAGAACATTGTGGTTGAATACAGTTGCTCTATTGAAGAAGGGTCAGAGTGCAGAGAGACCTAGCCAGATGCCAGACATTTTTTAGACGGCAGCTGGAAATGAGTAAAGAATACAGCAAAGCAGCAAGAACTTCGGCCTGGAAATAGTAGTAAGATGACTCTGAGCAGAATGATCTGTGCTTTGGAATCAGTCAGTTGTTGCAGTTTCTTGGACTATGTGTTCATCAGTTCCCCAAGCCTGGATTCAGCTGAGGACATCGAGTATATACTAGGACACACGGTATATAGGGAAGTAGGATGTGAACTCTAGGCAGCTAAGAATGGACTCTGGTGCACCTTTTTTCCTTTCGGTATTGGAGTACCTTTTTAATGAGGCATAGGGAAATTTTGATCTTACAGTCTTTAGGGCATTGGTGGTCTAAAGTTAGCCTGCATTTGAATCACTTGGAAAGCTCATTAAAACACAGATTGCTGGACCCAACCTCCAGAGTGTCTGATTCTGTAGGTCTGGAGTGGGGCCTGAGAATTGCATTTCTAAAAAGTTTTTTTTTTCAATTGAGATATGATTGGCATACAACATGATATTAGTTTCAGGTATACAACATAATGATTTAATATTTATATACATTGCGAATCTAACAAGTTCTTAAGTAATGCTGATGCTGCTGGTCAGAGCCCTCACTTTGAGAACCACTGCTCTGCAGACAGGAAGTAAAATGAAACTGGATAAATAGTTAAATAGTAATGCTAACAGTCTAAATTAGGGGAAAGGCTTAGATTATTTTTTTCAAAAATTTCTTAGTTATTTTTCATACACCCATGTCCTCATTAACAAGCTAGTGATGGAGAGTGGGTCCGAAGCTAAATCTGATAGAACTTCATTTGTTTTGTTGTGAAGGATCATTTGTTCCTAGCATACTTGATCATTTGCATGCTTATATTGTATTGGGTTGGCCAGAAAGTTTGTTTAGGTTTTTCCATAAGGTGTTACAGAAAAACCGAATGACCTTTTTTCCCTTTTTATTTATTTTATTTTATTTTATTTTATTTTATTTTATTTTATTTTATTTCATTCTTTGGCTGCGTTGGGTCTTCGTTGCTGCATGCAGGCTTTCTCTAGTTGCTACTCTTTGTTGCAGTGTGTGGGCTTCTCATTGTGGTGACTTCTCTTGTTGCAGAGCTCAGGCTTTAGGTATGCAGGCTTCAGTAGTTGTGGCATGCGGGCTTCAGTAGTTGTGGCACGCGGGCTTCAGTAGTTGTGGCTCATGGGCTCTAGAGCACAGGCTCAGCAGTTGTGGTGCACGGGCTTACTTGCTCTGTGGCATGTGGGATCTTCCTGCACCAGGGCTTGTACCCGTGTCTCCTGCATTGGCAGGCGGATTCTTAACCACTGCGCCACCAGGGAAGCCTCCGAATGACCTTTTTTGGCCAACCCAATAATTTTGTGTACTTGAGCCTACTGATGATATCAAATATAAATTTGATATAACCTATGTCAAATTCACAATTAATTGGAATTCTAAGATTCCACAGGGAATTTTTTGTTTTCCCCAAAACTGATCTGTTAATTATCTGAAATGCAAAAATGCAAAGATTCTAGCTTCTGTCTTTAGAATGGTAATACCACCGTGGGCCATTTGAATGTAAAATGAGTAATTTCTCTATTAATTCAGTGTTTTAAAGACATGGTTTCTAAGGGTATTGAAATAGAGAGCTCATTTTAATGACTTTTTCTCCGCAGTATCAATGGGCCTTTCAAGTTTTGGTCTAGGAGAATAATTTTGGTATATAGTAATAACACACTGTCTAGCCTTGAGCTCTGAGAAATGCTTTATGGATTTTTTAAGGCTATCTCACAATATTAGTAAACATTGGGATCCCACCAAATCAATTGTGTTGTAATGAGACCACAAAGTAGGCTTTACCTCTTTTTTATTCTAAAAATAGAGCCACTCTGGAGACCACGTTATAAACTAAAAAGAGCAAAGGGGTCTGACTTATGTTTTCCTTTGATTCTTGGTATGGTTAAAAGATAACCAAGACCACGTGTAAGAACTTTGTATATTTACCTGTTAAAAACATGTGGGTTAACTGTGCTTGAGAAGGTTCTATTATAATACCCTCTACACAAATAGCTGATAGTTGATACAGTAACTTTCAGAACATAAATATTAATTTGTGTCCAGCTGATAATCTCATATAGAGTACTGATGGCTCTGAGTTTTCCTTTTTAGACATTGTTTTAATGCCTAATAAGATAAAGTTCATGTTCTACATGTGGAAAATATTAAAGTAATTAAAAACATTTGGCTTTTTTGCATACATTTTCTAAAATTAACTGTCTTGTTAACACTCATCTCTCTTGTCTCTAATTGGGTTGAAGTGTGTGAAAGAAAAAGAGCTTTGATATGGAACTGTTTTTCAAAGGATGGTTCCCCTGTGATACACACAAAGGAGGTAATAGATGTAGCTTTGAAAAAGTTTCTGATGTCAACATTTTTACTTAGGTGGCACAAGATTTAAATAAGAAATTGCTACATGTTAATAACTAAAGTTTCTCATGTATCATTGGAAATTAGAGTTAAAAGATGATGATCCAAGATCTGATTCTGGAGAAATACTTTATCTTATTTCTTTAAAATAGTCAAAGTATCATATAACTTGCTCGTCAAGAAGGGGGACTGTAGTAATTTGCTTTTCTAAAGGCAGATAAAGACTATTATTTCCTTATTTCAAGTGTTGTATAGCTGGATGGTTTTGACTGACTTTAAAATTGCTAAAAAGAGTTAAGAAAACAAAATTGTGTATAATATCTGAATCAGATTGAAGTACTGTAATTTGAGTAACTCTTCCTAAGGCTTTACATTAAAAAAAAAAATTCTTATAGACCATCCTTATTCTACAATTTCACCATAGGCAAACACCCAGTATATTGAGACAGCTCTTACCATCTTTTGAAGGTTGAATTTTACATAAAAACAAGGTTATATTGTATGCCTGTGGAAAAATTAATATTCATTTCTTTCCTATCATCCTGTGAATTTTATTAAAACTGCTACCACCTGTCAGGGAGAAGTAGAAGAGAATCACAATGAAAGGAATTGATATGGAAGTAACTTTCTGAAGAAAAATAGAAGCAGGTTTTTTTTTTTTTTTTTTTTTTTTTTTGTATTGTGCTCTGTACCATTAGGGTCTTGGCTAATCACTATTGCAAAAGTCTGAGAGGATTCACAGTCTGAAGGGTGGAAGGCAGGGGCATAACGAGGTTTGGTGGAGTCTGAAGCATATACAATTTGGAGGGTTTTCTTTAAGGAAAAACAAAACCCACAAAAGTGTTTTCCTTAGGAAATTTACAAAAACCTGAGACTAAGCGTCAGATTCCCTCTCAGGGCCCTGAAAGGGTCAGTGACAGAAGGGGCCCTTAAGTTTAAGTTTTACTAACTTCAAGGTAAGTACTGCCTTTGGGGCCAAAAGGAGGAATATAGGTTTTGCCTGTGGGCAGGAGGTGACCTCCAAAATTCTTTTCAGAACTGGACATATGTTTCAAACTACACAGCCAATTGAAGAGAAGTTTTACTTTTGCTGCAGAATTTCCATCTCACTTTCTTCAGTCCTGGTTTCCAAAGCACCTACCTGAAACGTGGAATCTTCAATGAAAACTACTGCGTAGATATTTTTTAGTTGGTCAATTAGGAGTTGACCAAAATCTAGCACTTGGCCCATGTTGCTGAAAATTGAGAGAAATTGTGTTATGGATACGGTTGGCAATTTATTGAATTTTTCCATGTTTTAGTGTAGTAGTAAGTTAGCATACCAGCAAGCAAAGTACCTGAATGGCATTACTCCTAAGGAAATGTGATCATTGACTTATAGTTTACTGTTAAGTGTTTCAGAGGCTCAAAGTGAGAACCATCTGTTGGAACAGTATTTCTATATCGCATGTTATTACATAATACATATTGTCCCTCAGATCTCACCTGTCAAGGATTGTGTATCCCTCTTGTTGATCCCGATGTCTAGTGGCCTTACTAGATATCTGCTTAGTGACACAGACAAGTGTTGTGTTAAAAAATACAGGTTTTAGAACTTAAAATATTTGGTAAGCATAATCACCGTACACCAGGGTTACTTTCTCATATTCATCATAAAATATTTAGAAAATATGCTAGTTTTATATATTCGGAAAGATTATCTTTAAAAGGGTGGATTTGGGAGCTAGCCCAATGGCTCTGAGTGTATCAGTTGCTAACTCTGTGCCACTGGGCAGTCTTTATGTGTTTGTGTTTCCATTTTCTCATCTATAAATGGGGGTTTCCTAAGGTTCTTATAATGATTAAATGGTATAATAAATGTGGGGTGCTTGGTGAAGTGTCTGGAAGATAGTAAGCACTTCTAAGTATTTACCTATTGCTGTAGCTGCTGTTTAGCCATTGATTCAACATTATGCAAGTACACATCTGCTAAATTCCTGCTTTTAGTAAATGAATAAAAATTGGTGTCTTTATAAGCCTGAATGTTTTCCCTTATCATAAAATGAGAACTGTGTAACACAACCTATTTTCGTTTTTGCCTTAGATATCAGTAAGCTTAGAGCTAAATTCATTATTCCGACGGTGTAATTTGTTCAAGTCTGAGAACAGCCACTTTGCTTTCTTCAGTTGATCTCTATTCTCTTTGATCTTCTAATTTCTAATTTTATACCATCTTAATCAGTAAATCACTGCCAAGCCTTTTGGCCTGGGAATAATTTATATAAAACGGTCTATCTCCCATTCTCCATTAACATCTTTATCATGTTCAGTTGCACACAGTTCTCATTGGCGTGGTTTTAGTGGTAGCATGGATTCTTCCTAGACTTAGGAAAGTGGTCCATCCTGCACACCATCTAGGACCTTACATAGTGCACCATATAGGCTACGTTTGTGTCACATTTTATGACACAGGTTTGAAGAGAAAAATGCAAGTTATCATCTGCTTGCTAAATGCATAGGCTTAGAAAATGACTTATTTTGGGGGTAACTTTTAGACAAAACCAGAAGTCCTGTTCAGTATTTTAGAGCAAAAAACTACATAGGAGATATAAAACACTGTTTGGTCAAAACTCTCAGGCCTTAACTTGCTTGTAGTTTATATTCAAGAGTAAATCAGTCACCATTAAATGAGATTTTAGGTCTTTCTAAAAGTGAGAAATTTCCACTGAAAGATGTAGCTTGTCATGTTTTTATTACCTATGAAAGCTGGAAATACTGCATTTTCTGTCTCTTCAGCTTTTCTTCCACATTATAGCTAGGTACCCCCAAATGTGTTGAAAACTTTCAACTACTAAATGGTATTATGAATGACTCATTATTAAAGAACTTTGTCTGCTATCTGACAGAAACAAGCCATTCTAGGTAGAAATAAAAATTTGAAGACTCACAAAGTTCTGTGAATTTACGGCTGAGGATACTGCATGTAGTTACCAGAAAATTTTTCCAACTCTGTTTTGGAAATTTTTAGCTTGCCTACATTTTAGAAAAAAAATGTTGAGCATCTACAGCTTCCTTAGAATTATGAATGAATGAGTGGCATAGTTAAACAAAAAATCCCAGATCTGCTATTGATATTTGCATAGGAGACCCTATTCAAGTATCAACCCCCATGGCCTAGTTGCAGCCGTGTCACTCAATAGTTTGCTGATTTTGAGCAAGAAAGTTAATCTCTCTGTGCCTTGATTCTTCACATCTATAAAATGAGGAGGATTGGGTTAAATGGATCTCTAACTCCCCATTCAGCTATAACAGACTTCGGTTCTGTTGTCACAAAGCAGAACATAACAAAATGCTTTTGTGAAGCTCAGGTGGTACAGGATCATTCAGCATGGGTCCCTGGCATATATCCAGTGGTCAGGGATGAAGTTCACAGTTATGTGTATTCTGAATTATACATTGAACACTTAAAGACAGTGACCAATGTCTATAATATGCTTGTGGCATTTCTGTTCCATAATCTATGAGAGGTAATTGATGGTCCAGTTAGCTACTGTGTTTGCGCTAAAAGCGAGCCTCCGTCCACCCTTGGGACCATGCTGATACAGGCATCTGTAGGATTGCTGTGGCTTTCTACTTACCTGCTAGGATTCCTGCAGTGAGGATAGCCTCTGGGAAACAAAGCCACTGTGAGACAGTTTCATTTCCATTGAGAAAAATGAGTTGAGAATCTCAAAGTGGGGTCTGTGGCCTTCTGTGGTCCATTAGGGCCCAGCAAACACTCCACATGTATGTTTGGGAGCTGGGGAGGAAAAGAACAGAGAGACAACTTTGTTCACATACATCCCACAGATTTTAAATATTAATAATTGACACACAGTATAGCATATTGATTATGAATAACTGTAAGAGACAATAGAGCCCATAATGATTAAGAGAGGGAACTTGGAAGCTCGTCTTCCTAGGTTCAAATTTGAGCACTGCCTCTCAGTTGCTGTGTGATTTTGAGCAAGTTGCTTAACTTCTTTGTGCCTCAGTTTCCTCATGTATAGAGTAAGTATAGTCATGGTACCTACCCTATAAGGTTGTTGTGAGGACTATTGCATTATTAAATGTAAGGCATTCAGAATAAGATCTGGCACACTGTAAATATTTTGTGTTATCATTATTATCATTACATTTCTGCAAAATGTTGATAGTATCAGTTAAGAATAGATTTGGGGACAAATAGTGAAAGTCCTAAGATAGAAATGACCTAAGCTGGCAGTTTATTTCTCTCCGATATTTTTTGGGAAAAAAAAAAAAAGGTAGCTAATGCCCTGTGGTGTTAGGGACCAGACTCCTTTGTTTTGTTTTGACCAGTCTCAGTGGGCTGTTACTACCTCATGGTCCAAGATGGCTGCTCAAGCCATCTTGTTTGAATTCATGCCAGGTTAGAAGAAGGATAGAGGGTATGCCCCTTCCGTTTTCTTTTTTCTGAATTATAGTCGATTTACAATGTTGTGTTAGTTTCAAGTGTATAGCAAAGTGATTCAGTTTTTTGATATATATAAATATATATATATTTTCAGTTTTTTTATATATATAAATATATATAAATATATTTTTCAAATTGTTTTCCATTATAGGTTATTGCAAGATATTGAGTACAGTTCCCTGTGCTTTACAGTAGGTCCTTGTTATCTATTTTATATATAGTAGTGTGTATCTGTTAATCCCAAATTCCAAATTTCTCCCCCACCTCCTTACCCCACTATCCCCTTTGGTAACCATCAGCTTGTTTTCTATGTCTGTGAGTCTATTTCTGTTTTGTAAATAAGTTCATTTGTATCAGTTTTTAAGACTCCACATATAAGTGATATCATATGTTATTTGTCTTTCTCCGCCTGATTTACTTCACTTAGTGTGAAAATCTCTAGGTTCCATCCATGTTGCAGCAAATAGCATTGTTTCATTCTTTTTTATGGCCGAGTAGTATTCCATTGTACCACATCTTTTATCTCTTCCTCTGTCGATGGACATTTAGGTTGCTTCCATGTCTTGGCTATTGTGAATATTGCTGCTATGAACATAGGGTGCATGTATCTATTTGAATTATAGTTTTCTCCAGATATATGTACGGGAGTGGGATTGCTGGATTGTATGGTAACACTATTTTTAGTTTTTTAAGGAACCTGCATACTGTTCTCCATAGTGGCTGTATCAATTTACATTGACCTTTCCTTTTAAGCACATGTTTCAGAGGTCCACATGACTATTTGGCTTACATTTTGTTGACCACTTAATAACAAGCCCACACTAAGCTTCAGAGGAGAATGTAAAGTACTCATGAATGTGATGAGCCCACAGTGATGGCTTTGTTATTGAGAATGAGAGTGTATTGGGAAACAACTAGTATCTATTCATAAATAGTACATTTTGAAGACTGGAGTCCTCAGTTTTCTCTGTTAAGGTGTAGGTTTGTTGCTAAAATATTTATTTGCATATGATTTAAATGTTTGATTGCTGTTGTAACTTGTGTTATTTTAATTCCTATGTACACAAAAATGGATTGATGTCTCAAATGTGATTAATTAAATGATAAAAATAGAATTAAAATATTAGCATCAGAACTCCAGTTCAAACGCTGAATTTAAACCTATATAAGTTGGTAGAAGGGACTCTGGTAGTGTCATAATTTACCAGAGGCTTCTGAATAAGGAGCCATGTGAACAGCAAGTGTGACAGTGAATATCTAGCATTCAGATTTTATTGGACTGGTGATCCATTGACCCCTAGTCACCTGTTATGAACCTGTCAAAATGGTCTCTGCACTGTGAAATTGTTCTTTTTTTCCCCTAAAGACAGAGACTAAAACCCTAGAGCCATCACTCAGAATTTCAGTCTTTTTTGTGACATACGTCACACTACTACCAAGAAGCTTGTCAACTAGCCCAAACACTAATGACAAATATGTGTAGAGGGGAAGCAGATTAATTCTTGGCAAAATCCCTTTGTTACACGATATGTCACCGTCAGCGGCCAGCAGTGCGTAAAATGGCGCTTGCTATTTTGCGTACTCACCTTTTCCTCACAGTGAGGCAAAGAACTGAGGTGTGGAGACAATCTAGTTTGGCATATATGAAATACATATATTTATTCATTTATTCACGCGCTGAACAAATATTTTTTTAGAGCCTACTCTGTTGAGAATTGTTCCCGATGCTGGAAATACAGCAGTAAACAAGAGACAAAGCCTTTTATGTTAGAGGAAATTGGTTGAGGACTTTTAGCATTATCACTTAAGACCATGTGGTGCAGGAAACGGGAGGATTATTTTGAGAGTTCTGGTATAGACTGAACAAGGTGGGTTAGAGTTTACTGAGATCCATCAGGAGAGTAAAGCAGTTGTTTTGGCAGGGGGCGGGGCGGGCAAAGCGTGGCGTTGCTTTGCAAGTAAGACTTTAACCCCAATAGTTTTCCATATTCTACTTGATTCTCTAAAAGTCGTTTCTCGTCAGTAATATGCCCCCTACTTTAGGATTCAGGGATGAGGGAACTGGTGAAAACTGTGACTAGGATGGAGTTGAAATCACAAAGTATGTATCTTAACGTTCCAGGCAAAGAAATACAAGATTGTTTTTTTTCCCCTCTGAAGAATGCTGGCTGGCTGCCCGGTGGTAAAGGAGCTCAAATGTGTTTGTCTGAAAGATGGAATAAAAACATGTCTTGTTGGTAGTGGGTTCATTTATTTATATTAAGTGGCTTGCTTCGTTGGTGTTTCTTCATGATACTCAGTTTCTTGAATAGGGCGGCCCTACCTTTTCATGGCTGCGTAACCACCGTGTCAGACATGGAGAGTAAGTTATTGGGGGTTTTGAAGAAGACTGAATACAAATCTTTTTTTTTAACATCTTATTGGAGTATAATTGCTTTACAATGGTGTGTTAGTTTCTGCTTTATAACAAAGTGAATCAGTTATACATATACATATGTTCCCATATCTCTTCCCTCTTGCGTCTCCGTCCCTCCTACCTTCCCTCTCCAACCCCTCTAGGTGGTCACAAAGCACCGAGCTGATCTCCCTGTGCTATGTGACTGCTTTTTACCAATAATTTAATTTTCCCCTGTTACTTTACAGTTTCCTTCATTTAGGTGGTGTACTTGAATGGCATAATTAAAAATCTATAGAAATGCTGCAGCAGAATATAAAGATTTATTTCTTTATGTTGAAAGAGATAGCCTTACTTTAAGTGTGACAGGTGTTTCAACTGACTGTTTGAAAGCATAGATACATGAGATATCTCTCCATAATTCCCAGATCTACATGAACTGCAAATATCCTGAAATCTGAGAACCCTGCCCCCGCCCCCCAAACACACCTGCATCCTAATGTTCTGTAATGATGAAGGGGTTTCTAATTTAGGTGAAATAGGAAGAAAATAGGCATGGAATCTGAATTTAGCTCATCAGATAAAGGTACCTTAATGAGAGATTTAAGCAGAAACTCATCTCTTACTGATATGAAAATTTTGTTAATTTAAAAAATTTTAATATTTGCTTAAAAATTCTGATGACTTTCTTTTGTTTACTAAGATGGGTGTCTGTGTGTGCTGAACTTCTGTTAAGCGGATCAATGATTCCTTAAGTTCGAGAAAGACCAGTCTAGCCAGAGGAACAGCAATAAGATGCACAAAGAGCAAGATGATGAAACTTAAGAAAAATTAGTTGGGCATGTGATAGGCAATGGCTTTTATTTTCTCACAAATCTGTGGGTTGAATTGTTGTTTTGGGGGTCACTCCATCTGTGTTAGCTGGGCTTAGTTGGGGCCGCTTGGTTTTCTTCCATGTGGACTCTCTTTCCAGTTAGTCTTACTTAAAGCATGACAGCTGGGTACCAAGATGGGATTTCCAAGAGAACTGGCCCCAAAGTGTCAGTGCTTGCCTGTCTCTTGGTCAAAGCAAGTCAAGTGGCCAAGCACAGAGTCAGCATCAGAGAGGGATACACAAAGGAATAAATCAACCAAGTATGTTTCACTGGGATCCACCAAGGAAACAGTCTACTACAAATGTGCAAGGAAGGAAGCCTCTGATTCGAAATGTTTATAATTCTGTTGAAACCTAAGGGCTTGGTATCTTGAGAGGTGGAATCAGCTTAAACTGTGTAAGTTTGAATTATGTTATGAATGTGAGAAGCAGGCTATCTTAGGGCTTTGGCTCTCAACTTTGGCTGCATGTTAGAATCACTTGGGGAACTTTGAAAATTTCAGATGCTTAGAGTGCATCCTAGGCTAATTTACTAAAACTTCCTAGGAATTGACTCAGGCATGACTATATTTTAAGGCTCTTTGGCAGGATTCCAAAGTTCAGTCAAGGTGGAGAGTCACTATTTTAGGGATATGTTTCTGTTGAGTTGGCCTTGAAGGAGGACAGCCATGTCTTTTCTTGGCATCACTGATTAAGATAAAATGCTCGCCAGGTGTGCAGTGAGTACAGGATTTTTGTTGGGCTCCCAGGTTATGACATCTTCCAGTTGTTCCAAAGATATCTTTTTCCTGAGGTATCAGCTCATTCATCTCTGCTCTCCTCTTATTTCTGCTAAAACGGTTCAGTATTTCCCCTTAAGTGACATTACAGCGTCTCCTATGGATATATCTGGTTTGAGGTCCTCCTCAGTTTTCCGTCTCTGTTGCTCCTGTTCCCTACTTATGTCTCCTGTAGGTTTGTTACCATCCTCCTATGTCTTCATCACTCCAAACTCTTTGATTCTTAACCCTCTTGCTGCTTTTCAGAGCAGTTGCCTTTCTAAGGTCTAAACTATGTGGCAGTCTCCTCGTTGTTATCTCTTGCATTTTTCTCAGACTAATTCTTTATGACTGCAATTGATTCCTGTAATCCAACACATTTTTATTCTTCTTTCTACAAAATTAAAACTTAAATGTATAGGTTTGTATATCTCTGGTTAGCCATACCTTTAATTTTTTATGATAACATTTCAAAATGTAATATATGTGCCTGGTAAATTAAAACTTTGTACATAAGTATAAAATAAAAAGAACTGTTTTCATGCCTACCCACAGTTTAATTCCATTAAGGAAACTATTAGTGCTTTATCGTATATCCTTCCAGAAAAGTTCTAGGCATATACCAAAAATTATATAAATATTTTAAAATATATAGCAATGGGATTAAGTATAATATATTCTAAACTTTAAGAAAAATGGAATATATCGTGGAGATTTTGCCATATTTTGGCTTTTTGATGATATATTGTATGGCTATATCATAATTTATTTAAATTATCCCCTTTTGGTAACATTTACTCTCTTTCCAGTTAACTGTTATTTCCAACATATACTTTCATGTAAATGTGTATATTAATAGCAGGGGAATTGCTCGATCAAATAGTGCATGCACTTAAATTTTTTTAATTTTTATTTATTTATTTATTTTTTGTGGTACACGGGCCTCTCACTGCTGTGGCCTCTCCCGTTGCGGAGCACAGGTTCCAGACGCGCAGGCTCAGCGGCCATGGCTCACGGGCCCAGCCGCTCCGCGGCATGTGGGATCTTCCTGGACCGGGGCACGAACCTGTGTCCCCTGCATCGGCAGGCGGACTCTTAACCACTGCGCCACCAGGGAAGCCCTACACTGGATTTTAACCAACTTTTTATGTTTGGCTTTAGTTTAGGCCCTTATTATCTCATGTGAACTATTGGAATAATCTACTTTCTCTGCTTAACCTCTACAGAGACGTTAGCAGAGTGTGGTACACATGGAAGATTCCCTATAAATGTCAGAGTGATAGACTTTACTGGATTAAACAACAGATTAGAAAATTTCTACTCTTCTTAGTCACAGTCACAAAAATCCAATGTAATATAAATATTCCATGGCGCTACTTTGGAGCCACACCCCGTCCTAAAATAAAAGAAGCTAAGTGTGTGTGCCAGGTGTATATGTATGTTTAAAAAGCTGAACAAAGTGCTAGAAATCTACCAACAGGTGTGATGCTGGTATGGTGCATACTTTACACCTAGTGGGTTGTAGCATTTTTGAAGAGTCTGTATATACATGTAATTAATTTCCTTTTAAAACTGTGTTTGAAAGTATCTTTGCTTATTTGGATTGTGTGGGATTTCCTCTTGTAAATAAATAGTAGAGTAGATGACTAATGAAAAAGATAGTCTGACACATGTAGTGGAATATTTAGGAAAGTCTGTAAAAATTACAGCTTGTATAATGAAAAACTGGCATTAAGCAATATTTTATTATATTGTAATTAAAAAGTAATGACTTTATGAATTACATTTCATATCTGGCCTGTAGTTTTTCTTTTAATATATTGAAATTGTTTTATTAATAAGGAAATTAAAAATTTTTTGAAACTTTTACTTTGAGGCAAATATAATTTTCCTGGTTCATTGTTAAACTTATCTCTCTCTTAAATATCTTCCCATTTTTTAGAGTGATAGAAAATGTGGAAAGCTGTATTATGCTTTTTAGGATTTTAAGAAATATTTATTGTACTTAGGTAAATTAATCAGAAATTATTGACTTACTGGGTAAAAGATTAGCATGTTATACAATGCCTTTCCTTTTCAAAATGTGCATTATTCATCACTGATGAGAGTGAAGTTGTATGTTGAACATGGATTCATGAAACTGAAGGTATACAATCTCTTTATGTTGAGAAATACCTAATTCTCTTCAGGGGCCTTTCTTTCTACCTATTGTAGGAGAGCTTCTAAAAGCTACCTAATTTATTGACTGTCTTAGTATTTGTACTAGGTATTTTATAGATATTCTTTTACTTAACCTTTACAAGGGCCTCTTGAAGTGTTACCACATTTTATGGCTGACAAGATTAAGCCTCCACTAGATTAAGTAACTTGGCCATTGATTACAGACTTTGTTAGGGGCAGAGCTAGGATGCAAACCTGACCCTAAGTCCACATTATATGTCCAAAATTATGTTCATGGGATAGAATTTTGGCCAACAGGTCAAGATTCCGAAGAGTTCAGTTTAGTCTTCCATTATCTTCCTTAACTTTTGTGTATCCCTTGAACTCCATGATGTTCCAGAAGCTAAAAAATGGGAATGGTTACATTTTATGGTTCTTATTAGAATACAGCATCATTCAAAGGCACATCATTCAGTCTCTTTGCTGAAGGAGAAGCCACCAAGATAAAGCCACCTAAGGTGAGAGCAGAAGTAGCTATTTATAATGCCAAGCCATTGAATCGGTCTTTCCTGTTGTTTGACTTCTAAGGAATCAGATTCAAGAGAGAGAATTCAGTTCTGTGGTCAGTTCTGGGCTGGCTATTTTCCTTTTACTAAATTCTCCCACAGGTTTTCTTTGATAAGGTGAGCTTTTATTTTTGTGTGAGAACTACAAAAAATAGATTTTCATAGTTTCTTTAAAGTGTAATTTCTTACCATGATGACTTCGATCATTTTATCACAGTTGAGATGTATTAAAATATTTTTTAAAGCTTTGTTTATAATGTTTAAGACGGTTTGTTCATCCAGTTTTTGTATATAAGACAAGGAATTTCTCCTTATTTCAACTTTAATGAAACACTATGTTATATACTTACTTATCTGGCAAATAGTTATAAGCCTTGTTTTAAATTTTGTGATGTTTTGAAATAGAGCATTTGATGTAGTTATAATGTCGGTTACGTATATTGTCCTAGTGTCATAATATCTACATGAGTCAAGCTTTCAGTTTCAGAAATCTCTTGTTTACTCTCTCACACTCCTGGGATGGATGCTGTCATTGTCTTTATTATCTGAGGAAAATGTCTCATCTTGAAATCAAGCCCACAACCTTCATTTTTAATCAGACAATGCTTACTTATTAAAGATCGTTCTAAAGCTGAATCAAATAAATTTCTAGAAACTCAAGAGGCAGGATTTACACTTATTTATATAATGACAGAAGTCAACTTAAAATTGAACCTTGAAACATCTAAATATTCTTTGCATTAAATTAGAAATCTGTATGTTCATTTTTTTTTAAGATGTCAATTCCAGCAATACAGACATTGGAATTTTAGTTTATTTTTTTTGATGTTTTGGATCAGACAATGACTTTTCTCCATTTGCTGTTGCTTTTAATGTTACATATTTAGTATGCTGATTAGGAATCTTAGCTGTCAGCTGCTCCTCCTGCTTTAGTTGACAGATTCCCTGCACTCCCCCACTGCCTTTCATATTTGTTGCAACCGTATAGCATAGCTATATGATTTCTTCCTAGATAGGCATCTCTTAGCTCTACTTACTAGGAGCATCATGTCCTGGAAAGTGCATTTCACTGTTGACAACACTTCTGCTGTTCTATCCAGTTAAATCTGATCTAGCTAAAACAAAACCAAAATACTCCCTATGTAAAGTTACCACATACAGATTAAGTTTACTTTGTGTTTGTTCTTTTAATTTAGCTTTATGGATTAAAGACTTAACTCTATGTGAATATTTTGAGCAAGTGCATTTTTCAGGACTGACACGTAGGCAGCTTTGCCTGGGTAAATTGGTTTCCTGGCTAGATTAGCAAAAGACCCAAAATTCTTCAAAATATACAAGGTATTTTTTTCCCAAACATATGCTAGTTTCCAGTGAACTGAAGAAGATGGATTTTACAGAAAGTAAAATTGATTTTAAAAGGATTTTAGGTCTTTATGAACTTATTTTTTTTAAAGGACATAGTACATTTTTACTGTCAATAGTAGAAACTCCTGATTGATGCATAACCTGAGTTTTTTTTTCCCAAGATATTTCATGTGCACATGATGTCATACATTGAGCTCTGAAGAATATTTGTAGCACTCTCGAGGATAATACCCCTGCTTAAATATTGAGTCTCACGGACTTGGGGAAAAAACATACATAATAGTATACAACAGGCTATTTGTTTTTGTTCAGTATTTATGTACTTATAATGTGAAAGGATAAAATGTGTATTGGTTGTTGATTAGACCAACTTCTATTCTGTGGTTATAGGATAATTAATTTCTCCATCTACATAATACTTAGAAAATGAATGTTTGGCCTATGCCTAAGATATTTGCTTTTCTAGCGACTGAATTTCTTTTTCTGTGGGAAGATTTCTTTACAATTTTGATAGGTTTTACTAAGAACTTTTTTAAAACCTCGAATAAATGGAGGAACATACCACACACCTGGATGTTGATACTGAATTTTATAACAACTGATATCTGGGCGAGTAGGCTCCCTGACCTGCAGGCTGAATTTGGCATGCAGGGTGTGTGTGTGTGTGGAGGAGGGGGGGTGAATTTTTAACTTAAATTTACAATATGTTTGGATATGGCAGACATTCTGCAGCTGCAAAAGTTAACTTCATTCTGTCTCATGTAACACTGTCTTGCTTTGCTCATTTGTATTACCTGCCTGGCTTCTAGAATTAGTTGAGGTTTTGACAATTAAAAAAAATCAATTTAGGAAGATCTGATGCATTTTATGTAATTCCAGTTAATCTTCCAGTGGGATTTGGTGGGGGAGGAGGAATGGATTTAAAGATCATCTGCTGGACCATTTTCTGGGTTATAGAGAGAAAGTTAAGTGGAGAATTACCACCAACCAGCTTATTTTTTTCTTGTTTTGATTAGCAAATGGAGTTTTAACTGGGAAAATAACCTACTCCATAGGGTTTGACTGGCTTGACTCTAGGGTAGAATAGAAGTGAGTAAATGTGTTCCTCTGGGTGGATGGTGATTGTGCAGTGAGTTCTCAATGTGTGCTCACCAGAGCAGCATCAGCATCACCTGATAACTTGTTTGGGGGGAAAAATACTCAGCCCCATCCAGAATCTGTTGAATCAGAAACTGGGGTGGAGGCCCACAGTTTGAGTTTAAACAAGCCTTGCAGGGCGTTCTGATGCGCTATAAAATTGGAGAATCATTGGTCTGTTAAATCTTCTTACTGCAGTAAGATTAGTAGAATGGGATGTTGTTCCTTAGATTGAATAAATCTAAGTCTGGTCTTGACTTAGCCTGTTGCCACCCATGTGACTGTGACCCCCTGTATCTCTGTTCCCTGGTTGTAAAATGAGGGAATTGAGTTCTGTGACTTTCTTCCAAATGGTCCAAGGCACTAGTAACTTCAAAACTTTCAACTGTACTATTTCTTCTCTCCTATTGCTATGCAATTAAAAATAAAAAGCCTGAAAGAAGTAACCATTCAATTTTGCTTTGTTTAAGGGGCTGTGGGAAATGGAAGTAGAACATCTGTCAGGTGCCCTTAGGCTACAAACTAATAATGGAAGAAACAGCTCTGAATCTTCCTAACACCTGTAGGCCTTGCCTTAGAAGACACTTGACAAGGACAGTTGAAATATTTAGTGGTACTTGATGTGCTGGAGTATGAAACCAAGTGTAATTTAAGCAATTTAGAGCACATTGAACTTGTCTAGCTAGTGCAGTTGGTATAGCCAACAAATAGTTATGAAGGAAGCGGTTAATATAAATGGTTTCCTGTGCTACTTGGCATGTTTTAAAAACAAATGGATGATAAAATTCTGTTCTCAATGCTGGTTTGGTGTGGATTTCTTTCATAACAAACTTGGTATTTGTGTTTAAATTGTGCTTTAACTTCAAATGTATTTCCATATATTTTATTTTATATAATGGCTAGAAAAACCTATCAAATAATAGTTTATTAGAACCACGAAACAGAGGCAAAGGTTCTTCTGCTTTATCTGATCAGTATCTGACAATTCTTAGAAACATCCTTCTGAATCTCATTGACTGTTTTGTGTTTTAAGTAGTATGTATGTTTCAAAAACACTTAATATTCTCACAAAAGCATAACTACTCACTATAGAAAATTCACATATTATAGAGGTATGTAATAAAAAATGAAAGTCCCTTGGAATTCACTTCTCCTACTTTTGCCCACTACCCAAAGTAACCATTGTTTTTATACATTCCTTCATATTTTTTTCCAAAGTGCACTCTTAAAAATATTAGTGTTATACTTTTTCATGTTATACACAGGGTCAGAGTTTCAGTTCTTTTGACAAACTGGGGTAGGATTCTAGTATATTGGTAGAATTTTTAGTTTATATTCATCCTCATAAAATGGACGTATTTACAAATATGAATGCCACTAAAAATAAAAGCCAAGAGGAACTAAAATTTAAAAAAAATCGAGGAAATAACCAGCAGACTAACTTGCCTCTAAAACTTATGAAGTAGAAAGTTGCCCTTTTGTAAAATGGTATATTATGAGATTGTAATAAGGGGTTGATGGAAGTAAATGATTTTGCTTAGCTGGTTTAGAAATTAACTCAATGGTGATATTCCTGGAGGAAAGCCTAGACTGGTGTATTTGCTCTCTGTTTTGCTTGTATTTTCAAAATAATGTGTCATTGTCTTGAGAATGTGCCAGGTTAAATCTCGGAAATGATCATCATTCACTAAGTCAGTCAACAAATATTTTTGCGATGCATCAGGCATGAGAATTTTTGGGAGGTTTAAGCAACATTTTTATTTCTCTGCCCCTTTGAAGGAACAGATCTGCTGTTCCTAACTATTCACACCCCTTGGTACCATCTAGAACCAGCTTCTACCCTCCCCTCTGTTCACACCCCTCCCACCTTCCACCTGCATTAACACTTGACAGGCCCTTATTTCTCTGTCAGGGGTCTCTGTAGCTGTTTTGTCCTTGACCAAGCTATGTTTAGAAAAAATTTAATCTCTTGTGTAATTTTGGCAAACAGCAGCCCAAACTCTGCTTTTCCAAACACATAACTTGCAGATTGTCATGTTACTGTTGGGAGAAGGAAAAAACGTCCAATCAGAAGAGAATTGAAATGATATAAATTAGGCTCATTGTTTCCCAAATCGCTGGTGTTAGGTAAGAATTGTGCATAAGAATAGCCTGGGCCCCCTTAAGGATCAGGGCAGGCATGTGTGCATGCATGAGGAAACCAGGCCTTTGTCAGGATCCTTTCTGGAATGGCTATTAAAGTAATTACAGTAATTTATAGATTTTTTTTTTTCTCCCTTCTGTTTCAAAATGGGTTCCATTTTTTTGTCTTTTGTCTTGACTTCCTCAGTTGGAGTGTGTACATGTGTGTGTGTTGGGTAGCCTGCTTATAGTCTCTGTGAAGTAATCTGCACCCTGCCTGGTGAGGTGTGGGACTCACAGACACCCAGAGACGGCTCTGCCAGCGTTGCTATCGGGAAGCTCCGGCCCTTCGAGAGTAACGAGAGAATTGTACTGTACGGTACCATGTCGCAGTGGCTAATTATAGTTTGTCATGGAACCGTTTAAAATCACTGTGTTTGATTTAAAGAGAGACTTTCTCTGAATGTCTTTAAAAATACAACTGTTCGCAGCTATGGATTTTACATTTTTATGTCACTGCTGCTTGTCTATAAGAGCAGGAATACTTTCCGTATGTGACTTTCAGAGGGAAAATCTCTTGACTACATAATATGCGTGCTCACTGTGCAAGACTTAATTTTAGTATAACAGACAAAAAGAATTTTATTTTGTAGTCTTTTTCTGTATTTGATTTTTCATAAACTTTATAGACTTGATTTTTTATAACTTCAGTAACTTCAAATCCCAAGAATTTCTCATGGCAGTTGATGCTTATTTTACCTGTGTTTGCCTGAATAAAACAAATCGGTAAGAGTGACTTTCCTTTTTAACAAGTTCACATTGATTATGGAGATTAGGCTATTTCTAAATAAGCCTTGGCATCATTATTGTTTACAGTAGTAGTTAGTTTTGTTTATATATAACGTATGTTTTGAATTTCATCAAATGAGGGTGTTTATCAATGTAATGACATTTCACAAGGCAGTAAGACATAACATATGTTATATACCTTCTTAGAGTCAGAATGGAAAGAGTTAAGCTTTTCCTAGTCTGTAGATCAAGCCTTGTAACCACAGTAACCAATTGACTGTTATTTGCTTCCTCCTAGCAGAGATGAAAAGTCAGTGGTAGAAAAAGTCTACCTCATAGACAAGCACAACTGCAATCGATCCCAATGGATTAAGATTCTGAGGCATAATTAACTATTTGCGTTTCTTAAGGTCTATGATTTTAATAGAAATAAATTGCCTTTTATTTTTCAGGTGTTTTGATTCCTCAACAGCTACTCAAGTTTAATATAAAGGAAGTTCATGTCGTTTATAGTTTGCATTTTCAAAAGGGAACAAGGACATTTTAAAGAAAGCAGAGACAGATACAATTTAGTATAAATAATAGAAAAATTAAATGTTAATTATGGAAACTACAATTTCTCCACAAAATTACGGGAGTGCTGAGTTTTGTAAAGGATGTGAATTTTGAGTATTCCCATGGAAATGTAACATTGTTGTGTTTTGTGTGATTTATGTAAAACAACGTAATGTATGTTATAGCTATCTCTAAAGGTTGTGAAAAATACATGGATGCATGCTCGCTGCAGTAGTTTGGGCTACTTGGAAGAGGCGTGTCTTCAAATTTAGTGCGTTCAAAGCCAACGCCTGCTCCTTTTCAACATTATGCCTCACCTTGGATGTTTCATGAAAGAAGATGTTTTATCATTTTGACGTTACATGTGTTTTACATCAGTGTTAAGATGATTTTTCTCATCCCTGGGAGAATTTGGTAAAGTTGATATGGATAGATTTATCAATGATACATTTTTAAATGGTACTGGAAGTCTTAACTTTAACAAATTAGTAAAAGATGACTTTGTTTTTAACAAAGTCATATTGAGCATTTGGCTTTACTTCTGAAATATAAAGTTAGCTTTGCCTTTTAAATATATCCAGAAGCTAGATATTTCTGGTCATCTCCACCATTGCCTTAGACAGTAGTACAAGCCTTCATCATTTCTCTCTTGGACCGCTGCAAGGGCCTCTTGACCAGTCTCCCTGCTTCTCCTTTTATCCTGACTCCCTCTTTCTCTCCACACCCCGACATCCCTGCCAGAGTGACCTTTCAAAATGGTGAGTCTGATTATGCCACATCCTGTTCAGAACCGTTTAATGGTTTTTCCATCTCACTTAGTGTAGAATCCAAAGTGCTTATCGTGGTGTGGCTCCTGCCTGCCGCTCTGGCCTCATTTTCACTCTCTCACTACACTCCAGCCACACTAGCTTCATGAAGTGCTGTATTCTGAACTTGTAGTTTCCCCAATAGGAGCTTTTGTACCTTCTGTTTCCTAGGCCTGGAAGGGTCTTCTTACAGAAATTTAACAGCTGCCCAGTCTCATTCTGATTTCTGCTCAGATGCTTAGTTCATCTGGGCTGTAATAACAAAAACCATGGACTGGGTGGCTTATAAGCAACAAACATCTATTTCTCAGACTTTTAGAACCTGGAGAGTGCAAGATCAAGGAGCTGGCGGATTCGGTGTCTGCTGAGACCCTGCTTTGTGGTTCTCTCTGTACCTTACATGGTGGAAGGGACGAAGGAGCTCTGTGGGGCCTCATTTATGAGGGGACTAATCCCTTTGCTAAGGGCTTTCACCCTCACGACCTAATCGCCCCCAGTGCTGCACCTTCTAATACCGTCACATTGAATATTAGGTTTCAACATATGAATTCTGAGGGTACACAAGCAATGTCTACAGCAGATGATGTGTCCCCAGCGAAAACTTCCTTGACTACCATGTCTCACGCAGCAACTTTCTCCCTATTTATTTTCTTGCTTTTTCTTTATTGCATTTACTACTGCTTGACATTATATTATATATTTTGCTCCATGATAATCCAAGCTCTATGAGGATGGGGAGTTGTTATTTTGTCCTCTTTCTCCGGACTTACTTGAGGCACATAATTGTTGATATAGTTGTTTAAAAAATGAATATTCAAAAGAACTAAGCTTGAGTAGGTATAGAAATCACATTTTCAAATACGGTCAAGAGCAGGTTTGGGATACAAGTGTGGGGGTGAAGCTTGGGATCAGCAAACGCTGCTTGCTTTAAAGCCCTTTAGATCCTTCAACTGCTCAAACACCTTTCCCTACTGTTTTCTTTCCTGCTTGTGCTTAAATCTTGTTTAATTCTACTTTTTGATTGCTTGGAATCACCTTTTCGAAAATGCTTTTTGATGTATAACCTGAAAAATGGTCACAATACCTTTGCATAAGCCCTACTATGAAAATTTACCATTTTATCATGTATATTTCTAAAATCCCAGCCAGTCAGAATTTGCCGGATACATCTTTTTTTTTTTGTTAATTTAATTAATTTTTTTTTTTTGGCTGTGTTGGTTCTTCACTGCTGCACGTGGACTTTCTCTAGTTGCAGCGAGCAGGGGCTACTCTTCGTTGTGCATGGGCTTCTCACTGCGGTGGTTTCTCTTGTTACAGAGCATGGGCTCTAGGCACGCAGGCTTCAGTGGTTGTGGCACGCGGGCTCAGTAGTTGTGGCTCGTGGGCTCTAGAGCGCAGGCTCAGTAGTTGTGGTGCATGGGCTTAGTTTCTCTGCGGCATGTGGGATCTTCCCGGACAAGGGATCGAACCTGTGTCCCCTGCATTGGCAGTTGGATTCTTAACCACTGTGCCACTAGGGAAGTCCCCCGATACAGCTTTCATCTTCTGTGTCTACTGAGTATTACTCTTCAGTTATTTACACTTGGAAGTAAGGAAGGAAAGTGTGCCGAATCCTTAAAATAAGAAATCATGGAATTTGTGTACACTTGCAAAGATTAGTAATTCTTCCCATTTACAGTGGAATTTTACTGTGAAATGTTTTGCTGAATGGTCTCTAGAGACCTAAAAATGGCAATGTATATCCTCAGGAGTAATTTCCTTTCTTATTGTCAGTGGATATGCCTATTGCCTAAATTTCTGGATTACGACAACCTTGAGCGTCTCAAATCCACTTAATTACGTTTATTGAGGATGATTTTGTTGGGTAACTTAAAAATCCAGTGGTTAAAATAATTTAGTTGGTAAACACTAATAAGAAAAGCCTCGTGTATGAGCTATCAGGAAATGAGGTATACTGCATCAAAGCATTTTATGGCTGTCAGAAGTTTAGGCACCATCCTTGGACAGTTTCACAAAATGTTCTTTTTCAATGAAGTCTGTTATATCAAATATTTATCACAGATACAGCCAATAATGATAGTGTCTGTCACATAAGCATCCAATTATTACTATCCTAAGACTTCACATAATATTATCTCTCTTAATCCCCAAAATATTTTAGGAAGTCAATCTTTTTATCCTTATTTTGAGTTGAGGAAATGAAGATTTGAGGTTAACTGCCTTGTTCTTGGTTATGCACACAGAGCTGATGGAGACAGGATTTAAATCCAGGGACCTCTAATTCTCAAAGCCAGGATATCAACCCAAGGAAAGCTCCATGACTTGACTGAGGTTCATAATGATGATCCTATTTTCTCCATCATAATAGAATGTTGCCCTCAGAGTTGTAAGCCTCATTGTTTACCACCCCATTTAAAGACCCAGACAGTCATTTGTCTGACTCAGCTGTCTCTTCTGGTTATTTGTTATACTTCAGTTTCTGGCAGATGCCCTCAATGTATGGACTCTGTTAGCATTTGAGGAGAGCAATCAAATAACATGATTAAATCAGGAAGACTAATTGATGCTATTTTAAATATATTTGGCTTGCAGGTACCTCCACTTCTCTTGGGGGAAATTTTGTGATAGCTTATTTCCCATGCTGGAGTAAGAATGAGCACTGCCGTATTTAACTTTTGTAATAGAAGTATGCTTTTTTTTTTTTTAACTTTTTTTGTCAACAGAAACTCTGGAACTTCTGTGGCTTTACTAGCTAAAAAACATCTGCCAGTAACCAAATTCATGGTCTGATGATGTTCAAAACAAACTTTTTTTATTATTTAACCTTTCTTAAATAGGACTATTATTGAATGACACAATCTCTTGAGAAGTTTTGCTGAAATACTCTTCAGATATCAATTACAGTTGTCGATATGTTTTCTGGCTTTGGGACAAACATGAGTGAGTAGAAGGGGAGTTGAAAGCCTTGAGGGTTTGCAAAGAGTGGTTTGATAGGATGGCAAGCATTAATTGAATAAGCTCTTTAATGTAACGTGATTTATTGGAAATAGATTCTGGACAAGTTGCTAGCCTCAGAGGTGAGGCGATAGAATAGCTTCCTCTTTAGGTTACCTTTATGAGCACAGAGCAGATTATTAGTGATAGAATATCTTTATTTTGTGGTAATCTGGCTGGCAGTTGTAATATTGTATTACGTTAGTTAGGTCTTAAGTAGGCAAGTGGCCATTTCTCTCCACTCCCTTTTGTAAGCATGTTGGATTCTTTTTCCCCCCGAGACAGCACAAAATTGTGAAACTTTGCCTTTTGTATAATAAAACTTGGCTACCATTTTAGAGTTAGAAAAATGGGAAGCATGCTAACCATTGCTTCAGGCCTGAGCAGCCAAACCACAGAGTCACCGTGGTAGGAATTTAAGTCAAACCAAAGGCACCAGAGACCATATTTGAGAGATCTGGGGTGTTGGGCTTACTTTGTTGAGTGCATCTGAAGTTTCTAGTGTGGTTGAGTACATAGTGACTCTACAGAACTGGAATTAGCAAGGGCATTCTTTGGGGGTGATCCCTCTTCTCCTTTGCCTAAGGAGGGAAATTTCAAGCCCAGCAGAGGAGGATTATGTTAATATTTACTAATTATAACTAGGCCATGGTCTAGAGATCTCAGGGAGAGGAATAGCAAATGGGGGTGGATAAAGTAGGAGTTGGTATGTGATATGGAAAAGGGAAGTGACTAGATGATAACGTCCCAGTAGGAACGAGGAAGAAGCCAAAGGTTTACATCTGAACTTTGAATGAGGTACCTGTGGCAGCAGCTTTACCAAGTGGAGATGATAAATAATTCCTGGTACAGAGAAAGCTGACTTTCAAATTTGTGAAGACTAAGAAAGATCCAAGTCCAGAAAGACAACTGTAAACAAGTTGCACAGAACGTTATCAGTTTACCCAGTGGTGATCAGATAACTCGGATGATTAGAAAGCATTTTAAATAAGAGTAGACAGCTCATGTTTTTCTTTTTTGGAGGTAGAACTCATCAGAACATTCAAAGGCATTGTACTGTTTTGATTAGCACGAGGGCCTTCTGATTTCAGGCCGGTACTCTTTCTAGCACACTACTTTGTGTGCGTGTGTGGAGGTGGGGAGAGGTGAGAGTAATGGAAGGAAACATGAAGGTTTATATATGACTTTAAAGAAGGTGGCTAAAACCACGTCTTATTCTACACCCTTGAGATGGTCATCCTATTACGTCCTGCTTTTTTGCGGCTGTATTATATTAAAATAGAGTTTTGCAAAACATTTCTTGCTGAGTTGGATGTTATGTGGTCATTATACTGAAGTTGAGAACCATTGAACGTTTTGAAGCAGTGAAATAACATAGTCACCTCTGTGTTTTAGAAAAAAAAATAGCACTGCGTGAAAGAAAGGTGGAGATGGTATTGGAATTGGGAGAGATTGTAGAGATGTAGAATGTTCTAATGTAGAACGTTTAGGCAATTGCTAACAAGAGCCTGGACCAACGCAGTGACAGTGAAAGTAGAGAGGGATGGTAAACCTGAGACAAGGCTTTGGGTAGAATCTATATATTTTGTCAGATGGTTGAACTTAGATGATAGGAGTGAAGTGCCATGTCAAGTCTGAAATTTCTAGTGTGGTTGAGTAAAGGGTGACTGTACAAAACTAGAACTAACCATGGCATCTTCTCCTCTCATCACCTGCCAGTAACCCATTGCCAAGCCCTGTTGATTCTAGTTCGGAAACAGAGAGTGAGTACCTCCTACTGACTTCACTTCCATCCCTCTAGTCCAAGCTGCTGTCTCCTGCCTGGATGGCTGCCATGTCCTCTTACTTGGTGCATAGTATCTGCTATTTCACCTTGCCACCATATTTTCCGTATGACAGTGACACTGATGCTTTTAAGGTACACTTACGATCACGTCGCTCTCCTACTTCACCTTCTCCGTGGTGAAATAGCACCGTCTCCTTATTGCTTTTAACATGAAGACCAAAACCTTAGATGTGGCCTAGAACGTATTGGATGTGGGCCCTGCCTGCTGTATCAGCCTCATCTCAGATCATTTCACTGTTTTGATGTGGCTCCAGCTGTTCTGTCCATCTTTCAAGGTATCAAATTCTCTTGAGACTTGCTTCTTTTGCACATGCATTTTCCCTGCTTGAGATGATTTAACCTCTCCTTTTCACTAGGCCAACTCCTTCTCCCCTTCAGCCTCTGATTTATTTTTTTCTTCATTATATAAAGAAGAGAAATCAAATAACAATAATTATATAAATATAATTGTATAATAATTATATAACTTCCTTATATAATTATTCAGTGAATGGAGTTTCATGGCACCAGGGATTTTTTCCAGTTTTAAAAAAATTACTAAATCCCCAGTGCAGTACCTGGTAGATAGCAGCTGTTTAATAAATATATTCTAGGTAAATGAATAATAGAACAGATGTGAATTGATCATATGGGTCATTAGGAATATTTAGTAAACTGTCTAGTACTAGTCATTTCTTGTACCTCTCAATTATACAGAAGATATAATGTAGGTTATGTTTTAGTTGACAGCATTTTTTTTTTAAACATCTTTATTGGAGTAAAATTGTTTTACAGTGTTGTGTTAGTTTCTGCTGTATAACAGAGTGAATCAGCTATATGCATACGTATATCCCCATATCCCCTCCCTCTTGCGTCTCCCTCCCACCCTCCTTATCCCACCCCTCTAGGTGGTCGAAAGCACCGAGCTGATCTCCCTATGCTATGCGGCTGCTTCCCACTAGCTATCCAATTTACATTTGGTAGTGTATATATGTCCATGCCACTCTCTCACTTCATCCCAGCTTACCCTTCCCCCTCCCCGTGTCCTCAAGTCCATTCTCTACGTCTGTGTCTTTATTCGTGTCCTGCCCTTAGGTTCTTCAGAACCATTTCTTTCTTTCTTTTTTTTTTTTTAGATTCCATATATATGTGTTAGCATACGGTATTTGTTTTTCTCTTTCAGACTTACTTCACTCTGTATGACAGACTCTAGGTCCTTCCACCTCACTACAAATAACTCAATTTTGTTTCTTTTTGTGGCTGAGTAATATTCCATTTTATATACGTGCCACATCTTCTTTATCCATTCATCTGTTGATGGATACTTACGTCGCTTCCATGTCCTGGCTATTGTAAATAGAGCTGCAGTGAACATTGTGGTACATGACTCTTTTTGAATTATGGTTTTCTCAGGGTATATGCCCAGTAGTGGGATTGCTGGGTTGTATGGTAGTTCTATTTTTAGTTTTTTAAGGAACCTCCATACTGTTCTCCATAGTGGCTATACCAGTTTACATTCCCACCAACAGTGCAAGAGGGTTTCCCTTTTCTCCATACCCTCTCCAGCATTTATTGTCTGTAGATTTTTTGATGATGGCCATTCTGACTGGTGTGAGGTGATAGCTCATTGTAGCTTTGATTTGCATTTCTCTAATGATTACTGATGTTGAGCATCCTTTCATGTATTTGTTGGCAATCTGTATATCTTCTTTGGAGAAATGTCTATTTAGGTCTTCTGCCCATTTTTGGATTGGGTTGTTTGTTTTTTTTATATTGAGCTGCATGAGCTGCTTGTATATTTTGGAGATTAATCCTTTGTCAGTTGCTTCATTTGAAAATATTTTCTCCCATTCTGAGGGTTGTCTTTTTGTCTTTTTTATGGTTTCCTTTGCTGTACAAAAGCTTTTAAGTTTTATTAGGTCCCATTTGTTTATTTTTGTTTTTATTTCCATTTCTCTAGGAGGTGGGTCACAAAGGATCTTGCTGTGATTTATGTCATAGAGTGTTCTGCCTATGTTTTTCTTTAAGTGTTTTATACTGTCTGGGCTTACATTTAGATCTTTAATCCATTTTGAGTTTATTTTTGTGTATGGTGTTAGGGAGTGTTCTAATTTCATTCTTTTACATGTAGCTGTCCAGTTTTCCCAGTACCACTTATTGAAGAGGCTGTCTTCTCTCCATTGTATACTCTTGCCTCCTTTATCAAAGATAAGGTGACCATATGTGCGTGGGTTTATCCCTGGGCTTTCTCTCCTGTTCCATTGATCTATATTTCTGTTTTTGTGCCAGTACCGGACTGTCTTGATTACTGTAGCTTTGTAGTATAGTCGGAAGTCCGGGAACCTGATACCTCCACCTCGGTTTTTCTTTCTCAGGGTTGCTTTGGCAATTCGGGGTCTTTTGTATTTCCATACAAATTTTTTGTTCTAGTTTTGTGAAAAATGCCATTGGTAGTTTGATAGGGATCACATTGAATCTGTAGATTGCTTTGGGTACTAGAGTCATTTTCACAATGTTGATTCTTCCAATCCAAGAACATGGTATATCTCTCCATCTGCTTGTATCATCTTAAATTTCTTTCATCAGTGTCTTATAGTTTTCTGCATACAGGTCTTTTGTCTACTTAGATAGGTTTATTCCTAGGTATTTTATTTTTTGTTGTTGCAGTGGTAAATGGGAGTGTTTTCTTAATTTATCTTTCAGATTTTTCTTCATCAGTGTATAGGAATGCAAGAGATTTCTGTGCATTAATTTTGTATCCGGGTACTTTACTAAATTCATTGTTGACCTCTCGTTTTATGATAGCATCTTTAGGATTCTCTATTATGGTATCATGTCATCTGCAAACAGTGACAGTTTTACCTCTCTTTTCCGATTTGGATTCCTTTTTTTCCTTTTTCTTCTCTGACTGCTGTGGCTAAAACTTCCAAAACTGCGTGGAATAATAGTGGTGAGAGTGGGCAACCTTATTTTGTTCCTCATCTTAGAGGAAATGGTTTTAGTTTTTCACCATTGAGAACGATGTTGGCTGTGGGTTTGCCATATTTGGCCTTTATTATGTTGAGGTAAGTTCCCTCTATGCCTACTTTCTGGAGAGTTTTTTATCATAAATGGGTGTTGAATTTTGTCAAAAGCTTTTTCTGCATCTATTGGGATGATCATATGGTTTTTCTTCTTCAGTTTGTGAATATGTTTTATCACATTGGTTGATTTGTGTATACTTAAGAATCCTTGCATTCCTGAGATAAACCCCGCTTGATCGTGGTATATGATCCTTTTAATGTGCTGTTGGATTCTGTTTGCTAGTATTTTGCTGAGGATTTTTGCATCTATGTTCATCAGTGATATTGGCCTGTAGTTTTCTTTCTTTGTGACATCTTTGTCTGGTTTTGGTAGCAGGGTGATGGTGGTCTCGTAGAATGAGTTTGGGAGTGTTCCTCCCTCTGCTATATTTTGGAAGAGTTTGAGAAGGATAGGTGTTAGCTTTTCTGTTAATGTTTGATAGAGTTTGCCTGTGAAGCCATCTGGTCCTGGACTTTTGTCTGTTGGAAGGTTTTTTTGTTTTTTTGTTTGTTTCTTTTTGATTCTTTGTTTTTTGAGGTACGTGGGCCTCTCACTGTTGCGGCCTCTCCCGTTGCGGAGCACAGGCTCTGGACGCACAGGCTCAGTGGCCATGGCCCACGGGCCCAGCCGCTCCACAGCACATGGGATCCTCCCGGACCGGGGCACGAACCTGTGTCCCCTGCATCGGCAGGCAGACTCTCAACCACTGCGCCACCAGGGAAGACCTGTTGGAAGGTTTTTAATCACAGTCTCAATTTCAGGGCTTGTGATTGGTGTGTTTATATTTTCTTTTTCTTCCTGTTTCAGTCTGGGAAGGTTGTGCTTTTCAAAGAATTTGTCCATTTCTTCCAGGTTGTCCATTTTATTGGCATATAGTTGCTTGTAGTAATCTCTCATGATCCTTTGTATTTCTGCAGTGTCAGTTATAACTACTCCTTTATCATTTCTAATTCTATTGATTTGAGTCTTCTCCCTTTTTTTTTTTGATGAGTCTGGCTAATGGTTTATCCATTTTGTTTATCTTCTCAAAGAACCAGCTTTTAGTTTTATTGATCTTTGCTATTGTTCCCTTCATTTCTTTTTCATTTATTTCTAATCTGATCTTTATGATTTCTTTCCATCTGCTTTTTTGTTCTTCTTTCTCTAATTGCTTTAGGTATAAGGTTAGGTTGTTTATTTGAGATGTTTCTTGTTTAAGGTAGGATTGTATTGCTATAAACTTCCCTGTTAGTACTGCTTTTGTTGCATCCCATAGGTTTTGGGTTATTGTGTTTTCATTGTCGTTTGTTTCTAGGCATTTTTTGGTTTCCTCTTTGATTTCTTCAGTGATCTCTTGGTTATTTAGTAGTTTGTTGTTGTTTAGCCTCCATGTGTTTGTATTTTTTACAGTTTTTTTTTTCCTGTAATTGATATCTAGTCTCATAGTGTCATGGTTGGAAAAGATACTTGATACGATTTCAATTTTCCTGAATTTACCAAGGTTTGATTTGTGACCCAAGATATGATCTATCCTGGAGAATGTTCCATGAGCACTTGAGAAGAAATTGTATTCTGTTGTTTTTGGATGGAATGTCCTATAAATATCAATTAAGTCCATCTTGTTTAATGTGTCACTTAAAGCTTATGTTTCCTTATCTGTTTTCATTTTGGATGATCTGTCCATTGGTAAAAGTGGGGTGTTCAAGTCCCCTACTATTATTGTGTTACTGTCGATTTCCCCTTTTATGGCTGTTAGCATTTGCCTTATGTATGTGTTGGGTGCATAAATATTTACAGTTGTTATATCTTCTTGGATTGATCTCTTGATCATTATGTATTGTCCTTCTTTGTCTATTGTTATAGTCTTTATTTTAAAGTCTATTTTGTTTGATAGAATTGCTACTCCAGTTTTCTGTTGATTTCCATTTGTATGGAATATCTTCTTCCATCCCTTCACTTTCAGTCTATATGTGTCCCTAGGTATGAAGTGGGTCTCTTGTAGACAGCATATGTATGGGTCTTGTTTTTGTATCCATTCAGCCAGTCTCTGACTTTTGGTTGGAACATTTAATCCATTTACATTTAAGATAATTATTGATATGTATGTTCCTATTACCATTTTCTTAATTTTTGGGGGTTTGTTTTTGTAGGTCTTTTCCTTCTCTTGTGTTTCCTGCCTCAAGAAGTTCCCTTAGCATTTGTTGTTAAGCTGGTTTGGTGGTGCTGAATTCTCTTAGTTTTTGCTTGTCTGTAAAGGTTTTAATTTCTTTGGCGAATCTGAACAATCCTTGCTGGGTAGAGTAATCTTGGTTGTAGTTTTTTCCCTTTTATCACTTTAAATATGTCCTGCCCACTCCTTTCTGCCTTGCAGAGTTTCTGCTGAAAGATCAGCTCTTAACCTTATGGGTATTCCCTTGTATGTTATTTGTTGCTTTTCACTTGCTGCATTTAATATTTATGTTTGTATTTAACTTTTGATAGTTCGATTAATATGTGTCTCGGTGTGTTTCTCTTTGGATTTATCCTGTATGGTACTCTTTGCGCTTCCTGAACTTGATTGACTATTTCCTTTCCCATGTTAGGGAAGTTTTCGACTATAATCTCTTCAGATATTTTCCAGAGCCTTTCTTTTTCTCTTCTTCTTTTGGGACCCCTATCATTCGAATGTTGGTGTGTTCAGTGTTCTCCCAGAGGTCTCTGAGACTGTCCTCAATTCTTTTCATTCTTCTTTTGTTATTCTGCTCCCTGGCAGTTACTTCCACCATTTTATCTTCCAGGTCACGTATCAGTTCTTCTGCCTCAGTTATTCTGTTATTGATTCCTTCTAGAGTAATTTTAATTTCAGTAATTGTTCATCACTGTTTGTTTGCTCTTTAGTTCTTCTACATCATTGTTAAATGTTTCTTGTATTTTCTCCATTCTGTTTCTGAGATTTTGGATCATCTTTACTATCATTACTCTGAATTCTTTTTCAGGTAGGTTGCCCATTTTGTGTTCATTTATTTGGTCTTGTAGGTTTTTTCCTTGCTCCTTCGTCTGTAACAATTTTTTTTGTCATTTTATTTTTTATGTTTTTGATGGGTGGTGCTGTACTCCTGTGTTATGGTTGTTTGGCCTGAGACGTCTAGCACTGGAGTTTGCAGACAGTTGGATAGAGGTGGGTCTTGGTGCTGAGATGAGGATCTCCAGGAGGCCTCACTCCGATTGATATTCCCTGGGGTCTGAGGTTCTTTGTTAGTCCAGCGGTTCAGGCTTGGAGCTCCCACCGCAGGAGCTCAGGCCTGACCTCTGGCCTAGGAATCCAGATCCTGAAAGCTTTGTGGCATGGTTTAAAAAATAATAATAATAAAGGAAGAAAGAAAGAAAAAAAGAAGCAGTACAATATCAAAGAATAGAAAACAAAATATAATTAGAAAGATAAAAAATATATTAGGAAAAATTAAACTATTTGAAACAACTGCAACAAGGTAAAAGAAAACCACAACAGAAAAAAAGAAAAAAACATGGGGGGGAGGGGAGAAGCCAAAAGGAGAGATCACTAACAAAGTATAAAGAATAAAATAAAACTAGAAAAATAAAAGATTTATTAGGAATAAGAAAAATTTGAAAGTATCAACAATGAATCAAGAAGGTAAAACAGGATCCCGGTCTAAAAGAGGAAAAAAGAAAAGGGGGGAGCGGGGGGCGGGGGGAAGCCTTGGCTCTGTGGGCGGAGTTTAGTCGGGGTAGAACTTAGGCAGGGGCGCGTTCTAGGGTGGGGTGGCACCTTGGCGGGGCGATGTTCAAGCGTGGGGTGGTGTCTCTGCTTAGGACCTGGTTGCTGGGGGTTTCTGTTGTCCCCGTAGGTGTCTGTGGTCCCCCACCGGTGCCTGGTAGGTGCCCTAGTTGTGAGGAGACGTGAATTCTGTCTCCTCCTAGTATGCCATCTTGACTCCTCCTAGTTGACAGTGTTTTGAAGATCAGAATAATATAGTCAAACATGGAACATTTTTGATAATCTGATAGTAAAGTATGGGAACTTGGAAACTTAGAGAACTGAAGACTCAACATGTCTGGTAGTCTTTGCCCTTCCTTATTTCCTACCAACCAGTGTATTGATTAACCAGGCTTATATGACAATAAATATACCCTATTAACCCATCTCAGGGTCCCATGGCTAATAAGTGATAGAGTAGGTGGTATTTGAGGCCAGATTTATTTAATTCCCAGTCCTGGGCTCAGCCACTTACCTATTGAAATCAGGTATAAAATATGCAAAAATGTTTTGTAAACTCTAAACAAAGTGAGGTTTAGTATGCAGATGATGTATCCAACTTCCTCCTTGAAGTAACTATAAACTGTGTATTTCATTAAATGATAGAGAGGAGAATGGTGAATTCTGTGTATGAGTAGCATTGAATGATTCAAGTTGAGCTGTTTTGCAAAGGCTTCATTGTGATTTCATGGTTGTATGTGGGAAGCAGAGAGTTCCTAATTTCTTCTGCTGTGAGACTCCCAAGGAGACATTTATATTAGTAATACTGAATTTGCAAACCTGCATTTTAAAATTTAGCTCTGTTTGTATTCTTTATCTCTCTGGGAGGTGTTCACTACATTATGAAATTCTGTGCTTTTGCCTCCTGCTAAGGATTTGAGTTCTTAGCCTAATTAATCATTAAGTGTTGTCAGTCTATCATGATGTGGTTAATTATCAGAGAGACCCTTTCCTGGGTAACTATAGAAACCTTAGCAGTACTAGTTATTATCTAGAATTATAGAATTTGGTTTTTAAAGCATTTTAGCCTTTGATAGTTATGGGCAAATAATTGCTCATCATCTAGAAATAAAGGAAAGCTTGCATGAAGCTGAGATTGTAAAATAATTTATACATAATGGACATGTGTTCTAAATAATTTATAAATAATAGAATGTGTTTGTAGAATATTTCTGACTTCAACTTAAAAGGCTTTTGTTCAACAGTTTTGTATGTTTTTAACAGAACTCTTTCACAGACTGTCTGTATTTTTCCCCAATGATGTTTAGAACCTTCTTAATACAAGTCTAAGGTAATTCCTGACTTCCAGTGGTTTTGTGGTTTCATAGTGCATAGCAGCTGCATATCCGGGTGGAAAACAGCTGAATACATATAAAGACAATATTGATATTGTACAATATCATTGGAAGGAGCAGAAGTAAAAACAGTTTTTTTTCTGTTCTGAGAAATTCCATCTCATTTAGAAAGGACAAAAAGGTATATCATTGCACTTTTTAATGTGATGCTCAACAAGGATTATAGTCTGAATGGGGTTGAACGTTATTGTGGCAAGTGGAAATCTGCCAAATGTATACCATCCTTAGTCCATTGCATTGTTCAGAGAACAGGTAACGTCCTGTTTGGAGGAGGCAGAGTGTTTAAAGCATGTTACCCTCTCTCACTGGTTGAGTGGAGTTTAGTGACATGTAATGATAGTGATTTGTTTTCATGATGTAACATGTGAACAGCTTATTTACGGTTCTCTTGTATTTCTGTGCATGTTTGCTTTCAAGGAGAATGTAGTGATCAGAACTTTAATTTGCCTTTTAGGTCAATGCTAGATTCTTGGGAATTTACGAGAGCAGATGAATGATTTTTATGTACAAAGTATCACAGTATCAGTATATTAAAACTTAAGGCCCAATATACATCTATTAAAAATTCTATTTTATTAAAATCCTCTTTTAATAAAAGTGTACATGTAAACATCTGTACTTGAGACATGGATTATTTTGTCAACTTATTTCTGCCATGCAAGCTTAATTCTTAATTTCCACAATTGTTTGCATCACAGAATAAAGCTAGCTTTAAAATTGATTATTTACTTTTTCAGATCAAAACATAGATATTTTGGCCATGAGGAGTCAGCTGCCAATTCAGTTGATACACAACAATGGCAGCAATTCCTTTTCATTGTTGGCCTTCCCCTTCCAAATTAAGTATAATTTATTGTTGTCGGAAATCCAAGTCACTACAGATATTAATGATTGCTTTGAAAAAGAGACGCTTTTTTAAAGGTCTGCAGTCTTGTGGTAAGTTCAATAAGTATACCTAATGGATACATCTAGACTGAACCAGGTATTTGCCTTTTTTATTAATGTATTTTTTCTTATGATTCTCCTTCAGCAAACCAAAGTGCTTAATAGGCTGTTTCTGTTGTTTTTGTGGCATCATGGGTCGTGCTGTTTCAAATCTCTTACTACATGGTAATAGCTTTTTCAGCTTTGATGATCAGACTCTGCTCTTAATATTTATCCATTTTCTTACTGTACAAGTTTGCAGGCTAATAATGCTGTTGAAAGTTTGCTTGATGAGAAACAATGAAAATTATATCTCTTTTTTTAAAACAACTGAGGTAACACATTTTGTTAGATGAGAGTGTTAGAATTCTTATGGCGAGTGTAGTGTCACTGGTTTCCTTATGCCAGAATGTTGATCAGCCTAATTATCTAAGAATCTTCTGGTTCTCGAGTGTGCTACAGCTGTGACCCTCCCTTTGTCTTTGAAATAACGATCTTCCACAGTGTGTGTGCACAAGGGAATGTTTTTTCACAAGATAATTTTTTTTCATATTTGAGTTTCACTCCTGGTTGAAATGATACTGTTTGCTAAATATATACTAAGAGTCCTGGTTATTTATCTGCTCCAGTGAAACCACACCAGTCATCCAGTTGTGAAATATTTGAAATCAGCCATATGAAAAGAAAATTTAGTGCAACTTAAGCTATTTCTAATAATTCTCCAAAAAAATTGTATTTCCCCACCATATCTTTCTAATTAGGCAATGCATTATTTATCCTTTTTCACAATTTCCTTACCCTCCTTGGTTATGTATGGATATTTCTGAAACAGTTTTAATTTGTTTATTTTTATACTACTGGTTACTAATAATTATTGGACCCACATTAAATGCTGTTAGTTCAAATTATGTATGACAAGAAGGGTGCTATTCCAGATTTGTGATTGCTTTTCATTTTCAAAAGAGTACTTGTTCCTTAAAAATTTCTGTTCCGTCTACCTGTTGTGGCATTTTCCTTTAATTTGGATTCAAGAAGAAGATGGGTACGCCACAAACTCTACATTTCATGCAGAGCTGGTCTGGCAGTGGAAGAATTGTAACTGACTGGGCAACCTGACTTGTCTCAAATGGCTTCATCTCTGAGCTCCTCATCAAGGGAGATGTTTAAGTCTAGCACATGAGTAGGACATTATGGAATAATCAACACTGACCTGAGTTGGGAAAACCTGGAATAATCATGATCAGTGTGTATAAGTCAGAGGGTTGGTTTTGGTGAGGCCTTTCTTCCTGGCTTGAAGACAGCCACCTTCTTGCTGTGTCATCACATGGCCTTTTCCCTGTGCACACATGGAGAGAGAGAGAAATCTCTGGGGTGTCTCCCTCTTTTAGGGACACTAGTCCTTTTGGATTAGGGCCCACCTTTATAATCTCATTTTACCTAATTACCTTCCTAAAGGCCCTATCTCCAAATACATTCACATGGGGTGTTAGGGTTTCAACATATGAATTTTGGGGGCATACAGATCAGTGTATAACACAGTGCTACTACACACGAAACACTTACCATGTGCTGGATACTCATTTACAGACAACCTGTTTTACATGTGAGGAAACTGAGATCCTGAGAGATTGTCTTACTCAAGATCACAGATAATAAGGGACAGTTGGGATTTAAACCCTTGCAATCTGGCTTTAGAACCTGAGTCTTTACCTGTTAGTTATTCTGTCTTTAATAGTGGTATATTTAGTTTTTCCTTGCTAAATTTACTTTGGGTCTAATATTGGAAGAGATTTTTTTCTGCTTATTTGTATAGAATATCAAATTGGTTTTCAACTTAAATTTTTTTTTTTTTTTTGTAATTGACTTTTTACCTGTTGTAACAGTTAAGAGGGCAGACTCCAGAGCAAGAGTTTATGGGTTCAAAGGTCTTTTTCTGGAAAAGAGGGAATAGAGAAAATCCACATAGTTGGGATGTTGAGAGAATTAAATGAGAGAACACTTATTAAGGACTTAGAAGTGAGCCTGGTGCACAGTACTCGGTAAGTATGCGTGTGTATTAAAGACAGGGCAGTAAATAAAAAATGATCTCAGGCAAGTTATTTTCCTTCCCTGTCTTAGGCAAGGCTTGCCTTATGGAAAGTGTTTTGTTATAAATCTTACACACCTGCTAACCAGTGGCAGCACAGGGTTCTTCACAGTATTTATATGCCCTGGCAAACTTGCCGGTTAGGTAGGTCTTTACAAAGTGAATGTTGTTTTCAATTTTTTTTTCTCTAAGTGCTTTGAAGATGTCATGGGAATATTATTGGGTTTTTTTTTTTTTTTGACCAGTAGGTTATTAAATTCCTATTAAACCAAAAGATCTTTATATGCTACATGCCTAAAGGACAACCTGTGGCTTTCTGGTATAAGAATAGAACCCCAAATATCTAAAATATAGACGTCCTCAGGTTTCATTGGCTCCTGACGTGGTTACCCCGCTGATGTGCTGCTTCTGTGCCTGGACACTTCTTATGTGACCTTTTACCACCACAGATTCTGTGGCTGCAGGAGCAGAAGAACCCTTGCTCCTCCACAGCTCTTTCGCTTCCCAGCTCACCCCCAGTTCTACTTGAGTCTGCTGCCATTCACTTCCTAAGGCAGGGCCTGAAGCAACGAGATGGAGCATAAAAGGGGAAAGAGAAGTCTGCAGGGTGAAGGAAAGCTCTGGCAGGTGCTTGCTACTCTCTGCCTTTGTTCTACTAGGTTGGTCGGCAGCGTGAAAGCAGGAAATACTTCCTGGACGTTCCTTAGTTCCCCCAATAGAAATGTAATTCTGGAAGCCTTCACTCGTTTCTGTGCCAGGGTTCAGGCTTAGTCCTGGGTTCACAGCCCAGTGGGGGAAAATGGCATGTAAACATTCATGCACAGTATATTCAGTGCCAGGGCAGAGGAACTAATACTGCTTTGGTTGTCTTGGAAGCCATCAACAAGAAGAGAAAATCATTTGTGTTGGGTCCTGAAGGTTGATTTCCAAGGTCACTGGTTGCTACGTACAACTGAACTCATTCTTGGTTGTCTTATGTGGCAAATAGCCATTTGTGGGCTCGTCAGGGAACCAAACTACCAAAGATAACATTGCTTCTGGGGGAAAATGTTTCTGTTTTAAGCAGCTGATTCACAAATGTAACTTTGGTACACAACCCATTTATAAGTTGCTATAATATAATTGTTTATATTTATGACTACTTATATATAACAGTGCTTCATTGAGAAGCTTTCTGGTCAAGTTCACATTGAGATTTTTTTCAGCAGTGATAGTGGAGTTATACTAATGCCCCGTTAGCATTCTCGCTCAGTGCCCACTTTGACCATTAACATGCATTTGTAGGACTTGGGTTGAGCACTCAGTCTGTGGCCATGAGAAAGATCCAGGCTGTGGAACCCACATGCACATCAAAACTACCTCATTGTAACAACTTAAATAATTAGTTAAGTACAGTAATCATAAAACTATAAAAATCAATTAGTGACAGGTGGTGTATGAAAATAAATCACGAAACAAGTACAGTGAAAGAATAAGCACCCAAACTCTGAAAGTACCTACTAATTCATACTGTGGCAAATGATATTTCTAAAAGCTTAATGAGTTTTTACTGTAAATATCCATTAATCTGTGATGGTTCCTTTATATCTTGTAATACTTTTCTCAACATCTGAACTTCTTTCTAATCTACTCTTTCCCCCGGGAATTATATAAATGCTTCTGTGCCCCATGTGATCTGGCTCCTCTTTATCAACATTTCTTTTTTCCAGCCTCTCCCGTGAGTTCTAGGTTCCATCGTACTGAATGAAGTGTCAGCAGTTCCTTAGATGAGCCAGGCTCTGTCCTGTCTGGTCTTCGGTACGTCCCCCTCCCCATGCCCAACTTGGCAACTCCACCCCTTTTGGGACTCGGCTTAGAAGTCAGGTATCCTTGGCCATACTTCCCTGACATGACATGTCAAGGCTACATAGATGTTTCTACATGCTCTACCAAACCTACAAAAATACTTGGATGTGTCCTTATCAGAAAGTTGTACCTATTAGTCCCCTTCTCTAGACGTTTAGACTGCTTTTAATGCATTATTTCATCCCAAGAACTTTAGCCCAGTGACTGACATGTAGGAGACACTCAAATATAAATACTATATATATGTTGAACAAATCAGTAGGTTTTATTTATTTTTGCCTCTTCTCTCTCCAAAATGTTTTAATTAACTGATAGCCACGCTCTTCACTGGCTGTCATTAATGCATCAAAATGCATAGATGTGTGGAACCAACAAATTTATACTTTCTTAATTTGGGTCCTCACATAATCATACGAGGAGCAAGTGGCAATAGAAACATGGTATATTGTGATAGGTGTAGCTTGATTCTATGACATCTTACATTCAGAAAATTCAAGGTATGTTTTTTACATAGATTTATTTGCTACTCCTTCAAGTATTATATTTTGAATTCTGTTTGTTTAGGATTCATTTTACATATTGAAGAATTTCCTTCTTGTGCTAAGGTACTTTGTGTTTATTTTTTGTTTGCTTGTAGTCCTTTCTCTGAATTGCTGGAGCCCAGAGCTCCAGTGACCTACATGCACTTCAGACTCTACACAGTGGCCTGAATTTACTGCCATCTCCTTGGATGGCAGTAAGCTAAACATTTGAAAAATTACTGCATCTCAGGGTACCAAAGGAGTTCACTAGAATTTAGTCCGACTAATGAGTTTTTTTCTCCTATTTATTTTCCCTTGTCACTGTTGCTCTGGGCTCCTTAGGAATTTATGAAGAGTATATTGCTTCTTTTTTTTTTTTAAACTTAAAAATCATCTACACTGATGTTCTTTAAGGAGAAAATAACAAAATATCACGTCTAAAAATAAGTTATTTCAGAGATGGTACATGACAGTCCCACCAATGCAATGAAAAACTATATTCATCATAATATAGATACTCTGAGTGTCAAATACTGTGGAAATTGCAAGCATTTTGCTCCCATTCTCAATATAATAAAGACAAAAAATAGCAATAAGACTAAAAACCATTTTCCAGCCAGGCACTGTGAAATGATTGTGACTCAGAACTGCTTAGGTCTCTGGGCACATAGGATGCCAGTGTTTTGTTTCTGCAGAGTCTAGATCAACTAAACATACATGTTTCTTGTTTGTTCACATAACTTTATAGCTGTTGCATTATTTCATTAAAGTTAAAAGGGGAAATTTGTTTTCATAGCAGCCGAGGCGTTACTCATCACATCTTTTTGAATCCCTACTATGTGCCATTTAGGAGCACTGCTCATCTCAGAGTCCTGCTGTGCCTCATCCTTAGGGTGAGGGACCTCTTCACCTGGGGTGTGTTTCATTTCTGCCTTGGGGCTGCCCTGGCCCTCACCCATAAAAGTACCTGATTTTTTTTTTTGCGTTACGTGGGCCTCTCACTGTTATGGTGTCTCCCGTTGCGGAGCACAGGCTCCAGATGCGCAGGCTCAGCGGCCATGGTTCACGGGCCCAGCCACTCCGTGGCATGTGGGATCTTCCCGGACCTGGGCACGAACCCGTGTCCCCTGCATCGGCAGGCGGACTCTCAACCACTGCGCCACCAGGGAAGCCTGAGTACCTGATATTATATTTCAGTTTTTATCCTACCCTCTCCCTTCTTACAGACTTGCTGACCTTTGTCAACCTCTCCTATATTAGAGAGAGAATCTGTTGCCTACTTAGGCAACATCATCAGGTGTTGAGATGGTGTTAAAAGAAGCGTAGCTCCAACCCTATTGTGACTTATATAGTCTCAGCATCGTGGCCGCTGGAAGTGGCAATTCTGGAAGGCCTTCCGTAGCTCAGTGCTGAGTTGATTCAGTCTAGTGAAACTTGATCGCCTCTTAGTAAACAGGATTTCTGGAGAGCAAGTATGATGTGAGCAAGAGTAGGCCTTGTTTTCCCTTGACCACATGAGTGAGAGAGATTTGCTGTTTTCTCATTTTAGTGTAGCCCTTTCAGGTTCAGGTATTAGGTTTTTGAACCCTCATTATATTCTTAACAGGTGGAAATTTATTTTTGTTTTCTACTACTTTTCAGGGGGAAAACATGTTTTTAATTTGTCAGCTGCCTTTAAAGGAAAAGGACTTTGGGGAGGACTCTGAACACCAGCCTTCCGGCAGGGTTGAACGTACGGGCAGTGATATTCTGTGTTCTCCTTCTCCCTCTTGCTGACTGTGGGCAGGTGCCCCTCCTCAAGTTATCTGTCTTGGCAGAGCATGGCTACTGAATTGGATTTAGCCATTGATCCAGTGAGACTGAGTTCCTTTGGCATTCTGTCATCTCTGTACTTCCGTATGGTACCTGGTCTGTCGTAGATGTTTAATACATGTTTTCTGAATAAATTTGCTTTTATAATGTCTCCTGAACAATTTGTGTGTCAAGTCAGGGAGCAGACTTCTTTCCTGATGGTTCTGCTTAGGAGAATCTTAAGTATTCAACTGAATATCCACTTGCGTTTCCCCAGGTGTCCTGGGGCAGTGGAATGCACATAAATTAATGGAGCCTGTTACCTAGGAAAGGCAAACACCTCATCAGAGAGGATTAGGCTGAGATATGCTTTTACTGGCCAAAGAAATGAGCCCCTTCTCCTCCAGCCTGACATTTTACTTGAGCAGAATCCATAGGACATATTCTTCTGTTACAGCTCTGCTTCATTACCTGGTAGGGAATGTTGTTGAATTCCCTGCTATAAACAGAATGTATGAAAATAATGACAACTTAGGAAAGTGTTACCATGAAGGTTTGATTTTAATTCTGTAACAAAGCTGGAACTAGCAGGAGAGCCATCAAACACAATTTCCCAGTTATTTTTTTTAATGACAATTAAATGTTTAAACTTTCGATATAATGGCTTCCTAAAGCTAATCTATTTATTCTCAGAAATTTTAAGTCTATCTTATTATTGTCAGTAGTAGTTTTAGTGTTCCAAGAGCCTTGTGGCCTGCCCCAGACATTTACATGAATTCTCTAACTTGGCAAAGGTTAATTTTCAGCTTACTAATATTTTTTGAAAAATAGTTCATGGAACAATCTGGATCTCTTGAGTTGTGTCTTTCTACCAGCTCTGTATCTCTCGTTGGTTATTTTGCAGTCAACAAGTTGGGGGTGCCACCACTCCAGAAACGTTCCTTGTAGTCCTGGGATCCCAAGAGTTCTACCTTAAATATTTCATCATGAAGGTTTTAGTGTCTCTTCAATTGAAGTTACTTAATTCACAGTCCTTTTTTGGACGAACCAAGTCTTTGAGTCATTAAATAAATCCAAGCATTGAGAATTATTTCATTTGCAGTCAAGGTTCAGAGAAAAGATAAGGACCTCGTATGTTGTAGGAAGTCCTCTGCGTCCTGATACTTACATTCTGGTCCCAGTGACTGCCCGAATGAGTTTTCTAACATGGAGTTGATATCACCTGCTCCCAAAGCAGCATCTAAGAGTCTGCCAATTTAGATGAAGCAACTTCTGAAATAATTGGTCAGTATAGGAGAGAATGAGGTTTTCCTAAAGCCATGGCCTCTAGGTTGTTGTTTTTATTTCTCAGTTTTTATTTCGTTTTTAGTCAGTCTCCTGAAGGGTCCAGAAAATGGAAAAGATTGCCCTTAACTTTCATGACTTAAGTTCACACTGTAAGAGAAAATGCTCACCCAAAAGAAAATAGAAAGTAAAACCCTCTATATCTTAGAATTGGATGTAAGCTTAAAGGCTTTTCTGTAGTCATTTCATGACTGCCATGGAATTGTGAACACTTGAGTACCACAACAGTCAAATTTCTAACTTATCCCCTGATCAGAATGAAAACGATAGCAATTCACTTGACTTTTAAATTTAGGCCTTGTTTTCTATAGTATTATTTCATAATATATTTTAAAGCACTGTTTCTCATCTCTTTACCCATGTTATATCATTCCCCTCTTATTTAGACATATAAGAGAACTGCCATTCATCATAATCTTGAAATTCATTTATAATAGTTCATAATAATTTATGTATAATATCACTGCAGTAAGAAAACATTGACTGTTTTTTAAATGGATTTCTAAAATATATCCCACTTTCCACTTTGCTTTCTGAAAGAAGAGTTTTGGAGAGTCAGAGGGTTTTAAGAGTAGAATGAATCTTGGAAGCCATTGTGGATAAGGGGGCTCACTTTGCAACTGAGGAAAGTGAAGAGTTTCAGTGGCTCACCTGAGAATAGTGAATTCATGAGCTAGTGCAGTGGTTACTACAGATCTTGGTTTTCTGATTACTTTTCATTGCATTGCTCCTTTTGATTATATCAGACTGCCTCACTCTTTTAAACCAAGTTTTGTACCAGTAATCAGATTTTGCAAGGGTCATCAGGGCCATTATATCACTGACCTTGTCTGTGTCCTTCTTATTATTACACCCAGCTAATTCCGGTATAGAAAATGAAAGTGCTTAATTATGATCCCACCTTGGTTTTCACTATTTCTGTGCCTATGCTTATTTATTTATTAACCCACATTACTTCTGCCCTTCACATCTGAGAACTAGAAAATTTGTGCTTGGATGCTTTACTGTTAATAATCCTTTGCCTTACAGTGCCTGAAACTTATTTTTTATCACATTTACTAAAATGTGTACAGGAATATGGTTTCAGAGAGAGTGCTAGACTATATCTTTTACATGTAACAAAAAAGTTCTTTGGAGCTAATGCCCTTGGGATACTTGATAATGAAAGTCGGAAGGGTGTTAAAAATCTAATTTAGAAAGACTTCACCAATTTGGTAAATAGAAAAATTCTGAATAGTGAGTCTGATAGCAAATATACATTTGTTGGACTTTTGATTGGTTATGGATATGTGCTGAACTTTATGAGTATAAAAGCACAAATATCAGAACGTATTGTATTCTATCTTATATTTTTTCTTGAAGTACTTAAAATATTATCCCTTTGAACCTGCTTCACAGTTTTTTCTTGTTAAAGAATGCAGCAATAATGGCTTTAAACATGAACTCTTAAAACAAATTATTGGGACCAGAGCTTTTGTATTCTTTATCGAGTTTTATCTTGACCAAAGAACCATAATATGTACCCTTTATTTTCATAGTTCTTGCTATATTGTAAAGAAAACCAGACAAAGCCCTGAGTTTCCTTTTGAAATAAGACTGATTTTTTTTTAATGGCCAGAGAAGCTGAAGAAAAAAATCCAAAACTTGGAATTTAGGATTTTACAACCTATAATCACATATTCTGTGTCTGTCCATCCTCCTACTCCCAACACCACCACCTATACCTGACCCCCCAACCCTTTGCAACACTATATGTATTTCAAATGTCACCTAAAATACAAACTTAGTCCTATGATTAAGTCCTAGATACTGTTAAGTACTCAATTAGAAAGGCCTGTGGATTCTAATGCAGAGAGTTTACGACCTGGTGTGTTTCAGCTAATTTTAATTCTTTTAGATGTCTTGTACACAAATTTCTTGATTACCTCCTACATCTCTCTTAATCTGGATTACTGAACATAATAATAAGGTTTTGCTTTTTTTTTTAATAGACCCATTCATCACTCGGATCTTTTAGCACTTCACAAACAGCTGGTGGCAAGCAGTGTTACTGACATTCTTTGAGTTTTTTTGGTTGCTTTTTTTTTTTTTTTTTTTTATTACACTTGACTGTCATGAGCATGACCAAGGAAGGAAAAAGGGAGACCAGCTTTCGTTTAATCCATGGTGATCAAAAGAAGTCCCCATTAATAGTTCAGACTGATTTGACAGTAACTTGTACTTGCAAAATATGAGGCTCACTCCAACTTTTCTTCCTTTTTCCTTTTTTTTCTTTTTTTTAAATAAAATCTTCTCTTTGATGGAAACAAAGTTTTAGTTTTAGCCGGAATATTTTGTTCTTATTTTAGAGGACTATTCCTTAGTCCCTTTATCATCATGGGAAGGGCCTATCAATTCTCCTGTACCTCATTTGATTTGTAAAAAATTCCTAACTTGTCCTGAAAGTGAGCTGACTCATCCATTTTGGTTAAGTGTCTCCAGTGGTGTGTTGGTAAACGTTTATCAGCCGGCACTCAGGGCCAGGATGAGGTAGAGTGGGACTGATTTATAGCGTGTGCCAATTACCATGATGAAAATACTCCTGTGGACAATTCCAACCTACCAGTATGATGTTACTAAGCAGAAGATTGATCAAGGCTGTGAACTAGCACAGTACTATATAATCTTCCCACCATGTAGACAACAACAGATGTAAATAGCCTTAAAAGCACAGGTCACAGTAAAATGTCATAAAGTATTTAGGAAGTGATACATTTTGAGTTTTTATTATATTTGTTTTTAACATAATTTATTGAATTGTAATTTTATATTATTTGATAATGGATGTGGTTAAACAGGTGGCCCACAAAATGCCTGAAATTTAACAGTCTGCTCCCTGAGTTGGTATGAAGCCTCCTTAGAAGACCCCTGTCAATGTTTGGTGGCCCTGAGTCCAGCTACATGTGATTTGTTTCTTTGATTATTGTCCTTACCTTTGAAAATGCTGCTGCTTACTCTCTGTAGTTAACACATTATTTTTATCGTCATCATTAATATAAATATTTTAATAAGTTGCTTAGGTTTGATAATATGTTTTTGCTTCTACATAAAATAAGTTAAAGATAGGTGTTCATTATCCCTAGAAACTTAAAACCCAAGAAAGATAGTACTAGTCATGGAGAGAATAGAAATATTTAAAATGTAAACATTGAACAATAACTCAGTTAAATCTTCATGTTTTCCCAAACTTAGGTAAGGAAAAGATGTTCCATTCCATTCTGATTAGTTCAGTACTGCCTTTGGTGGATTAAAATATATTTAAAATATATTTTGTTGAGCACTGCCCCCGTCTCTTTCAATTTTTGTATGAATAGATACTGATTTTGGAGACATTCCTTCACATTCCAGACAGGAAAACAGTGTTAGTCATTATACCGTTGTATGCTAGATTAGCTTCAAAGAGCAAAGGACACTCCCATAGTCTGCCCGGGACGGACTTTGGAGACTACTGGGCACATATGAAGAATGTTTAGGGCTTGTTGGCGAATAACAGAGGGAGAAGGGGTTTCCTTTTACTAAAGAAGAATGCTCAGCGGGCTGGTCAGGGTTGACAGTGACATGCCAGTCTTGTCACTGGAGACCAGAGCATGTGAATTTCTCTTCTGTTACCAATGGAGAATACTTGGTAGCAACCCAAGCTCTCCCCAAAGAGAGGCATGCTGTAGAAATGTCTAACCTTTTATAGGATTAGATCATTAGAAAACTTATTAGCTGAGCTTGTCCAGAAATGCATTTCCTGAACAGTTTTCATAGTTTTGCTCTTAGTGAGAACAGTTACAAGCAGCAGTTAAATAAAGAATATATTTCCTACTTTATATTTCATATTTCTTCTATTCTAGCTGATGTGATAAATTATTTTTAGAGTTTACTAACAGGAGGTCATTTCTTTCCCTTACAGCACACTTTTCTTTTTCTTAAGATAAGGATTCTTAACCTTTAAAATGGTGAATCACTATATTGTATACCTGTAGCTTATGTAATATTGTGTATCAACGATACTTGAATTTTAAAAAAAAACAAAAACAGATAAGGATTCTATGTAACATATTAATCCTTGCAGTTTTTATTTTGGTGATCAAGAATTGAAAGTGAAATTTAACAGGTGTGTGTTAATATGTGTGATTGAGACTTGTTTCCTGATCACTCTTCATGTTTGACTTTTCTCTCTTGTATCTATGTCATTCTTTATCAGCAAGTGCAGATCTTCTAACAGAAGGTAGGGCATACGTAATAAACACTTCAGTCTGAAGAGGTGTTAATGGAAAAAGTAATAGTCATATTTGTGATGTAATTTATGCCATGCTGGTAGGTACTATTGGTTGTCTGTAATCCCAGTTGCTGTTCCCAGTCACCATTCTCTACTCCATCATTTGCTCCACCAGTAGGATCCTGATTTGGGGCATGTTGTGATTGACCTATTATGTTCAGAAGTATATGATGTGATTGACCTATTATGTTCAGAAGTATATGATGTGATTGAGGGGTTATGTCCAGAAATACCATTACCTGGTGTTTCACAGGGAGTGCTATGGCACTGCACAAACAGTGCAAATATCAGAGATGGGAAGAGATATCATATGGCAAAAGGGTGGTGGCGCCTCTCATCACCACAGTGGGGAGCACAACACCGACTCAATGTGGAGAATGCCTCCAGCATCCAACACACAAGTCAGAGAAAGGAATTTCATCATCTCCAAGACTAAGAAGCTGTTTCAAAGATTGACGTACTGAATGGCGACTTCTTCCCCTGAACATTTCAACGTAGACCATTCCTGTGACACCGGGGGTCCTGGCACACAGTGAACTGTTAGGATCCTTTATTCTCATTGCCAGAATGCAGAAATGCGGAGTGAGCAGAACCAGGGAAGCAGCATCCTAGCATCATTAAGATTCATTGAATTACATGTCACACAAGACCACTTTGTGAAGCCTAGCAGGTGTGTTACCTTCCAGACAATCCCATTCCTGGATGACATTTGTGGTCAGCATGGTAATATAGTTGACAGAATAATTTCCAGTTTCTGGTCTCATGTATTCAAATCCAGGTACTATGTTTTGAGTAGCCATATGCCTCTGGCTAGGCTATATTTAGATATACTATTATATTTGCATTGTTCTTTGACCATACTCATTTTAAACTATTCATTAGATTTTAAAAATTATACTGTAGAATGGTTGAAGCTTTCACAGGAAAATAAGCTGGTTTATATATATCATTAATTATTTAACAACTTACGAAGAGTTATAGCACATGAGAGAACTTTTTTCAATTAAAACATGGTTATAAGAGTCCAGGTATAACATTCTATTCTATTTTATGTTTAAGTAGACTACTGAAATAAATTTTCTCATTTCATTGATGAACAAGTTTATTACCTAAAAGAAAATGTAATCAGTTAAAAAAAAATTGCACCATGAGAAGCTAAATATGTCTCATTTTGCATGGCTGTTTTGTTATTAGTCTCATAAAGGAAAGTTATTAAAATATTGTACCAGGAAAGTACACCTGTAAATAATATAGACTTACTGGAAGATTACATAAAAAGTGGATACAGAGAAGAGAGCTTGGACAAATACGTTACAAAATGTTAACATATAAAGAGATATCACTATTTCACTGCTTTTTGTAGTTTATTTGACTTTCTTGTGAAATAAATATATTTTGTATTACCATATGAGCCTTCTTAAATTTCTGGACTGTTTAAAATGAAATTTATTGCCATATCAGTGTTTCTAAAATGGAAGAGTCTTTTTGGAAGAATGCCATTGGCCCAATGAGATAGGAGAAATGCTCTGTGTAATTTGAAAACACATTCCTCTAGGTGAATTAAAAGGCTAAGGAGACCATTTTAAAAATTAATATAATTCTCTTGGGAGATACCATTACATTCAAAGATACTGAAATTATCTCCAAAATGTTGTACGAGAAATTTATTAACTTTTGACTCATAAAACGTCCTGCATGTGAGGTTGCATTTCTATTTGTATTTGTTAACCAGTTTTATTTACATTAGAAGAGGTTTTCAGTTTCATCTTTAGTACTTGAGAGTGAAGTCACCTGTTTGTACACTAATTTTTGCAGGATTATGTATCCCTTGCAAAAATCTGTTCTTTGCATTTGCGTTCATGGAGTTCTACCTGGGTCTCTCAGTGCTCCTGGATGGGGAGGGGGGAATGGAATTTTTGTGTCTGTTGCTGTAACAAGATATTTTGAAGTACTTAATGCAAATTGCTCATTTTATTCTTTGTTTACATATTGCATTGTACTCTTCTGGTTTGTGTACTGTACAATGTTTGAAGTTCTTATTCTATATCTCAACGTGCCTAACATAGTGTTTGGGGCAACTGACAGAAAGAGAAGTTGACTTGTAGATTTTTAAAGTACAATCTGGACCATCAGTGCTGTGGAATTTGATGCTGAGATGCTTTTTTTAGGGGCTTCCTAGGTACTTGATTGGCTGGTTTGAAGTATTGGAAGTGACTACTGAACTAGGAGTGTGCGGTGGGGTGGAATCAGAGTCTGGTCTCTGGATAATGGTCTGTGTAGAATCTAAGCAACTAAACAAGGTGTATTTGTCCACAGACTTCAAAATACACTGTTGGTGACCCTGTGTTCTCTGTTACCATTTCCCCTCTTAAGCAGATGATGGAATTAATTTCAAGAATTAAAACTATTGCCCTAATTATTTTAATATACATCTCAGTTCTAGTTCCTCCTTTATGCTTTCTCCAACCTGAATTGATACGGTTCTAAATGTGTTTATTCCTTTTCTTTTTTGTCCTTACCTCTTTTTCCTTTACCTTTTACTTTGTTTCACTTAGGCATTAGATTGAAAACCTCTAACTCTGCTTCATGCTGTTGCCCTTTTTTTCTTTCTTTTCTCTCCTTTTCTTTCATTTTTCTTGGTGCTTTCTTATTTCTCTGGTACTCAAATTGTGTGCGTCAAATTAATGCTATGGAACTTTACACTGAAACTTGGTTAAAATGGCAATTTATATAGTATGTATATTTAACTATAATATGAAAATATATTAACTTTCTGATAAAACATTAAAAGTGTCCTACTGATGGATAGCTCACAATATAGCACAGGGTAAGCCTCTTGAAGATGAAAACATGGTGGAGTACAGTCCTGAAGCTGGATTACTGCCAGCCTCATGCCTCTTCACACAGCAGGTCTACAGCATCACCAACTAGCCTTAGAGCTTGAGCAGGTTGGGGAAGTTTTCCTCCAGCCTCAGAATGCCTTCACCTATGTTAAAACCAAATGCTCACATAAGTCTCTTCCCCATTTGTACTGTTTCTACTCTCTAGGCGCTTTTATTGGGCAAAATGTCTACTGGGGACATTTTGCCTAACAGTATTTGTTTCCTTGGAATATTTTTTTTTAACATATGTACACACCCATGAAACCATCACGTAATGAAGATACCCATTCTCCCAAATGTTTCCATGAGCTGTTTTATTATCTCTCCCTCATGCACCTCCCTATCCCACCCATGAACTGCTTTTTACTACTACGTATCAGTTTGATTTTTTCTATCATTACATATCAGTAGATCTTCATGTACATGGAAGCTACATCATGTCCTCTTTTATATTTGACTTCTTTCATTCAACATTTATTTTTGGATTTATTGATGTTGCAGTCTGCATAAATAGCCTATTTCTTTTTATCGATAAGTAGTTTTCCTTATAAGGATATAGCACAATTTGTTTATTTGCCTGCCAGTGCACTTTTAGGTTGTTTATACTTTTTGACTATTACAAATAAAGTTGCTATAAATACTTCTATATAATGTTTTATGAACATACACTTTTATTTCTCTTGTGTAAATATCTAAGAGTGGAATGGCTGGACCATATAAGTGTATGTTTAAACTAACAAATTGTTTTCAGAAATGGTTGTATGATCTTACATTTCTACCAGTGTTAGAGTTCCAGTGACTCTGCACCCTTGACAACATTTAGTATGGTTAAGCTTTTAAAATTGTAGCCATTTTAATAGATGTAGCTTATATTTATATTTCTCATAACTAGTGGTGTTGAACATCTCTATGTGTGCTTATTTTATTTTCAGATATCTTCTTTGGTGAAAAATCTGTTCAAAACTTTTGCCCATCTCATTAGGTTGTTTCCTTATTATTGAGTTTTAATGGTTCTGTATATATTCTGGGTACAAGTCCTCATCTGTTATATGATTTGACGATACTTTAGTCTGTGGCTTATCTTTTTGTTCTCTTAAAAATATGTAGGGGAAGAACAGGCATTTTGATTTTCATGAAGTTCAGTTTATCAATTCATTTTTCTATGAGTCATGCTTTTGGTGTCATAGCTAAGAGCCCTTTGACTAATTCTTGGTTGCAAAGGATTTCTCCTATGCTTTCTTCTTGAAGTTTTCTAGTTTTAGGTTTTACAACCAGATCTGTGATCCATTTTGAGCTAATTTTTGTGTAATGGGTGAGATATGGGTCTAAATTCATTTTTTTGCACATGGACATCTGGTTGTTTCAGTACGATTTTCTAGAGAGACTACTGTTTTTCCACTGTATTGGCCTTTGAACTTTCTTGAAAAAAGGATGTCCATACTTGTGTGGGTTTATTTCTGGACTCATAGCTGTCTTGATTAATGTAGCTTTGTAATAATATTGTCTTGAAATTAGTGTTCTCTAACTTCCTTTTTTAAAAAATTGCTTTGGCTAGTCTAGATTCTTTGCATTTTCATAGAATCAACGTGTCGATTCACACAAAAAAAGGCTACTGGGAATTTGATGGGATTATGTTGAACATTAGTCTAATTTGGGGAGATTTTGCATCTTAACATTGTTGGGTCATCCAATCCATGAAGAAGGTATATCTTTCTATTTATTTAATTCTTCTTTAAATTTTTTCAGAAATCTCTTGTGTTTTTAGTGTATAGGTATTTCACCTAATTTTATTATAATGGTATTGCTTTTTTTAATTCCAATTTTTATTTTTTGTTACTATTATATAGTATACAGTTGATTTTTTTATATTGGTCTTGTATCCTGCAACCTTGCTACACTCACTCATTAGACTGTTATATGTGTGGTGTGTGGGTGTGTATTAATCCTCTGTGTAGATAGTCTTGTCCTCTGTGAATAAATAATTTTATTTATTTTTCCACTCTTGATTGCTTTATGTTTTTGCTTGCCTTATTTCACTGGCTATAACCTCCAGTATAATGTTGAATAAAAGTGGTAAGCATGATTATTTTTGTCTGGTTTCTGATCTTAGAGGGAAAGCATTCAATCTTTCACATTCAAGTAAAATATTATGAAGAGTAGGCTTTTTCATGGATGCTCTTTCTCTGGTTGAGGAACTTTTCTTCTATTGCTAGTTTGCCAAGAAGTGGCTTTTTCAGGTTAGTTTAATTTTAAAAGCAGGTATGGATGCTGTATGTGTCAAATGCTTTTTCTGCTCCTATTAAGAGGGTTGTATTTTTTGTTTGTTTGTTTTGCGGTACGCGGGCCTCTCACTGTTGTGGCCTCTCCTGTTGCGGAGCACAGGCTCCGGATGCGCAGGCTCAGCGGCCATGGCTCACGGGCCCAGCCGCTTTGCGGCATGTGGGATCTTCCCGGACCGGGGCACGAACCCGTGTCCCCTGCATCGGCAGGCGGACTCTCAACCACGGCGCCACCAGGGAAGCCCTATGGTTTTAATTTTTTTATTTTGTTAATATAGAAAATTACATTGATTCATTTTCAAATGTTAAACCATCCTTGAATACAGGTAGAATTGTCGTAAGTTTCACTTGGTCGTGGTATATTATCCTTTTTGTATATTATTGAATTCAAATTGCTAAAATTTTGCTCAGAATTTTTGCATCTATTTCTATAGTTTTCTATTCCTGTGATGCCTCTGTATGGTTGTCAGAGCCTCATAAAATGAGTTGTGAAATATTCTATCCTTTTAATTTTTGGAGGAGTTAATGTAAAATTAATATTTCTTAATTGTTCAGGCTTGGAGTTTTTTGTGGGAATGTTTTAAAATAAAATTTGAACTTCTTACTAGATAACAGGATTATTCAAATTATCTATCTCTGCTTGAATGAGCTTTGGTAATTTTTGTCTTTCAATAAATGTCTACACTTAATTTAAGTTGTTGAATTTATTGGCTTTAAGTTTTTCATAATATTCCCTTACTGTCCTCATATTATCTGTAGACTTTGTCATGATATTACCTTTGTCATTCCTGTTACTGGTAATTTTTGTCTTCTTTTTTATTCATGATCAATTTGCCTAGAGGTGTGTGTGTGTATAATATTTGCTTGTATAAATATGAATCATCTTTAGGTTTAATTGATTTTATTATTTCTGCTGTCTTGATTTCCACTCTTTATTATTTCCATTTTGCTGCTTAGTTTGCAGTTAAGTTCTTCTTCCTTTTCTGTTTTTTCGAAGTTTGAAGCTGAGGTCATTTATTTTGAGATCTTTATTCTTTACTAATATGTGCATTTATTTAGTGCTCTTAATTTCCCCCAAGTACTACTTTAGCAGCATCCTGCAAATTTTGATATGTTTGGTTTAATTTTCACTCAATTCAAAGTACTTTCTAATTTCCTTTTGGTTTTCTTCTTTGACTTTCCCTATTTAGAAATGTTATTTTCCAAACATTTGTGAATTTTCTGGAGATCTTTTATTATTGATTTCTAACTTGATTCCATTCTTGTAAGAGAACATATTTTGTATGACTTGAAAGTTTTCAATTTAGGGACTTGTTTTAAGACCAAGAACATAATCTATCTTGATAAATGTATTGGGTGTACTTGAAGAGAATGTGTATTTGGCTGTTGGACAAATTGTTTTGTAGATATCAGTTAGATATAATTGGTTGATAGTGTTTTTTTAAGTGTACTATCAGGAAAGGATGTTAGGGTTTTTTTGATGATTCGTTATATAAAATATTGACAGAGGGGTACTGAAATTTGTGACTAATTGTGGGTTTGTCTATTCTTCTAGTTTATCAGTTTTTCCTTTATTACTTGTGAAGATCTGTTGTTAGGTGTATCATTATGAAATGACCTTATCTTTGGCAATCTTTCTTTGCTCTGAAATCTACTTCATCTGATTTAATGTTGCCACTCTAGCTGTCTTTTGATTACTGTTGGCATGGTAATTTTTTTTCCATCTTTTAGTCCATCTGTGTATTTATAGTTAATTGAATTTCGCGTAGGCAGCATGTACATGAGTTTTAACTTTTAAAATCTATTCTGACAATATCTTCCTTTTAACTAGAGTATTTAGACCATTTGTATTTTATGTGATTATTCATATGTTTAGACTTAAATCTATTATCTTATTACTTGGGTTCCATTTTTCTGTTTTTTTCTGCTTTCTTTTGCATTAATTAAGTAACTTTATGATTCTATTGTATTTACTTTCTTGGTTCATTGGTATAACTCTTATTTTAGTGGTGGCTTTAAGCTTTATAGTTTTCTTTTTGTCATTAACTTATCAGAGTCTAGCTTTTAAGTGATATTTTATTGAATGTAATTTTTTATTGAATGCCAGATGTTGTAGGTCTACCTTGTTGAATGCTGGATATTATTTTTATTCCTGTACATATTCTTGATCATGGTTGTGGCACACAGTTACATTTCTTGGAAACAGTTTAATCCTTTTAGGTAATAGTTGTAAAATTTGTTAGCTGTGCTCAATCTTGGTCTGACTATTCCCCACTTCTGAGCCATGAGCCTTCTTGTAATAGACCCAATTTTTTTTTTTTAATGCTCAATGACTTAGAAAAGTCATTTTTCTTTATTCACTCTTTTTTTTTTCATTTTAACTTCTTTATTGGAGTATAATTGCTTTACAATGGTATGTTAGTTTCAGCTTCACAACAAAATGAATCAGTTATATATATACATATGTTCCCATATCTCTTCCCGCTTGCGTCTCCCTCCCTCCCACCCTCCCTATCCCACCCCTCCAGGCGGTCACAAAGCACCGAGGTGATCTCCCTGTGCTATGCGACTGCTTCCCACTAGCTAATTTTGAGGTATTTCAGTGTGCCTGCTGGGAAGAGCATTGGTTTGGCCTTGTGTGTGGGCTGGCTGTGTTATTTCTAATCCTTCCAGGTTGTTTCCTAATAGACATGTGCAGATCAATACTCAGCTGAATATCTGAGGGAGACCTTCTGCAAATCTCTGGAGTTATTTCTTTTGGTTCAGCTCTCTCCTCTTTCCTGTGAACTCTACCTTAGACTCCTAGCTCCATCTTCTAAGCACAGGAGGTCTGCTGGAGTTCACACTGGATGCATCTCCCTGATCGATGGCCTGGGAAACTCTGTTTATTAGGGCAGTGAGCTGAAGCACTTGTGGGGTTCAGCATGTTTGTTCATTGTGTCTCGGGTATCTTTTGTTGCCTGATGAGCATCCTGCACACTGTTGTTTTGTTTATTTTGTCTGCTTTTTTTCCCCAATTGTTTCAGGCAAGGAGATTAAATATCTAGTCCCTGTTACTTAATCTTGTTTGGAGCTAAAGTCTACCAGGAGTATTTTTTTAAAAGGTGAAGTTGACTTGTAAAGGTATACTCCAAAATTCTCTCTTTTTATTGATCAGTATAGGTATATTCTAATGGCATAAACTTCCTATTGCTGAGAATAATTTCACCAGACATATATGCATCTGCATTAACATTTATCATCTTCTTGGACAGATTGTGGACAGACTTAGCAAAAGCTTTCAAATGATTATGAATCCAAAAAGTATAGTAATAAATATAAACTAGTTGTTCTTGCCTTAATAGAATTTGGTGTAAAAGGAATTGGATTTATGGCCTAACTTTAAGAAATGCGTGACCTTGGGAGTACTATTTATTTTTTTACCTATAATCCTCAGTTCTCTCAGGAATAGGTGGAAATGTTGGTTTAATCAGCTTATGAGTACAAATTAAAGTAGATATTAATTATTCACCCTGATTTTTCATTTTGAATATATGGTGTTAATGCACACTATTTGTTTCTTTTCAAAATAAGGTTCATAGAAACATTGAGCTTTTTAGATATCTAGAATATAGTAAAGTATTGTTTTTATGTTGATCTGAATGTGCAGTGTAGTTTCAGTGATTCCAGTGGGATGATCATACAGTAATTACAAACTTAAGTAGTTCATGTATCTCAAAATGTTATCATTACGTATATTAATGCTATTCAAAATGCAGTTGTAGGGCTTCCCTAGTGGGGCAGTGGTAGAGAGTCCGCCTGCCGATGAAGGGGACTCGGGTTCGTGCCCTGGTCTGGGAAGATCCCATATGCCGCAGAACGGCTGGGCCTGTGAGCCATGGCCGCTGAGCCTGCGCGTCGGAGCCTGTGCTCCGCAACGGGAGAGGCCACAACAGTGAGAGGCCCTATTTTGCGTACTGCAAAAAAAAAAAAAAAATGCAGTTGTAAAGAGAAATATGAGGAAAATTATTAAATGATTATCAGAATGAAGTTGAGTTAATAGGTGTGACATCCAATTATAACTTGCCCCAAGAGAAATATCAAGTGAAGGTTGAACATTTCAGCCTCAGCTAAGATCCCTGCTTGTGCTAACTTAGACTAGGTAGGATTCATAATGAGAAAGGAAGTTTTTGTTAGTATCTCATGCTGTTAATACCTTGGTATAATTTAGAACCAATGTATTATATATGTGGATTGAACTATCAATTGGCAGATCATTATTTAAAACTCTTGCTACCTGTGGAGAGAATATGCGGAAGTGCATTTTAGGAGGTGTTAAAATTAAATAACCCAGAGTGGGAGGTTATAGACAAGCAAGAGAGGAGGCTAGACTCATCCGTGTGGTAATGGATTGGACCTGGAGACTCTAGTCAGTACTGAACTCATGTTTAGCTGAATATAGATATATTGATAGATGGAAGTAGACGTATATACACACACTTATATGTATTCATACATATAGGCATGTAGATATACATTTTATATATATGTACATATTATTGGTTAGTAGGTACATACATATATTTCCTTGCTCTGGAATCTGAGAGTGCCCAGAAGCAACATCAACAACCCAGTAGCAACAATCATATATTACTTGACACTTAACACTCAAATATTCTAATACCGCATTTGAATAAGAGGAAGCAGGGGTTTTAGAGAAACAATCATATATTACTTTTAACACTCAAATATTCTAATACCACATTTGAATAAGAGGAAGCAGGGGTTTTAGAGAAATGACTGATGTTAAGCCCAGAAGTGATCATGTACAAGGTGAGCCTAGAGCATCTCCTAGTGCTAGAAAGAAAGTTTGGTTTTAGTGCTTAAAAAAATTCCACAATGATAGGAGTATGTCAAATGGACACAGGGACCAAATGAAAGATTCCCAGTGGCCAAAGCTGGAACAATTTGAGCAACCGTATAAAAGTATGCTTTGGGAATAGAACTCACAGTAAAAAAAAAAAAAAAAATCCATGAGTCTATACTGATATAAATGAATTAGTGATTACATAAATGGGGAGAAGTACAATCTATGCAGAAGAATTCCAAATAATTTATGAAGATACTGTGCCGTCAAGGAGGTGAAGTATAGGTCCATACTCCTTAAGTTTGAGTTGTACGTAGGGACTTCCTTCTGGAGTGGAGAAAACTGAAGATACCACTTCAACCAGGTGGTCATGATTTACATGACAGTGATAAGTCATGTTGCTGGTTTCTACACTCCATGTGATGTGAAGAGGACAGCACTTTACTTCTGTCATCTTCTTCCCCAAAGCCCATAAACCCAGTCTAATCATAAGGGATACTGCAGATGAATCCAATATAAGGGACATTATGTAAAACATTTGACCGGTATTCCTCAAATCAAAACCAAGGAAAGCCTGAGAACCTATAATAGCTAAGATGAGCCTAGGAAAACATGAAAACTAAATGTAATCCTGGATGGGATCTTGGAACAGAATAAGACATTAGGTGAAAAATAAGGAAACATAAATAAAGTGTGGGCTGTAGATAATAACAATATTATGTCAGTGTGGGTTAATTAAATTTGACAAAGGTACCATACTAATGCAAGCTGCTAATAACTGGAAACTGGGTATAGGGTATGTGGGAACTCTGTCCCGTATTCACAATGGGTGTATAAATCTCAGTGTATTTGAAGTTTTTTTTAAGTACTTAAATACGTTTGGTTTACCTCTAGCCTTATTTTAGCAGTTATCAGTTAGTATGGGGAAGCCAAATATGAGAGTATACAAGTGGACTTGAACGTTCAGATCAGGTAATAAATTTATTTCAATGCATTTTCCTTTCTATCTGGATAATAAGTATCTTTCTTAAATTATACAACTTTCTCCCAGTTAGTTGGGGTTGAGTACAACACCCCCCTACCTTTCAGTGATGGTAGTGAGTAAATAGTGAGAAGAAATGAGGACAACAGATTTAGTTCATTAAAAGTTGTCTCATGCTGTGTACTGTGGAACATATTTTTTTTACACTGACTTTCTCAATTGAGAACAAAATATTTAAGCCCTTGGGTTACCTTTTCAAAAATCACTGTTCCACAATGGAGCTGCCGTTTGAATTGTCCTTTGCAGGTACCAACTTTCTTCATTTTTAAGGCAAAAATATTAATTAACTGCATATAAACTCTTCTCATCAGCTTCATTCATTCTCTTTCTGCATCACTTTTGGAATCCTCATCTCCTTCTGAAGGAATGGCTGTTACCAAATTTCAAAATTTTGGCCCCTTTTTGGGTTGTTTCTTTTTCACCATAGCCAGTTTTTCCTGTAGTTTTATATTTATCTCTGTTCTGGTGAAACAGAAAGGTATGTCCTCTACAGATTTGCTGTAGGACACTTGTTATCTTATGCTCTTATGTTAGCCGACTGATCATCAGTATAAAGATTCAGGAGTTTGTGAAAAGTAAAACAAATAAAGGATATGTATTATGGTGTAATGTTTGGGAACTATTGGGGAATATCACTGTTTTATTTTTTAAATGTTTATCATTTATATAAAACATGTGCCATGGTAGATACAGAGATAAGAGATAACAACTCTGCCTTCATGGACCTTAAAGTCTAGTAGCTACATACATAAATATGATTAATACATGATAAACGTCGTACAAGCCAGGAGATGCTGCTTATTGAGATGCTTGTGGCTGCTTGTTGAGAAGTTGTGTTCTTATTGTCACTGATACTTATTTCCTTACTGATGTCAGAAAAAAAAAATGTAGAACTACAGGGGGTAGCAAGAATTAAAAAGAAGAAATAATGAAAATGAAAATGAGAACAAGGAGGAAAGAAGTTAGGGATGGGCATCTTGATAAGAACATGTCTGTACAAATCTGAGCCAAAGCAGTGTACAATGTCAAGGAATCACAGTTTGTCCATCAGATGCCTTTCCTTTTCTCCTCCGGACCCTCTCTCCACCCTTTTCCACTCTGCTGTTTGCACAGGGCTCTCTGGATCCCGTGTCATGTCGTCCAGTTTCCACTTGCATTTGGCTAATGCGGAAACCCAGAAAGATGAAAAAGAGGAGGAGAGGGAAGTTATTTTCCCCTTGCTCCCTTCTGCAGGGTTCCCTCAGGCTGGCCGTGTCCCTCTACCACAGATCACACTCATGCTAAGCTGGCTCTTCCCCCAACACTCTCCTTCCTAGTTCTGGGAACACTTTCCTCTTGCTGCTTCAAGCTCAGGCATGCTAGTAGCCATTACAAACCCAGGAGTACTGCCTGCCATCTCATGGTTTTCCTATACCTGCCCACACCTATGTACATACCCCCCTATATTCAACTCATCTTGAATCGTCCTTATTTGAGTGCGTCATAGGCTTCCAGACTGACACATCCAGAAAATCAGAGCCACAAGAAGGCAATCCTCACTCAGCCTTCTTCCCACTTCATTTTACAAATGATGAAAATGAGGCCAGAGAGGGGACAGCTTTTCCTAAGAATCTAAGTTAATGGTAATGGCTGGTCTAGAATCTAGACATGGCAACGGCTACCCTTTCTAGTTCTCACTTCCCATTTGCTTTGAAATTATGTAAACACTGTATTTATTTTTTTAGTTTCCAAATCTAAGACTTTTAACACTGAGGTAATGAACATTCCAGCATTCAGCTCTTGAGCGTGTGGAAGTACATGAAGACCACCCAGATGAGAATGAGCAGAGGCTGTTTATTCGGGGATTTTGCCACAGCAAGGAATCCGCCACCGTGACTTCCGTTTGGCAGAGACTCCAGGTTGGGCAGGGGAGTGGGAAAGCCTTACAACGGAAGGAAGTTTTAGCTATGCTCTGACTGGGGCTTGTTGGCATGGTGAAGCTGGAGACAGGCTAAATAGAAGTGAGACATCGAATTTGATAGATTTGGAAGCATATTTGGCTTCCTCTGGTTGGTCCTGAGTTGGAAGCAGAGGCAAAAAAAAAAATAGGGAAGCTGGGAGCCACTGTCTAAGTCCTGACTGTTTGGTGGTGGTAACGGCAGAGTTTGTGGGTCAGAGTTGTGTTGCTACATATGACCTGCCATTATCTGTATGGTCAGTCTCTTAAGCTTGAAAGCACTTGGTTTGCTCTTCAGTTTTCTTACCCATTATCTGAAGGAGTTTGGGCCACTGAGTAGCTGATTAACTATAGACTGCTCCCAGGGACAATTCAGCATATCGAGGAGGAGAAAGTGTGGCCCTCTGGGGGTACATGGTGGGAGGAGAGAGGCAAATTTGGCATACCTTGGAACAATTCTGTGGACAGTCTGCTGGACTGAGGCAGATAGGAACCGTGCTTGCAGTATTTGGGATCAAACATATTTAGGCCTTAAAGGTATGGTTTTGGCACAGCTGACTTTTTAGGTAGAAGCCTCGTCAGTCATTAATGTGATTAGGTTGCAACTTTGCCAGCTCTTTTGTTATGTGGGTGGCAGCAGAATTTCTGGTGAGAGCCAGGCAGAGAAAATTTTATTCTCGTCTGAGAATCTGAAGTTGAAGTGGCAACCACGTCAAGTATCAAGTGTAGACGAAATCCTAAATTCCATACTCCCATATAGTTTCCTGACAGTAACCCACTGAAGCTGATAGGAACTTCAACCATACTTTTTTTTTTTTTTTTTTGCGGTACGCGGGCCTCACTGTTGTGGCCTCTCCCGTTGCGGAGCACAGGCTCTGGACTCGCAGGCTCCACGGCCATGGCTCACGGGCCCAGCCGCTCCGCGGCATGTGGGATCTTCCAAGACCGGGGCACGAACCCATGTCCCCTGCATCGGCAGGCGGACTCTCAACCACTGCGCCACCAGGGAAGCCCTTCAATCATACATTTGAAAAAGGCCTTGACTCCACCTCATCCTCAGCCAGGTTAGGATACAGGAATGCAGCTCTCAGGGATGTGGTAGTTGATAGCTACCATTTGCGTGCATTCGTAACTCCTGCTCTATGTGGTTTTCCACTTGTGTTGTTGAATCACTTACTTCTTTCACAGTATCTTGTGTATCTTAGCATGAGATTGGCTGCACAGTCAAGCTATAGGGTCAGCTTCCCCTTTAGACTCCCTCCTGCTGTACTGAAGTGCCCAAAGTGACTCCACTTTGTTTCATAGCCATTTTAAAAGCAATTTCAGGGCTTCTCTGGTGGCGCAGTGGTTGAGAGTCCGCCTGCCGATGCAGGAGACACGGGTTCGTGCCCCGGTCCAGGAGGATCCCGCGTGCTGCGGAGCGGCTGGGCCCGTGAGCAATTTCAGATAGGATAAGTCAAATAAGAAGTTTAATTTTGGGGATAAGGTAGAGGGAAGGGGAACCTCTGAAATTATATTTATAGTTTGACTGTAGCTCTGAAGGATATTGTAGAGGTTGGGAGTAAAAAGAGCTGATACTTCTCTCTCCTGATACCTATTCGGCCTTGAGGCTGAGATTGCTAGCAGTAGCCATACATCCCTAACTAGTGTTACCGGCTTTGGCTTTTATAATGGAGTAGAGGCGTAGGTCTTCTTTGGGACTTAATATTCCATGTGAACTTTAGATTTAGCGTAGGTCCAACTGCAGCCACTCTTCTCCAGCAGCTGGCAGAGGTAGAGATTATAAGCTATCAAATTGGAGTAATTCCATTCCATTCATTGGCCAGTGAGCTCCTAAGGGCAAAAATTGATTTCTTATTTTTACATACCTAGGGACTACCAAATTTACTTAAAGGGTTACCTGTTATGGCTGTGCTATTTAAAAAAATGTTAAAATATTGATACATAGT